>NC_135339.1:95976430-96280944 GCF_023851605.1 Tamandua tetradactyla | reverse complement strand
TTTGAAAGGAAGTATGCCCCCTAAGAAAAGCCATGTTTTAATATATATCCCATTTCATAAAGGTAGAATAATCCCTATTCAATACTGTATATTTGAAACTGTAATGAGATCATCTCCCTGGTTGATGTGATTTAGTTAAGAATGGCTGTTAAACTGGATTATGGGATGAGATGTCTCCACCCATTTGAGTGGGTTTTGATTAGTTTCTGAAGTCCTATAAAAGAGGAAACATTTTGGAGAATGAGAGATTCAGAGAGATTCAGAGAGAGCAACACTACAAAGCAGAGAGTCCACCAGCCAGTGACCTTTGGAGATGAAGAAGGAACACGCCCCCCGGGGAGCTTCATGAAATAGGAAGCCAGGAGAGAAAGCTAGCAGATGATGCCGTATTCGCCATGTGCCCTTCCAGCCAAGAGAGAAGCCCTGACTGTGTTCACCATGTGCCATCTCACTTGAGAGAGACCCTGAACTTCATCGGCCTTCTTGAACTAAGGTATCTTTTCCCTGGATGCCTTTGATTGGACATTTCTATAGACTTGTTTTAATTGGGACATTTTCTCGGCCTTAGAACTGTAAACTAGCAACTCATTAAATTCCCCTTGTTAAAAGCCATTCCGTTTCTGGTATATTGCATTCCAGCAGCTAGCAAACTAGAACACCTCCCATTCTGTTATTTTTTCAAAATGGCTTTGGCTATTCATGCCCCCTACCCTTCTAGATATAGTTGACAATTGACTTTTCGTTCTCTCTAGAGAAGGCTCTTAGAATATTGAAAGGGAGTCCATTGAATATGTAAATCACTTTGTTTAGAATTTACATCCCAACAATGCTTAGGCTTTTAATCCATGAAAAATGAATGCTCTTCTATTTGTTTCAGTCTTTATGATTTCTTTTACCAATGTTTTGTGACTTTCTGTGCATATGTCCTTTACATCATGGTTAGATTTTTCCCAGATATTTGATCTTTTAGTTGCTATTGTAAATGGAATTTTTCTTTGATTTCTTCCTCAGGTTGTTGTTTCTAGGTGATAGAAACATTACTGATTTTTTGCATATGGCTCTCATACCCTACCACTTTCCAGAATTCATTTATTAGTTCTAGTAACTTTGTCGTGGGCTTTTCAGGATTTTCTGTATATAGGGTCATATTATCTGCAATTAGAAATATTTCACTTCTTTCTTTCCAACTTGGATGCATTTTATTTCTTTCTCTTGTCTAATCACTCTGGTAGGACATCCAGTACAATGATGAATAACAGGACATCCTTTTGCATCGTTGTTTTGTTTCTGATCTTAGAGGGAAAACTTTAGGTCTTTCACCATTGATGAGGATGATAGCAGTGTTTTTTATTTCATGTATATCTTTTATCATGTTGAGGAAGTTTCCTTCTATGCTTTGTTTCTGAAGTGTTTTTATTAAGAAGGAATGCTGGATTTTGTCATATACCTGTTTTGCTTTAATTGTGATGATCATGTGCTTTTTACCCCTTCCTTGTGTTAATGTCATGTATTATATTAATTGATTTTCTTTATGTTGAACAACCATTGCAAAACTGGGAGAAATCCCACTTAATCATAGTGTATACTTATTTTAATGTACTCTGGAACTCAGTTAGTTAGTATTTTGTTGAGAATTTTTTGTCAGTTCTCACAAGTGATATTGGTCTGTAATTCTCTTTTCTTGTGGTGTCTTTATCCAGCTTTGGAATTGGGATTACTTAGGCCCATAGAATGAGTTAAGGAGTTGTTTTGGTTTGCTAAAGCTGCTGGAAAGCAATATATCAAAAATGGGTTGACTTTTCAATGGGGATTTATTAGACTACAAATTTATTGTTCTAACTCAATGAAAATGTCCAAATTAAGGCATCAAGAGAAAAACACCTTCTCTTAGGAAAGGCTGCTGGCACCCAGATTACTCTGTCACATGGGAGGGCACATGATGTTGTCTGCTCCTCCTTCTCTCCTGGGTGATGGTTTCAATGACTTTCACCAAATGTCTCTGGGCATTTCTCTCTCTAAACTCTCTCTTTTGGTGTTTCTGCCTTTATACTCTTCACAAAGGACTCTGGTAAAGGATTAAGACCCACCTTGTATTGGCTGAGTCACATCTTAATTGGAATAGCCTAATCCAATGGCTCCACTCAGAATAGGTCTGTCTTCACAGGAATGGATTTAAAGAACGTGGTCTTTTCTGGGGTACATAACAGATTCAAACCAGCACAGAAATGTTCCCTCCTCTTTACTTTTTTGGAAGAGTTTTATCAGGATTTAAGTTCATTCTTCTTCTTAGAATGTTTGGTAAAATTTGTCTGTAAAGTCATCTGACCCTGGGCTTTCTTTGTTGGCAGATTTTACATTTCTGATTCAATCTCTTTATTGGTTACTATTTTTTCCAGATCTTCTATTTCTTCTAGGGTCAGTGTAAGCAGTTTGCTTGTTTCTGCAAATTTTCCATTTCATCTCAGTTACCTAATTTTGCCATACAGTTGTTCATAGTATTATTTTATAACTTTTTTCTTTCTTGAGATACCACACTTTGATATCTGAATTAGCTCATTGAATCCTAACTCCTTTTTCTTGGTTGGTATACTTAAAGGTTTGTCAGTTTTATTGATGGTTTCAAAGCACCAACTTGTGGTTTGTTGATTCTTTCTATTTTCTTTTAAATTCTCTATTTTACTTGTCTTTGTTATTTACTTCTTTTTGTTTGCTTTGAGTTGGATTTTCTCTTCTTTTCTAGACCTTCCAATTGTGCAGTCAGGCCTCTGATTTGAGATCTTTCTTCTTTTGTAACATAAAAATGTAGAGCTATAAGTTTTCCTCTCAGCACTGTCTTTGATGCATTCCATAAGTTTTGGAATGGTTTTATTTACTTCATTTGCCTCTAGTTAGTTCCCAATTTCCTTTGTAATTTCCTCTTTAACACCTTAGTTGTGTAAGAGTTTATTGTGTAATTTCCATATATTTGTGAATTTTCCAATTCTTTCTCTGTTGTTGAGTTCTAGCTTCATTCCATTCTTGTTGGAGAAGATGCATTATATGATTTATATATTTTTTAATTGATTGAGACTTGTTTCATGACTTACCATATGGTCTATCATGGAGAATGAGTCACATACATAACAGAAGAATATTTATTCTTTTGCTTAGAGCTGAAGTGTTCTCTCTACATATAACTGCTATTTCCACCTAGTTTAGGAATCATTCAAATCTTCTATTTCCTTACTGATCTTCTGTCCAGACGATCATTATCAAAAGTGGTGGATTTAAGGAGTGCTGTCATCAATGTGGTGGTGTAAACAGCTACTGAAAACCTTTCCCCAGTGATTGAACAAACAAAAAGGATGATTCTCACTTGTCTGAACTCTGGAGGAAGGTATAGAGTGGAGAAGGATCCCATAATTGCTGAATCAAAGAAAGAGAGAAATAAAAGTTAGGAAACATCTCCCCTAGGCTGGTTGGTCCTTTCCCCTCCCCTTCACTCAGTCCCATGCAGCTCGTCAAGTGCCCAGAGGCAGCAGCATGGATCATTTCCCCTGCCTACCATGAGCACAGACTATAAAATCTTTCACAACAGTGAGACAGAACCCCATCTATTTTCCAGACAAAGAGACCCAAGCCCACAGCGATGCACTGCAGGACTCAAGCCACAGGGGGTGGGATAAAAAAGGATAGCAAGGAAGTGCTTCCAAAATGGCAGATCTGGGATGGAACTGCAAAATCTTCCCTAAAAGCAGCAAGCAGCTAGGCAGAAACTCGCAAAATCAACTATTTGTAGTTCTGGGGGGCAAGGGAGGACATTTCAATGCTATGGTCAGTGAGGGATTAAGAGGCTGAGGAAACATGTACTGAGACAGTATTTCCAGCTCTGAGTCCTGGTGCCCATCCCCCACCCCTGAGGGAAACAGAAGCAGGTGGCCAAATCCTTGCCTGGGGATTGGCTGCAGACTGAAGCAGCTGGAGAAGTTCTCCACTACAAGTGATGTGGGGGGCACAGCCCCACATAGAACCATATCTTGGCCAGTGAAATGAGTGAACAGGAACCCACAGTGTCAGCCCCACTTGGTCAGATGCAGCCTGGGCTCCAGGAGGCAAACAGCTTCTGAGGATGATTGGGTCACCAGACAGTACCATCTGCTAGGCAGGCCAGAAAGTACAGGGGAACTTCAGGGATTTTCAAAGCCTCTCCAGTCCCTATTTCAGGCATATTGGACCTGATTTACACCCCCTGCATTGGTACCTGGCCCTGTTTTGGCTCAGAAATATATACAACCCAAATGTTAAAGCTGTAGACTTATACAAACCCAGGCAACAACTAAATCCTCAACAAGAGAGAGAAACAGACCTTCATAATAGACCCACCAAGATAGTCAGATAACCAAAGATCAGCAAAAATTCACAAAGAGTACTAAAACTCAAGAAGAAATGGTCCAGTCAAAGGAGCAAATCTAAAAGTCAAAAGAGACACAGAATATGGAACAACTAATCAAAGATGTGCAAACAAATCTCATGAATCAATCCAAGACAATGAAGGAAAAAGAGATAAAAGATATTGAGAAGACACTAGAAAAGTATAAAGGAGAAATTGAAAGAATACATAGAAAAATAATATATATTATGGAAATAAAAGACACTGAAGATGAAATTAAAAATATACTGGGAGTGGGCAATGGTGGCTCAGTGGCAGAGTTCTCGCCTGCCATGCCAGAAACCCAGGTTCAGTTTCCAGTGCCTGCCCATGTAAAAAATAAATAAACAAATACATGTATAAACTGGTACACACAAAAACATGTTGGTAGAGGCAAAACAAAGCATCAATGAACTAGAAATCTGATCGACCAAATTTGAATATGCAAAAGATCAAATGGAGTAATTTTTTCCTTTAAAAAAAGGAAAAATTTGAGCAGGGTCTCAGGGAAATGATTGACAAATGATTGACACAAATATATGCATCATGGTGTCCCAGGAGGAGAATAGAAGGGGAAAGGTCCATGAGGAATATTTGAAGAAATAGTGGCTGAGAATTTCCCAAACCTAATAAAGTAGATAAATATGCAAATTCTATAAACCCAACATACTCAAAACAAAATAAATCTGAATAGATCCACTCTAAGACATATAATAATCAGATGGCCCAATGACAAAGAGAAGGAGAAAATTCTTAAAGCAGCTAGAAAATGTGATTCATCACATACGAGGGAGGCCAAATAAGATTAAGTGTTGACATCTCATCAGACAGAAGGCAATGATATATTTAAATATGATATATTTAAGATACTGAAAGTGAAAAATTGCCAGCCAAGCATTCTCTATCCAGCAATGCCATCTTTCAAAAGAGGGAAAGTCTAAGAAACTGAAAGAATCCATTAATAAGGGACAAGCACCATGAGAATTACTAAAGGGAGTCCTGTCAGATGAAAAGAAAAGACAAGAGAGAGAGGTCTGGAGAAGGGCACAGAATTGAAAAAAAATTAGTAAGGGTAATTTAAAGAATAAAAAAAAGAGGAAAAATGATGTGAGAAATAAAATCCAAAGGATAAAATGGTTGAATCAAGAACTGCTTTTGTAGCAATAGATTTGAATATATATTTTTTACAAACCAATCACTTTAATGAGTATAGATGCAAAAATCCTCAACAAAATACTCACATGTTGAATCCAGCAGTGCTGTAAAAGAACTATACACCATGACCAAGTGGGATTTATTCCATGTATGCAAGTCCAGTTCAACAAAGAAAATCAATTAATGTGATACACTACATCAATAAATCAGAGCAGAAACACCACAAGACCATCCTTACGCAGAAATGGCATTTGATAAAGTTCAACTTCCTTTCTTTTTTTCCTCATGCAAAAACATTTTTTAATTTGTACATTTAGTCACTATTCTTGGACACTCTAGGCATTCTTAGATTATATCATCTCAGTCTTTATCATCTATTTTTCCTTCTGATTTCATTTGTGTCCCCAGCCCTCCTCCCTCTATCATTCTCACATTCAGCTTCATTCAGTGTATTTACATTATTGTTTTACAGTTAGGTAGTATTGTGCAATCCATTCCTGAATTTTTACAATCAGTCTTGTTGCACAATCTGTATCCCTTCAGCTCCAATTACACAATATCTACCTTATTTCTATCTCCTGATAGTCTCTGTTCTTAACTGAAATTCTCCAGGTTCATTCACTAATGTTAGTTCATATCAGTGAGACCATGCAGTATTTGTCCCTTTGTTTCTGGTTAATCTCACTCAGCTTAATGTCGTCAAGGTTCATCCATGTTGTTACATGCTTCATGACTTTATTCTGTCTTACAGCTACATAATATTCCATTGTATGTATATACCACAACTTGTTTAGCCACTCATCTGTTGATGGACATTTTGGTTTTTTCCATCTTTTGGCAATTGTAAATAATGCTGCTATAAACATTGGTGTGCAAATGTCCATTTGTGTCCTTGCCTTCATGTCCTCTGAGTAGATACCTAGCAATGGTATTGCCAGATCATATGGCAATTCTATACTTAGCTTCCTGAGGAACTTCCAGACTGCCTTCCACAGCGGTTGTACCATTTCACATTCCCACCAACAATGGATAAGTGTGCCTCTTTCTCCACATACTCTCCAGCACTTGTCATTTTCTGTTGTATTGATAATGGCCATTCTGGTGGGTGTGAGATATCTCATTGTGGTTTTGATTTGCATTTCCCTAAAAGTCAGGGAAGTTGAGCAACTTTTCATGTGCCTTTTGGCCATTTGTATTTCCTCTTCTGAGAAGTGTCTGTTCATATCTTTTGCCCATTTTGTAAGTGGGGTGTTTGTCTTTTTGTTGTTGAGTTGAACAATCTCTTTATATATTCTGAATACTTGACCCTTATCTGATATATCATTTCCGAATATTGTCTCCCATTGTGTAGGCTGTCTTTTTACTTTCTTGACAAAAGTTTTTGATGCACAGAAGTGTTTAATTTTGAGGAGTTCCCATTTCTTTCCTTCTTTCTTCAATGCTCATGCTTTGGGTATAAGATCTAGGAAACCACCTCCTATTATAAGATTTATAAGATATCTCCCTGCATTTTCTTCTAAAAGTTTAATGGTCTTAGATCTAATGTTTAGGTCTTTGAACCATTTTGAGTTAATTTTTGTATAGGGTGTGAGATATGGAGCCTCTTTCATTCTTTTGCCTGTGGATATCCAGTTCTCTAGGCACCATTTATTGAAGAGACTGTTCTGTCCCAGGTGAATTGGCTTGACTGCTTTAGCAAAGATCAATTGTCCATAGATGAGAGGGTTTATATCTGAACACTCTATTCTGTCCCATTGGTCAGTATATCTACCTTTATGCTAATACCATGCTGTTTTGACCACTGTAGCTTCATAATATGCCTTACATTCAGGTAGTGTGAGACCTCCAACTTCATTTTTCTTTCTCAGGATATTTATAGCTGTTTGGGTCACCCTGCCCTTCCAGATAAATTTGGTTATGGGTTTTTCTATTTCTGAAAAGTAAGTTTTTGGGATTTAAATTGGTATTTCCCTGAATTTATAAATCAATTTAGGTAGAACTGACATCTTAACTGTATTTAGTATTCCAATCCATGAACATGGTATGCCCTTCCATTTACTTAGATCTTCTGTGATTTCTTTTCACAATTTCTTGTAATTTTCTTTGTAAAGGTCTTTTGTATCCTTAGTTAAATTTATTCCTAAATATTTTATTCTTTTGATTGCAATTGTAAATGGAATTTTTTTCTTGATGTCCCCCTTAGATTGTTCATTACTAGTATATAGAAACACTACAGGTTTTTGAGTGTTGATCTTGTAACCTGCCACTTTGCTGTACTCATTTATTAGCTGTAGTAGTTTTGCTGTGGATTTTTCAGGGGGGGTTGTCATATAGTATATCATCTGCAAACAGTGAGAGTTTTACTTCTTCCTTTCCAATTTGATCCCTTGTATTTCTTTTTCTTGTCTAATTGCTATGGCTAGAACTTCTAACACAATGTTGAATAACAATGGTTATAGTGGATATCTTTGTTATGATCTTAGGGGGAAAGTTTTCAGTTTTCCCCCATTGAGGATGATGTTAGTGGTGGGTTTTTCATATATTCCCTTTATCATTTTGAGGAAGTTCCCTTGTATTCCTATCCTTTGAAGTGTTTCCATTAAGAAATGATGTTGAATTTTGTTAAATGCCTTTTCTGCAACAATTGAGATGATCATGTGGTTGTTCTGCTTTGATCTGTTGATATGGTGTATTGCATTCATTGATTTACTTATGTTGAGCCATCCTTGCATATCTGGGATGAATCCTACTTGGTCATGATGTACAATTCTTTTAATGTGCTTCTGGATTCAATTTGCAAGAATTCTGTTGAGGATTTTTGCATCTATATTCATTAGAGAGATTGGTCTGTAATTTCCTTTCTTGTAATATCTTTGTCTGGCTGTGGTATGAGAGTAATGTTGGCTTCATTGAATGAGTTGGCTTCAATTTTTTTGAAGTATTTGAACAGGATTGGTACT
Organism: Tamandua tetradactyla; assembly: GCF_023851605.1. Classification (NCBI taxonomy): domain Eukaryota; kingdom Metazoa; phylum Chordata; class Mammalia; order Pilosa; family Myrmecophagidae; genus Tamandua; species Tamandua tetradactyla. The sequence goes on along the minus strand of NC_135339.1, from coordinate 96,272,421 downwards.
TATTCTTTCTTGAATGTTTGATAGAATTCACATGTGAAGCCATCTGGTCCTGAACCTTCCTTTTTGGGAGCTTCTGAATAACTAATTCAATTTCTTTACTTGTGATTGGTTTGTTGAGGTCGTCTATTTCTTCTTGAGTCAATGTTGGTTGTTCATGCATTTCTAGGAAGTTGTCCATTTCTTCTACATTGTCTAGTTAATTAGCATAAAGTTGTTCATAGTATCCTCTCATTACCTCCTTTATTTCTGCAGGGTTGGTGGTAATGTCTCCTCTTTGATTTTATTTATTTGCATCCTCTCTCTTTTTCTTTTTCACTAAGGTTCCATCAATCTTATTGATTTTCTCAGAACCAACTTCTGGTTTTGCTGATTTTCTTGATTGTTTTCATGTTCTCAATTTCATTTATTTCTGCTCTAATCTTCATTCTTTCTTTCTTTTTTTGCTTGCTTTGGGGTTAGTTTGCTGTTCTTTCTCTAGTTCTTCCAAGTGGACAGTTAATTCCTTGATTTTTGCTCTTTCTTCTTTTCTTGATATAGACATTTAGGACAATAAAATTTTCTCTTAGCAATGCCTTTGCTGCATGCCATAAGTTTTGATATGTTGTGTTTTCATTTTTATTTGCCTTGAGATATTTACTGATTTCTCTAGTAGTTTCTTTCTTGATCCACTGGTTGTTTAAGAGCCTCCATAGATTTGTGAATTTTCTGGCACTCTTACTATTATTGATTTCCAACTTCATTCCTTTATGATCTGAGAAAGTGTTTTTGTATGATTTCAATATTTTTAAACTTATTGAGACTTGCTTTGTGACCCAGCGTATGGTCTGTCCTTGGGAATGATCCATAAGTACTTGAGAAAAAGGTCTATCCTGCTGTTGTGGGGTGTAATGTTCTATATATGTCCATTAAGTCTAGCTCATTTATTGTATTATTAAAATTCTCTGTTTCTTTATTGATCCTCTGTCTAGATGTTCTGTCCATTGATGAGAGTGGGGAATTGAAGTCTCCAACTATTATGGTAGATTGTGTCTATTTCTCTTTTCAGTGTTTACCTCATGTATTTTGGAGCACTCTGGCTTGGTGCATAAATATTTATGATTGTTATGTCTTCTCGTTGAATTGTTCCTTTTATTAATACATAGTGTCCTTCTTGTCTCTTTACTTTTTACATTTGAAGTCTAATTTGTTGGATATTAGGATAGCTACTCCTGCTCTTTTCTGATTGTTGTTCACATGAAATATCTTTTCCCAACCTTTCACTTTCAACCTATGTTTATCCTTGGGTCTAAGATGCATCTCCTGTAGACAGCATATAGATGAGTCCTGCTTTTTAATCCATTCTGCCAGTTTATGTGTTTTGATTGGGGAGTTTAATCCAGTAACATTTAGTGTTATTACTGTAAGGGCAGTAACTTCTTCTACCATTTTGCCTTTTGGATTTTATATGTCATGTCTTATTTTTCTTCTTTTTACCCTTACTGATAGTCTTCATTTCTACTCTTCTCCACACCTCTCTCTCCTGTCTTTTCCTATCTGTCTCTAGTGCTCCCTTTAGTATTTCTTGCAGAGCTGGTCTCTTGGTCACAAACTCTTTCAGTGATTTTTTGTCTGAAAATGTTTTAATTTCCCCTCATTTTTTAAGGACAATTTTGCTGGATAAAGAATTCTTGGTTGGCAGTTTTTCTCTTTTAGTATCTTAAATATATCATACCACTATCTTCTTGCCTCCATTGTTTCTGCTGAGAAATCTATACATAGTTTTATTGGGTGTCCCTTGTATATGAAGGATTGCTTTTCTCTTGCTGCTTTCAAGATTCTCTCTTTCTATTTGACATCTGTGGTAGTTAGATTCACTTGTCAACTTGGTCAGGTGAAGGCACCTAGTTCTGTTGCTGTGGACATGAGCCAATGGTATGTGAACCTCATCTGTTGCTCATTACATCTGCAGTTGGCTAAGAGGTGTGCCTGTTGCAATGAATGATGTTTGAGTTAATTGGTTGGTGCTTAAATGAGAGAGCTCGATATAGCACAGCCCAAGCAGCTCAGCATACCTCATCTCAGCACTCACAGCTCAGCCCAGGCCTTTGGAGATGCAGAAAGAAATCACCCTGGGGAAAGTTGTTGGAACCCGGAGGCCTGGAGAGGAGGCCAGTAGAAACCATCCTGTGTCTTGCCACATAAGAAAGAACCTCAGTGGAAAGTTAGCTGCCTTTCCTCTGAAGAATTAACAAAATAAATCCCCTTTTATTAAAAACCGATCTGTCTCTGGTGTGTTGCATTCTGGCAGCTAGCAAACTAGAACAACATACAACATTCTGATTAGTGTCTTGGAGTACGTCTATTTGGATCTATTCTCTTTGGGGTATGCTGCACTTCCTGGATCTGTAATTTTAAGTCTTTCATAAGAGTTGGAAAATTTTCAGTGCTAATTTCCTCCATTAGTTTTCTCCTCCTTTTCCCTTCTCTTCTCCTTCTGGGACACCCACAACACGTATATCCATGCACTTCATATTGCCATTCAATTCCCTGAGTCCCTGCTCATGTTTTTCCATTCTTTTCCCCAGATTTTTTTTTACTTATCAGATTTCAGATGCCCTGCCCTCCAGTTCAGTAATCCTATCTTCTGCCTCTTGAAATCTAACATTGTAGGTTTCGATTTGCTTTTTTCATCTCTTCTACTGTGACTTTCATTCCCACAAGTTCTGTGATTTGTTTTTCAGACTTTGATTTCTTCTTTTTCTTAGTTCTTTGCCTTCATTATATCCTCCCTCAGTTCATTGATTTTATTTTATTTTATTTTATTTTATTTTATTTTTTTTTTAAAGGAAAGACAGAGAGAAGGAAGGAAGGATAGAAGGAAGGAAGAGAGGAAGAAAGGGAAACATCTTTTTAAACATTTTCTTGTTTTATTGTATTTTGTTTCTCCGTTTTCGTTACATGGGCTGGGGCCGGGAATCGAACCGAGGTCCTCCGGCATAGCAGGCAAGCACTTTGCCCGCTGAGCCACCGCGGCCCGCCCCATTGATTTTATTTTTAATGAAGTTTTCCATGCCTTTTCAAACATTCAGAATTAATTGTTTCAAGTCCTGTATCTCATTTGAATTGTTGGTTTTTTCCTTTCACTGGGCCTTTAATGATTCGTTAATTTTTGCTGGCATCTAAGCCTTCAGTTTCCTTAATTAGTTTATTCTGGAGATTGTTTCCATTTTTTTTACCTAGGATTTTCTCTCTGGATGACTTTGTTATCTATCTGTTCTTTGACATTCAGTTCAACTTATTCTAGACATCTAGCCTAGGTTTTGTTTAACAGATCAGAATTTTTGAATTTTTCAGTTCTTCTTTTCTTGTTTCTTTGCCCTGCCTGTGTGGTGCTTCTTTTTTACCCCTTAGGAAAGTTTACTTAGTTATTATAGATCCCAGCCAGATTTTCTCAGACCAAATTGGCCTCATCTCAGGAGGAAAGAGTCACCTGTGTCAGTTTTCCCTGAGGGTGAGACCCAGCAGGTTGAAAGACTTTCCTGTGATGCCTCTGGACTCTATGTTTTTCCCATTCTTCCAAATAAGTGGTGCTTATTCTGCCAGCATAAAGTGATGTAGTACCTTTAACTTCAGCAGACTCTCCCTGCTGGAGGCATGGTTGAGACAGAGGAGAGGTTGTAGACTGGCTTTAATCACTTCAGTTTTCTAGACCCTGGGGCTGAATTCCTTAAGGGAGGGATTCCACCTGAGCTAGGCCCCACCCCTCTCCTGGGGAAGGCACAGCCTCCAGACAAACTCAAACAAGCTTAATTCTGCCCTTGCCTGGGGCAGTTGGAGCCTGAGAAGCCCTGCAACTGTATCCAACCAGCAGTCAGGGTGTAGAAATGCAGCCACAGAAAAGAAAAGAAAAAAATCCTTTTCAGAGCAAGATCCCCCATTCCTCAGATTTGCCAATCAAGAGCTTAAATTGGTACATAGCTTTGTGTATCTCCAAATCCTATGCCCCCTCCTTTCCTTTAAGGCCCAGATCCTTTCAAGTATTTTGTGCTCTCTGATCCAAAAAAACCTCTGTGTTGTTCTTTGTTTTTTTTTTTCCATCAGCCCTGCCCCCTCTGCACCAGGGCAAAAACCAGCAACCTCAGCTTTCACTCGAGGTTCAGAAGAGCTGGGGCCCTATTTTTGTAATCAGAATTTGTTAATTAATTCTGCAATTGGAGCATGGTTGTGCTCAGTTCCTGCTGCTAGTGAAGTCTCTTTCCTGTCCCTTCTGTTAAGCAGCCTGTGGGGGAGGGGCACCAGCCACCATGGCTTGGGAGAACTCACAGCCCTTGGTGTGCTCGCAGCTAGTCCATCCTGTCCAGCCTTGGGTACTCTGTGTGTCCAGTCACTGATGTGGCCCAAGCAGTTGTTCTGTACTGTTTCTGGCTATTTACTAGTTGCTCTGGAGGATGAACTGAGTCCTATACCTCACTAAGCTGCCACCTTGGCTACTACAATAATAGATTTGAATTTTAATGGGTTGAACTCCCCAATAAAAAGACATGGATTGGCAGAATGAATTAAAAGATATCCCTTTATATGCTATTTACAAGGGACCTATCTTAGACCCAAAGATAGAAATAGGTTGAAAGTGAAAGGATGGCAAAAGATATTCCACACAAGTAGTAACCAAAAGAACACTGGAGTATAAATACTGATATCACACAAAACAATCTTTAAGTGCAAAGGGTGAGCAGATGTTGCAATGTGCCCATGAGTGAAAGTTTACTCTTGTTGATGCATTAATTTGGATATTTTCATGGCCTTAGAACTGTTAACTTGTAATTTAATAAATCCTCTTTTTAAAAAACAATCCACTACTGGTATATTGAATTCAAGCAGCTTTAGCAAACTGAAGTAAAGATACAAGAAAGACAATATATAATAATAAAGGGGGCAATTCAAAAAGAAGAGAAAACAATTATAAATATCTACACTTCCAATCAAGGTGCCTATAAGTACATGAGTCAAAAACTGGCAAAAGTACCATGATAGTGGGAGATTTCAACACACAACTGTCTCCAATAGATAGAATTTCTAACTAAACAGAGGATCAATAAAGAAACAGATAACCTGAATAATATGATAAATGAACTAGACCTAACAGATATATATAGAACACTGTATCCCAAAACAGCAGAATACACATTCTCCTCAAGTGCACAAGCAACATTCTCAAGGATAGATCATATGCTGGTGCATAAAACAGGTCTTAATAAATTTAAAAAGATTGAAATTATATGAAGTGTTCTCTTTGGTCATAATGGAATGAAATTGGAAATCTATAGCAAACAGAGAACTGGAAAATACACAAATGTATGGATCTTAAAACAACACAGTCAAACAATTACTGGGTCAAAGAAGAAATTGCAAGATAAATCAATAATATCTCTAGATGAATGAAAATAAGAACACAAAATATCACAACTTATGGGAGGTAGTAAAGGCAGTGCTGAGAGGGAAATTTATCAATTTAAAAGGAGGAAAGAGCTAAGATCAGACCTAACTGAACTCCATAGAAACTGGAGAAAGAACACTAAATGAATCCCAAAGCAAGAAGAAGGAAATAAATAACAAAAATTAGAGCAGAAATTGATGAAATTGAGAACAAAAAAATAATAGAATCAGCTAAACCAAAAGTTTGTTCTTTGAGAAGATCAACAAAATCAACAAATCCTTAGCTAGACTGACTAACACAAAAAGAGAGAAGCTGCAAGCAAATAAAATCAGAAATGAGAGGAGGAATTACCACATACCCCAAGGAAATAAAATAGGTCATAAATAGGTACTATGAACAACTGTATGCCAACAAGTTTGAGAACTAGATGAAATGGACAACTTCCTATGAACACACAACCTACATTCTCCCAAGAAAAATTAGAAGATCTCAACAAACCAAGCACAAATAAAGAGATTCAATCAGTCATCAAAAACCTATGAACAAAGAAAAGCTCAGGATTGAATGGCTTCACAGGTGAGTTTCCCATGCATTCCAAGAAGAATTAATACCTTTGCTGTTCAAACGTTCCAAAATATTGAAGAAAATGGATACCGCCTAACTCATTCTATAAAGCCAATGTTACCCTAATAGAAAAGTCTGATAAAGTTACTATAAGGAAGAAAAACCTTCAGATCAATCTCTCTGTGCTGGTTTGAAAGGATTATGTGCCCTAGAAAAGCCATGTTTTAATCCTGATCCATCTTGGGTGGCAGCCTTTATTCTAACCCCTATTCAGTAGTGTATGTTGGAAACTTGATTAGATTATCTCCACAGAGATGTGACTCACCCAATTGTAGGTAATAACTTTTGATTAGTGGGAGATGTGACTCCACTCATTCCAGGCGGGTCTTGATTAGTTAACTGGAAGACTTTAAAAGAGCAAACATTTTGGAGAGAGCCACCGGAAGCATCTGAGCCATGAGAACAACCAGAACCCACACTGCCAAAGATGTTTGGATATGAGGAAAGAAAGCACCCCTGGGGGAGCTTCGTGAAAGAAGCCTGGAGAGAAAGCTAGCAGACATTGCCATGCTCACCATGTGCCTTTCCAGTTGAGAGAGAAAACCTGAACTTCATTGGTCTTTCTTGAGTGAAGGTCACCTCTTGTTGGTGCCATAATTTGGACACTTTTGTAAACTTGTTTAATTGGGACATTTTCATGGCCTTAGAACTACAAACTTGCAAATTATTAAATTCCCCTTTTTAAAAGTTGTTCCATTTCTGGTATATTGCATTCCAGAAGCTAGTAAACTAGAACACTCTCTAATGAGTATAGATGCAAAAATCCTCAACAAAATACTCAAATAGAATCAAACAGCATATTAAAAGAATCATACACCACGACTAGGTGAGTTTTATTCCAGGTATGTAAGGGAGTTGCAACACAAGAAAATCAATTTATGTTGCACACCACATTAATAAATGAAAAAGGAAAAACACACAATCGTGATTGATGCAGAAAATGCATTTGACAAAACTCAGCATCTTTTCATGATAAAAACACTTCCAAAGGTAGGAATCAAAGTAAACTTCCTCAACATGATAAACATTATATGAAAAACTCATAACTGCATCATACTCAATGATGAGAGAGTGAAAGCTTTTCACTCTAAAATTGGGTATGAAACAAGTGCATCCACTGTCACCACTGCTATCCTACATTGTGCTAGAAGCTCTAGCTAGAGCATTAAGGCAAGAAAAAGAAATAAAAGGTATCCAAATGGGGAAGGAAGAAGTAAAACTGTCACTATTTGAAGATGACATGATCTTATATTTAAAGAATACAGGGAAAAAACCAACAACAAAGTTCCTTGAGCTAATAGGCAAGTTCAGCAAAGTGGCAGGATACAAGATCAACATGCAAAAATTAATGATGTCCCTATGCCCTAGTAATAACTTTGAGGAGACAACCAAGAAAAAGATTCCATTTACAATAATGCCTAAAAGGATCAAATGTTTATGAATAAATCTAAGCAAGGATGGAAAGACATTTACACAGAAGACTACAGAACATTGCTCAAATAAATCAAAGAAGACCTGAGTAAATGAAAGGGTCAGAAGGCTAAGTATCATCAAAATTTCACTTTTATGCAAATTGATCTACAGATTCCTGAAAGACCAATCAAAACCCCAACAGACTACTTTGCAGATATGGAGATATTTATTGCAAATTTTATTTGGTAGGGTAAGGGGCCTCAAATAGCCAAATACATCTTGAAAAGGAAAAATAGAGTGGGAGGTGCCACACTTCCTGAGTTTAGTGTATATTGTAAAGCCACAGTGGTTAATTATCATGGTATTGGCATAAAGATAGATATTAATCAATGGAATTGAGTTGAGATCTCAGAAATAAACCCTCAGGTCTATGGTCAATTGACTTGATAAAAGTCCAAATCCCACTCAACTAGGGCAGAACAGTCTCTTCAATAAATAGTGTTGGAAGACCTGCATAGCCATAACCAAAAGAATGAAAGAGGACCTTTACCTCACACCCAACTCAAAAGCTAATTAAAAATGGATCAAAGACCTGAATATAAGAACCAACACCATGAAACTCCTACAAGAAAATGTAGAGAAGCATCTTCAAGATCTAGTGATAACCAGTAGTTTCTTAAACCTTACACCCAAAACACAAGCAATGAAAGAAAAAATACATAAATGGGAATGCCTCCAAAATCAAGTACTTCAGTGCTTCAAAAGACTTTGTCAAATATGAAAAGACAAAAGATTTAATGGAAGAAAATTTTTGGAAATCACATATATGGTAAGGATTTGATAACCAGCATATAGAAATCCTACAACTCACCAACTTTTTATTGATGTACAACAAAAAGTCAAACAAACTCATTTAAAAAAATGGGCAAAGGACATGAATAGACATTTCTCCAAAGAGGAAATATAGATGTATAAGAGGCACTTGAAAAAATGCTCAGCTTCACTAGCTATTATGGAAATGCAAATCAAAACCACGATGAGATGTTCTCTCACACCTACTCAAATGACCACTATTAAACAAATAGGCAACTACAAGTCTTGAAGAAGGTGTCAAAAAATTGGAACACTTATTCACTGTTGGTGGGAATGTAAAATCGTACAGCCACTGTGGAGGATGGCTTGGTGGTTCCTCAGGAATCTAAGTACAGAGTTGTCTTATGATCCAACAATGCTACTTGAGATATACTGGTAAGATCTGAAAGCAGGAATGCAAACAGACATTTGCACATAGTGGCATTATTCACAATTGCCAAAGAATCAAACAGCCCAAGTGTACATCAACAGATGAATGGATAAATAAAACATGGTATATACATACAATGAAATATTATTCAGCAGTAAGAAGGAATGAAGTCCTGAAGCATGCAACAACATGGATGAACATTGTGGACATAATGTTAAGTGAAATGTTAAATATGAAAGGACAAACATTTTATGATTTCATTGAAATATGTAAACTCTGAGAAAATATGTAAACTCATAGACATGAAATACAGATTATTGGTTAGCTGGGCACAGAATGAGGGTAAAGAATGGGGAGTGGTTACTTAATATGTGCAAAATGCTTAACTGAGATGAACTTAAACATTTGAGACTGTACAGAGGAGATGGTAGCACATTATTGTGAGAATAATTAACAGTGCTGAATGGTGTGTGAGTGTGATGTGAGGTTGAACTGTCAATGGAAATGTATAACATGGTGAATTTTGTAGTGGACAATGTCCATGATTAATTGTACAAATATAGAAAGTTCTGTCATTAACCATAGTAGATGTATGACACTATTATAGGAGTTAATAATAGAGGGTATGTGGAAAAAAGGTACCTATTGCAAACTCTGTACTATAATTTACAGTAATATTTTAATATGCTTTCATTAAAAATGACAAATGTAGCACACCAATACTATGGATCAATAATAAGGGAATATAAGGAGTATAGGGTGATTAAAGTTTTCTTTTTACTTTTTATTTATTTTCAAGAGTAATGAAAATGTTTTAAATTTCGTCATGGGTCTGTGTGCCCAACTATGTGATGATACTGTGAACCAGTTATTACATATTTCAGGTGGTTTTCATGCTGTGTGAATGCATCTAAAAAATTGATTTTAAAAATTTGTGTATTTGTCTCCTACTATTAATGTAGAACTGTGTATTCCTCCCTTCTAATTCATCAACATTATTCTATTGATGCCTACTTTAATATTTACTTAATTTTTTAAAATACTGTACCATTTTGAGTCCCTTCTCATTTCTTTCTGCATGTATTTTTCATGTATTTTCTTTATGGTTACTACAAGGCTATAATTTGATATCCTAAATCTGTAACAATCACATTACTTGCTATCAACTTAAGGGCAGTAGCACACACATACACTGTCCTTATTGTCCTCCACCCACCAAACTTTCTGTGGTACACCCAACAAATTGTATCTTTATACAATGTATGTCCAAAACCATACAATTATCATTACTTTCTATGAATTTACATTTTAGAACTGATACTAAGTAAGAAGTGGAGTTGCACACCAAAAATTAAAATACAGTAATACTGGAATTTATAATTAACCATATGGTTACATTTATGGCAGGTCTTTATTTCTTTATGCTTCTTTGATCTGATGCCTATTGACCTTTCCTTACAGTCTGAAGAACTCCAGTTTTAGCATTCTAGAGCATACCTAGTGGTGACAAACTCCTGCAGATTTCTCTCCTAGTTCTTGTCATTAGACAGTTTGATTACTATGTGGGTGGGCATGCATCTTTTAGAGTTTATCCTGTTTGGGATTTGTTGGTCTTCTTGAATGTGCATATTCATGATTTTCATTCACTTTAGGAAGTTTTTGTGATTAATTTATTTGAATATTGCTTCTGCAACTTTATTTCTCCTTCTTCTATGACTCTCACAATGCATATATTGGTACCCTTGATGGTGTCCCATAGAATTCTTAGGCTCTTTTCACTTTTTAAACTTCTTTTTGCTTTCTAATTTTCAGTCTGAATCATTTCAATTGTCTTATATAGACATCACTGATTCTTCTGCCAGTTCCAGTCTATTGTTGAAATCCTCTAGGGAATTTGTCATTTCAGTTATTGAGGTCTTCAACCCCATATTTCATGGTCAATGTAAATTGGCTCTGTTTTTTTTCTGGCGGTCTCCTTGAAACCTGGCCTTCCCTTAAAGAAGATCAACCTGAGGCAAATGCTAAGTGCAGGGTCCTCTGTCATATTTGAGCCTCCATGGAGCCATGGAGTCTGATTGCTTCTTTGGGCTTGTGCATCTTTGTAGCCTTTGGAAGCACCCCATTTACAATTTACAGTAGCTCAAATGCCATTCGGCTCCCTTTGAGATGGACTTTCCTGTACTTCTACGTGATTTATTATATGATTAAGGCAAATAGTCCTTTACCCCAAGTCATTTTGACTTAACTGTTTCTTACACTGCTTTAGCTGCCTGCAAGCTGCTTTTCTGCCTTCAGGACAGTTTCTGGGAGGGTGAGATTAAGACAAGGTTGCTGGTGCAGTCTTTCAGACTTCCACTGGTTAGATTGACATCGACATACAGTCACCTGAGCATGTGTAGGTGCTTGCTCCTGAACAGGGCCAGGGACCAATAATAGAAACAGAGGCTGGCTTCACACCACAGTGGGGAGACAGTGAGGGAGGACAACAAGAGCATCAGGAGTTTCTCCTACAATTAAAAGCAGTGATCAGACACACACACCCATAATTTGGAGGACTAGGTACTGATATTCAGCCTGACAACAGCAAGCTGCACCAGGAGCCCAGACTGTATTCTCCTCTGCCACCTGCCATGAGAAGGGGATTGGTGGTGGTAGCCACTTCAGGAATGGTGAAGTTCACTAGTATTTACTATAATTTTCTAGCTTCTTCCTCCAACTCTTCCTTAGAGGCTGCTTCACAGTGTTCCACCGGACATCAGAGTTTCAAAATAATTGGTTCTCATGCTTCATACCAGTTCATTTATTGTTTTCATGGAGGGAATTATACCTGAGCTTCCTATTCCTCTATGTTCCCACAATCCATCTCCAGGAGATAGTATGAGATGATTTTTAAAAAACTGAAAATTTAAAAGATGCAGTTAAGACAATTCTAAGAGGGATATTTAGAGCTCTAAATGTCTATATTAAAAAAGAAAGCTTAAAAATCAATTTACCATCATACCTAAAGAAACTAGAACAGGGAGAGCAAACCATACGCACAGGTGGCAGAAGGAATGAAAAGGTAAATATTAGAGCAGAGGTAAATGAAATAGAGGATAGAAGAGCAATAGTGAACATCAACAAAACCAAGAGTTGTTTTTTTAAAGTGCAATAAAATTAACAAACTTTTAGCCAAATGACAAAGAAAAAGAGAGAGGAAACAAATAACTAAAGCCAAGAATGAATGTGGGGACATTGCTAACAACCTTACAGAATTAAAATGCATTAAAAGAGGATACTGTCAACATTATATAGCAGCAATTTAGGGAACCTGGATGAAATGTACAAATTCATTAAAACATACAAATGATCTAATGTGATGCGAAGAAACAAGGAATCTCAACAGACCTACTACATGTAAAGAGAATAAATCTGTAATTAAACATCTCTCAACAAAGAAAAATTCATACAGTATGGTCTCATGTTGAATTCTACCAAATATTTAGAGAAGATTTAACACTGATCCTTCTCAAACTCTTCTAAAACAGAAAAATAAGGATATTTCCTAACTCAATCCATGAGACCAGCATCATCTTGATCACAAAGCCACATAAAGGTAGAACAAGAAAAGAAAATTACAGACAAATATCCCTTACAAATATGGATGCAAACATCCTCAACAAAATACTGGCAAATTAAATGTAAGAGAATATTAAAATAAGCTTATTCAATGACTAAGTGGAAATTATTTCAGGAATGGAAGGATGGGCCATCATGAGGAAATCGATCAGTGTGAAACATCACATTAATAGAATTAAGGGAAAAAATAGCATATGATCTTCACAATTGATGCTGAATTGACACTTGACAAAATCCAGAATCCTTACATGAACTATAAAATCACAGAAAGAATAGTTCTCAGAGACTTCTGGGAAAATGGTGAAATAGGATAGGCCAAGTTCACCCCTACTCTAAGAAACAGCTAGAGAAGTGATAGAAAAAGGTCCAGAACCATGACTCCTGGGTGCAAATGAACTGAGAGAGTGTTCTACACCACATAGGGAGGTCCAGGATGAAAAAGCTGAAGAATTGAGACAGAGGAAACCAGAGATCATCCAGCTAGTGCAAAGTTTCTAATGTGTCTGTTTCCAAGCAGAGGCCCGAGACCTCAGGAGTGCAGACAGGGAGGCAAGGGACTAATAAGTCAGCCAAGCTGCACTCCTTGAATGTACCACCCCCATGTGCTCCCCCATGTCCCACCTGTCCCTGCATCCAAGCACTGGCTGCCTGTCTCCTTGGCCCCTGCGTGTCACCCCTTCAGCCCCAGGCACACATGCACCCCCACCCTGAACCTCATGTGCCCCAAGCATCCTCATATCAGGGTCTCACACCCCTGGAACACATGCATGCATGCCCCACCCCCCTATCCCATGCCATGCCTGCCCATTTCCCACCATGATGCACACACCTCACCTTACCTCTCCACACATGCCTGTACCACATCACCAACATTCTGACTTACCATTTCAGTATCCCTGTCCCTGCACATACATGCATCTACATCTGACCAGCTGCACTCCAGCCTCCATACCCCAAACTCCATGCCATGATCCCCACAACCCTTGCACTCCACTTGCATACTTTTTCCCTTTCTGGGCACATGCCCAAATGCAACCATGCAATGTCTTCCCACTCCTTGCACCCTGTACCCATGTGCACTGTCCTCTATGCCTTGTGCATCTGCACAGCCCCCCAGTCTGCCTCCCACCATGTCTGTCTCTGTGTTCTCCCTGTCACATCCTGCCTGTGCACTCTGCCTCCATAGCCCCCATGCTGTACCCACAAACTTCACACCCCATACCCCATACCCCATGCTTCCAGGCATCAGCATAACACCCCCACTCCATACCTAGCCCCACACCACTCCATGCCACTGCATTGCTGTACCCCCCCTACTCCCCACCCCACAAATACAAAACCTTAGACTACTAAGGGAAAACAGCTTCCAAAGTGATCCTATCAAGATAAATAAATGTCTTGAAGGCAGTGGAAAATCACAAAGCATATGAAGATACAGACAAATATAACCCAACCTAATGACCAAATTAGAGGCCTAGAGGAGACTCAGACTTTGGAGCAACTAATCAAAGATGTTTATACAACCTCACTAAATAAATTCAATGAGTTGGAGATCAAGGAGATCAAGAAGACACTAGAAGAGAATAAAGAAGGATTGAGGCAATAAATAGAACAGTAGCAATATCACAGATGTGAAAGACACTGCAGAGCAAATAAAAATATACATGAGACACACAACAACAGATTTGAAGGGGCAGAAGAAAGAATAAGCAAACTAGAGGACAGGACAATTGATTTTGAAGACACAAAAGAACAAAATGTGGAAAAAAAGATGGAAAAATTTGAATTTATCTCAGGAAAATGATGGACAATAGGAAGCATACAAATATAAGTATCATCAGTGTCCCAGAAGAAGAGAAGAGTAGAAGGCTCAGAAGATTAACTGAGGATATAATGAGGAAAAACTTCTCAATCCTTAAAAAAGCAAATATGCAAATCTAATAAGGTCAAGAACCCCAAATAGAGTAAATCCAAATAGGTTTACTCCAAGACACATAATAATCAGACTGTCAAATGTTGAAGAGAATAAGAAAATCCTGAAAGCAGCAAAAGAAAAGCAATCTACTGGATACATGGGAAACCATATAAGACAGAGTTTGGACTATTCAACAGGCACCATGGAGGTGAGAAGGCAGTGTTATGATATATTCAAGGACATGAAAGCAAAAGATATCCAGCCAAGAATTCTGAACCCAGCCAAATTGTCCTTCAAAAGTGAGTTAGAGAGAAAAACCTTCACAGACAAACAAAAGCAATTTCAACAAGAGACTGGTCCTAAAATAAATACTAAAGGGAGCTCTGATAGCTGAAAAAAAATACAGGAGATGGAGATCATGGGGGGGGTGGGGAGGGCACAGAATTGAAGAGTACCAGTAAGGTAACTTAAAGAATAAAAAGAGAAAGAGGGAGAAGAATATATAGATCTGACAAACAAAATCTGAAAGATGAGATGGTAGATTCAAGAAATGCCTTTACAGAAATAACTTTGAATGTTAAGAGCTAAACTCACCAATTAAAAGATACATATAGGCAGGGTTGATTAAGAAATATGATAAATCTTTATGCTACTTACAAGAGACTCATGTTAGGCCTAAGAATGCAAATAGATTGAAAGTGAAAGGATGGAAAAAGATGTTCCATGCAAGCTATGACTAAAGGAAAGCAGGAGTAGCTATACTAAAATTGGACAGAATAGACTTAAAATGTAAAGAAGCCACAAGGGACAAAGAAGGACTCTACATATTAATAAAAGAGACAATTCACCAAGAAGAAATAGAATCATAAATGTTTATGCCCACAATTAAGGAGCTCCAAAGTATGAGGCAAACATTGGCAAAACTGAAGGGAGCATAGATGTTTCAAATAATAGTAGGAGACTTCAATACACTACTATTCTCTATAGATAGAACAGTCAGACAGAGGATCAGCAAGGAAATAGAGAGCTTAAACAATTTGATAAATGAATTAAACCTAACAGATATATATCTGTTATATATATCATTACACCCCAAAACACCAGGATATACATTCTTCACTAGTATTCATGAAACATATTCCAGGATAGATCATATGCTGGGTACAAAAAAGGTCTTTATAAATGTACAAAGATTTAAATAATTCAAAACACTTTCTCTGATCACAATGGAATGAAGGGGAAATAAATAACCAACAATAAGCCAGAACTTTTACAGATATATGGAGATTACATAACACACTCTTAACCAACCAGTGGGTCAAATAATAAATTGCTAGAGAAATCAGTAACTATCTGGAGACAAATGAAAATGAGAATACAACATATCAGAACTTATGGGATGCATCATAGGCAGTTCTGAGAGGGAAGTTTATTGCCCTAAATGCCTATATTAAAAAAGAAGAATGTGCAAAAATTGAGGGCTTAGCTGCTCACTTGAAGGAACTTGAGAAAGAATGGTAAACTAACCACAAAGCAAATAGACATTGAGAAATAACAAAGATTAAACCAGAACTAAATGAAATGGAGACAAAAGAGCAACAGAAAGAATCAACATAACCAAAAGTTTGTTTTTTGAGAAAATCAATAAAATCTATGGAACCTAGCTAAGCTGACAAAGAAAAGAAAGAGAGAGGATGCAAGTAAACAAAATAAAAAATGAAAGTGGGGTCATTACATCAAACCTTGAAGATATGAAACAAAAAAATTCATAAGAGAATACTATGAACAACTATACCCCAACAAACTAGACAACTTAGATGAAATGGAAAAATCCTTAGAAACACACAAACAAGCTACACTGACTCAAGAAGAAATAGAAAATCTCAACAAACAAATCACAAATAAAGAAATCCAATCAGTCATCAAAAATCTTCCTACAAAAACAGACCAAGGCCAGATGGCTTCACAGTGGAATTTTATCAAATATTCCAAAAAGAACTAACCCTAATTCTGCTCAAACACTTCCAAAAATGAGGAAAAGTAATGCTACTTAATTCATTTAATGAAGTTAACATCACTCTAATACAAAAACCATGTAAAGACACTGTAAGAAAGGAAAACTTTAGTTCAATCTCCCTAATGAATATAGATGCAAAAATTCTCAATAAAATACTTGCAAATCAAATCCAATGACACCTTAAAAGAATTATGCAGCATGACCAAGTGGGGTTAAAACCAGGAATGCAAGGGTGGTTCAACAGAAGAAAATCAATCAATGTAATACAACACATGAACAGATTGAAAGGGAAAAATCGCATAAGCATCCTTATTGATGCTGAAAAAACATTCAACAAAATTCAATGTCCTTTAGTGATAAAAACACTTCAAAAAGTAGGAATCAAAAGGAAACTTCCTCAATATAATAAAAGACATATATGAAAAACCAATAACCAGCATCAAACTCCATAGTGAGAGACTGAAAGCTATCTTTCTAAGATCAGGAATGGGAGAAACATGCCCTCTGTCACCACTGTTATTCAACATTGTGCTAGAAGTTCTAGCTAGAGCAATCAGACAGATAAAAGGAAGAAGCAAAACTTGAATTATTTGTAGAAGGCATGATACTATCCTTGCAAACTACTAAGAAATCTATGACAGAGTTTTTGAGTTAATAGGCAAACTCAGCAAAGTGGTAGGATACAAGATTATGTGCAAAAATCAGTCATGTTCTTATATACAAGAAATGTTCTAACTGAGGAGACAGTTAGGAAAAAATTGATTCAAAAGAACAACTAAAAGAATTGAGTATCTAGGAATAAACTTAACTGGGGTATAAAGGACCTGTACACAGAAAACTACATAACATTGCTAAAAGAAATAAAAGAAGACCTAAATAGGTAGAAAGAGATTCCCTGCTCATGGATAGGAAGGTTAAATGTAGTGAAGGTGTCAGTTCTTCCCAATTTAATCTACAGATTCAATGAAATAGCAATCAAAATTCCAATGAACAAATTTGAAGAATTGGAAAAAGCTAGTTATTAAATTCATTTGGAAGGGAAAGAGACCTCAAAGAGCCAGAAATACCCTTAAAAAGAAAATTAAAGTGGAAGGATTAACACTTCCTGATTTTAAAACTTATTATAAAGCCACAGTGGTAAAACAGCAAGGTTCTGGCTGGAAGATAGAAGTATTGACCAATGGAATTGAATTGAGTGTGTGGTAATAGACTACCAAATCTATGGCCAACTGATCTTCGACAAAGCCCCCAAATCCAATGAACTGGGACAAAACAGTCTTTTCAATAAATGGGCATGGGAAAACTGGGTATCAATAGCCAGAAGAATGAAAAAGGACCTCTACCCTACACCCTATACAAAAATTGAACCAGAGTGGATCAAGGACCTAAACATAAGAACCAGTACCATAAAGCTCCTAGAAGAAAATGTAGGAAAAGATCTTCAAGATCTAGCAATAGGAGGTAACTTCCTAAACTTTATAACCAAAGTACAAACAACAAAATAAAAAGTAGACAAATGAAACTCCTCACAGTCAAATGTCTTTGTGCCCCAAAGATTTTGTCAAAAAGGTGAAGAGGCAGCCAACTCAATGGAGAAAATATTTGAAAATCACTTATTGGATAAATATTTGTTATCCTACTTACATAAATAAATCATACAACTAAGTAACAAAAGGAAAAACAACCCAATTATAAAATGGGCTATGATTTCCAAAGAGCAAATACAAGTGGCTAAAAAGCACCTGAAGAGATGCTCATTTTAATTAATTATAAGGGAAATGCAGATCAAAGCTACAATGAGGTAATACCTCACATGTGTAAGAATTGCTGCTATTAAACAAACAGGAAACTACAAATGTTGCTGGGAGTGTGGAGAATTTGGAACACATATACAGTGCTGGTGGGAATGTTTAATGGGACACCCTCTATGGAAGACAATTTGGAGGTTTGTTACAAAACTAAAGATCAAGTTGTCCTATGATCTGGCAATACCACAACCAAGTATATACTCAGAACAGCTGAAAGCAGTGACACAAGCAGATATTTACACACTGAACGTCCATAGCAGCATTATTCAGAATTGCCAAAAGACGGAAACAATCCAAGTGCCTGTCAACAGATGAGTGGATAAACAAAGTGTAGTGTATACATACAATGGAATATGATGCAGCAGTAAGATGAAGTGAGATCCTGAAGCATATGACAATATGGATGAAGCTTGAGGAACTTATGCTCAGTGAAATAAGGCAGGCACAAAAGGATACATACTGTGTGATTTTGTTTTTATAATCTTGGTAAAGGTAAACTTGAAGGCTTATAATACAGAATATAGGGGACCGAAAGATAACGGATGCTAGAGATTCATGAACAGTTAGCTAATGAGGTTGAACTTGTAAGGGAATGGAAATAAGTAAAGGCAGTTTGTTAGTGGGTCTGTAATTAATATTGACATATTGAAGTGAACATGATTGAGGGGTTATATACAACCATGTATCCCACTGATTAACACTATACGTATAGATAAGTTCTTGCATGAACTACTTCAAAGGTATGATCTTATACAGAGAGCATATACTATTGGGGTAGAGGGAAAAGCTATTATTGCATGCTATGGGCTATGTTTCACAGGAAGACATCAACAATACCACAGCCATATGAAGGGTAAATAATGTGGGAGGAGAGACATGAGTTAAGGGGAGGTTTGGACTTTCAATTTGGTGATGGTGAGGGTATGTTTATTGGTTATTTTTCTCTGGTAGCCATGAAAATTGTCTAAAATAGAGAGTGTTGATAATTCTGCCACTAAGTGAGGATAAGGCATGACATGGACTATTGATTTTAGCACAGTGGATGGAGGTGGCTGAAGGATACACCAACTGAGAAACAGAATGGTGAACTTTGGTGTATACATATGATCGAATATTCTGTGCTACAGAAAGGAACAAAGTAGGAGTCATGCAATATTGTGAATGAACCTGTGGGACATTACATGACGCAAAATAAGCCAGAAACAAAAGAGCAAATATTGTATGGTCTCATTTAGAAAATTTTTATGATAAAATTGGGGTTTAGATGGGAAGTTCTTATAATAGGCACATTTTCTTCAGAGGTGTAATTGTTACTTCTATATTTTAAGAGGTTTTGCTATATATTTATAACCTGGTATTTCCCTGGAATTTTGGGTACCTGTGTGACTTGTAAGACTCGGCATAGAAGTTCTGCAGGTCTGAAAATCAGCATTGCCACATTGAACAGCTGTTAAAGAAATTGAAAAAGAGATCAAGCTTCGATTGGAGATAAGATTGAAGCTGATCAGGTCATGACATAGATAATCAGAATACAAACGTAAGGAGGACATCGTATTTTAGAACTTCACCTGCACTATGAGACCAAAGCAAGAGAGGTTTATTTTGTCCAAAACCTAAATTTTTGTTAGCACCTAATTTAACTCAACCTGTCTTGATAGATCATTTAAACAACTCAAACACATGGAGCCTAGAATGGGAACGAAGGCTTTTAATTCTATACAGCTTTATTTAAGACCTGGATACATCCCAGAGTATTTTGGACAGATAATTAAAAACTATTGGCAAAGTCCCTTGAGGGATAGGAGGAAAAATATGAAACCATTAAACTTTACCACTGGGGAAACCTCTTAAACTGTCTGAAATATTAGGGACTCCAAAGTCAATAGGCCATGCCCTTAATCTTGAGGCTTGCTCTTGTGGAGCTTATTTATGTACTGGAGAAGGTAAGCCTACCTATAATTATGCCTAAGAGATACTTTCCAAGGACCTCTTTTGTTGCTCAGGTGTGACCTCTCTCTCTCTAAGCCTGCATTAGTTTGCAAGCTGCCAGAATGTGATATACCAGAACTGGCATGGCTTTTAAAAATGGAAATTTAGTAAGTTACAAGTTTACAGTTCTAAGGTGATGAAAATGTCCAAACTGAAGCATCTGGGGAAAATACCTTAATTCAAGGAAGGCTGGTGAGTCAGGAACACCTCTGTCATCTGGGTAGTCATGTGGCTGGCATCTGCTGGTCCCTTGTTCCTGGGATCATTGCTTTCAGCCTCTGTTCCTATGGAGGAACTTCATCTCTTAGCTTCATTGCACTCTCTCCAGGTTCTGCCTTGCTTAGAATCTCATGGTGAATTCTGCTAGGCTCCAAGCATCTCCAAACATCCATGTCTCTGTTCTCTGAAGCAACTGTTCTCCAGGCATCTACATCTTCTTTCTCTGTCATTTCTGAGGCTTCTCTCATTTCTGTAGTCTATATCCATTCTGAGTTCTTTCCAAAATATTTCCCCTTTTAAAGGACTTTATAAACTTATCAAGGTCCACCTGGAATGGGTGGAGTCACATCTCCATCTAATAAAAAGATCACACCCACAATTGGTTTTGTCACATCTCCATGGAGATAATCTAATCAAAAGTTTCCAGCCTACAGTTTTGAATTAGGATTAAAAGAAATGGTTGCCTCCACATGGCTGATTCAGAAATAAAACATGTCTTTTCTGGTCTATATGAGATTATCAAGCTGGCACAAAGCTCAGTTCTGCAAATGAAATAATTACCCTCCCCTCTACATGGGACATGACATCCAGGGATAAAATTCTCCCTGGAAATGTGGGAAATGAGTCCCAGGGATAAGCCTGGTCCTGGCACTGTGGGATCAACAATAACCTTCCAACCAAAATGGGGAAAAGAAAGGTAACATAAGGTATCAATGGCTAAGAGAGTTCAAATAGAGTTGAGAGGCTACTCTGAAGGCTACTCTTATGAAAGATTCCACTAGACATTGCTACTTATGATTTTGCCAAACCCCAACTAAAACCATTCTTCCCAACCCTAAAGAACACCTAGGGCCTTACCTGAGATTCTACAAAGTTCCATGCACTATGATTACTTTCCAGAAGGCTACAATCTCCAGATGGGTTCCTAGGCCAGATAAATCCTAGAATCCAGAGGGGTCAACCTCTCCCATACATCAACTAGTTCAATCCCCCTATCTTATATTATCAACAGCTGTTTCCAATATGAAAAAGTTAGAATAGGTACAGCCTAAATACCTCTAAAAATTGGGAGAAAGATCAAAGGGGAAGGTGGTGTTGTAACAAAGCAGAGAAAATTAACATATAAGTGTGATTGCTGAATTATTATATTGATATACCTTTTAGTCTTCATGTCTTAGAGCAGCTAGAAGTATAAACCTAAATTTGAGGAATTGTAACCCAACTCTTAAATCTGTTCTACAACTAACTGTTGTGTTCTTTGAAATTTATTACTTTTTTGCATGTATATTATTTTTCACAATAAAAAATAGATTTTGAAAAAGAAAAGAATCAAATGTAAAACAAAGAACTATTAAATAGTTTTGTAGTGGGTTTGTGCTTCCATAACAATGTGCCACACAAACTAGGTGGCTTAAAACAGCAGAAATTTATTGTTTCACAGTTCTAGGGGGAGGAATAATAGTCTAAATTAAGTTGTGGGCAGAGTCATTCTTCCCTTTAAATTGGTGGGTTCTGATAATGACTTGCTGGTCATTTATGCTGTTCTTTTGATTGTGTCATGACTCAAACTCAATACATGGTTGTATTCTGTCTATGCATGTCTTATAAAAACATGTCCAAATGTCCTCTTTTTATAAGAACATCAGTCATATTGGATTAGGGCTTACATTATTCATTTGGGCTCAACTCTACTAATAATGTCTTGAAAGATCCTATTTCCAAATACCATACCATTCATGAGACTAGGAGTTTGGTCATGAGACTTTTGGGGGGACACATTGAAACCATAGCACACAGTATACTTGAAGGTGTGAATTCAATATATTTGTCTAATTGTAGATTTCACATAGAAAAGCAAGCACAGGATCAAAGAAATGAAGATGAATACTGACTCACTAAGAGAAAAATAAAAGCACATAAAATATATGTCAGACAAAGTGAAAATGTGTAACAATTGTGTAATTGAGATGCGAAGATAGGAGAGAGAAACAAGGATGAAGAAACATTCAAAGAGATAGTCCACAAGAATTTTCCACAGTGAGAAGACAGCAATTCAAGAAACTCTAGATTCCCAGTGAAACAATTGTTTAGTTGGTGAAAATTATAAACTGACCACTACAATCTCTGGAAATTGCCCTAATATCATACAGCACATAAAAAATGTTTATTCAAAAACAAGTTTATAAAGCTTGCTAAGAATAGTCAAAACCTGTAGCATTAGAGCAATGAATTGCTCCTTCCATGGCCCCTTTACTCAAATGTAATGGAAATTCTACTTTGGGTGGCTCCCTCGCACACAAGCTCCTGATATAGAGCTACAGATTCATCCTTGCATGGGGGTATATATTTGGAATTTCTCATCCACCACCCAACACTGTGCTGAAGAAGATCTATTCCAGACAGATGCAGCTGAGTGAACATACTTGCCATAATTTCTTACAGATGAGCTCACTCATAGGTGGAAACTCCAACTGGGAGGGGCAAACTGAGAAGACTATGGGCTACCAACCTCACCTGGCACCCCAATCATAAGTAAGCACTGTCATTCCATGAGGAGTGCTCCCAGCTGTAGTGCAGTGGAAAAGCATTTCTGCCTTTGAGAAAAAATAGGCCATAAGAACAGAGAGCTCCATATCCCTCTGTAAGGGGAGAGATTTGTTTGGAAAAGAGCGTGAGAAGTTCATGCTTGTATTAATTTCTCAGGGTTACAGCCTGAATTTCCTAGGATTGACATAGTAAAATAATGCAAACTTGGTACTTTTAAACAACATAAATGTATGTTTTCACAGTTATTGAGGCTATGACTCCAAAATTAAGGGGTCAGCATGGCACCATTCTTTCTGAAGGATCAAGTTGTGGAAAATTTCTCTAACTCTTCCTAACTTCTGGTGATCCTTGGCATTTCTATGGTTGGTAACAGCATAACTCTAGTCTCTGCCTCCAGATTCACATGGACTTCTTCCCTCTGTGTCTCTGCCTCTGTATCTCCTCCTCTTCATATATGGGTACTGGTCATATTAGATTAGACAACCTTAATTCAGTATGTCCTCATCTTAACTTGACTAGTTCTGCAAAGACCCTATATTCAAATAAGGTCACATTAACCAGTACCAGCATTTAGGACTGCAACATAGTTTTTAGGGGGACATAGTTCAATCTGCAATGATGCCTAAGGGCATTGTTGGATATACTGGAGATCTTGAAAGTGAGCAAATGAAGAGGAAGTTGTTAGCTCCATGATACTAATCACATTTGCATAGGAAGGAACAGCTAGATATTTAATAGAGAGAAAAAGTGAATGACAGTTGAAAATAGTTCTCCTGGGGGGGTGGACCATGGTGGCTCAGCAGGCAGCATTCTCACCTGCCATGATGGAGATGTGGGTTCAATTCCCAGTGCCTGCCCATGCAAAAAAAAAATAGTTCTTCTGGAGATACAGGGAGTCACATAGCCTAGCCAATCCTACCCCTTCAGAGGGCTCTGATTTTAATTGGATAAAACTGTGAAACAAAGAAGGCCATGTAGACATTCTCAAAACCAATGGAGCAGTCATCTAGCAATTAGTGGAGGCTACCCAATGGGTGCTATATCAATAGAGGTAGACCACCAAGAAGCTCAATGTGATATAAGGGAATGACATAGACAGAGAGATAAAAAGTCATATCTGGGTGGTCAGGGAGACTGTCCATACACCTAATGCTGTGCCCACCAAGAAGTGACACCAGAAGCTAGAAGCTGTGTGGAAAACTGGTGCCATTGAAGTAGTTCAGCCAAGCCACCAAGAAAATAAACAAGCAGTTAATATCATGATGTTAATCTGGCTGATCAAGAGTGGGAGGATGTCTATTCCAAAGGGAGTAGAAGGGACATTCACTCAAACTCCCATAAATAATAACAGGAAATTCCTAAGGTCTTTGCCTAGCATAAGCCCAAGAAAAGAAGCAGACTTCTCAACTATGGTTCCTTGCAGGCTCAGAAAAGATGAAGGGAGTCCTGCATTTCCAAGTTGCCTCAGGCTGACCTGTATGATAGGAGGGCTAAGTTCTGAAGGACATTTGACAGTGGATCAAAGCAGCATAAAGAAATAAAGACTCCCAGTAAAGGTAACCATATGGTGAATTATAAATACTAGCACTATTGTGTTGTATTGTTTATTATGTAGCTCCTTTTTTGTTTCAAATAGGTGACAAAATGCATATGCACAAAAAGTATGATAAATTGACAGTTATGGATGTGTACTATACAAAGATATCATTTGTGACAAGTACATAAGAAAGGTGGGGGGAGAGAGGGGTATAAGAATAGTGTATGTGTATGCTATTGAAGACATTTTAGTGTTTTAATTACATACAGTGCTCAAGCAAATATCATGAAATGAGTTAACGATGGGGGTTTACTATCTTATGGCTTTGAGGCTAAAAGAAATTCCAAATCAAAGTGTGTCACTAAGATAATGCTTTTTTCCCAAAGACTGGCACTCTGGGGCTGGCTACCAGTGATCATTGGTTCCTCTGCCACATGGCAAGACACGTAACAGCATTTCCAGATTCCACTGATGTAGCTAGCTTTGCACTCCCTGTAGCTTTCTCTATCCACTTCCTGTGCCTTCCTCTCTATCTGAATTATATTCTGCTGCTAAAGGACTCCACTAATAGGATTAAGACCTATCCTGACTGATGTGGTCCACACCTTAATGGAAAAAACTTCATCAAAAAGCCCTACTTATAATGGATTCACACACACAGGAATGGGTTAAATTTAAGAGCCTGATTTTCTGGTCTACACCTTCAAACTACCATATCCCACCTTGTGGACCCCCAAATATGTGTTCTTTCTATATGCAAATACATTTATTCCAGCACAATATCCTAAAAACCTAAGTCTTTTCAAAACAATGTTTAATTCAAAATATCATCTGTGCCAGTTTGAAAAGGTTTATATACCCTAGAAAAGCCATGTTTTTATCCTAATCCACCTTGTGGAGCAATGGTTTCTTCTAATCCCTATTCAGTACTGTATGTTAGAAACTTTAATTAGCTTATCTCCATGGAGATGTGACTCAGTCAAGTGTGGGTATTAAACTTGATAAAAGTGGGTCGTGATTGGTTTTACTGGAATCCTTTAAAAGAAGAAGCACTTTGGAAAAAGCTAGAGAACAACAGAAAAATCCATGAGGTCTGAAAGAGCAGAGAACATCACAGACACAAAAAGCAGGAGTCCACCAGCCAGTGGCTTTTGGAGATGAGAAAGGAAAATGCCTCCTGGAGAGCTTCATGAAGTAGGAAGCCTGGAGACAAAGCTAACAGATGATGCTGTCTTTGCCATGTGCCTTCTCAGATGAGAGGGAAACCCTGACAATGTTCACAACATGGCTTCCCATTTGAGAAAGAAACCCTGAACTTCATCAGCCTTCTTGAACTAAGGCATTTTTTCCTACATGCCTTATATTGGACATTTCTATAGACTTGCTTTAATTGGGACATTTTCATGGTCTTAGAACTGTAAACTTATAACTTATTAAACTCCACCTTTTAAAAACCAGTACATTTCTGATATATTGCATTCTGGCAGCTAGCAAACTAGAACATCATCAAAGTTGGCATTTGATGTGGTTAGCTCAAAGCACGATTTCCCTCCATCTATGCACCTAAAAACCTAGAGAATGAGTTATCTGCTTCTGATATACAATGGAGGGACAGAAATAAGATAAAAATTCTATTTCCACAGGGACAAATTTGAAAGAAAATAGGTGTCATGTGTCTCAAACAGTTCCAAAACCAGAAAGGCATGCTCCATAAGATTTCAAGATTTGAGAATCATCTATGGAGTGATATTTTGTCTTCTGGGTCTGGTGCAGTGGCAGCCATACACCTTCCAAGCATTTGTACAACAGCCATATTCTTCCCAAACACTGGGAAGAATCTCCAACCACCAGACTGATGGCCAGGCTCCCTGCAAATACTGAGGCACGGGGGTGGTGGTTGTATCCTCCAAAATCCCCAGGTCAAAGACTCCACCCTCTCTTAGAACTGAGGTGATAACACTCTTACTGAACAATGGGGTTGGAGGCTTGTCCTCTCCAAATACTGGGGCAGACTTACCTTCTCCACACACATCGGTGGGCCCACTCTCTTGGTTTCAGATGTCTGTGGTTCAGACCTCAGTTTCCATTGTTCTGTATTTGAAGTGTGCTTTCCCTCAATTTATCTCTTCTCTGTTCCTTTTAGTCCTTGCTGGCAATGATTCTGTTCATGTAAATTATGCAAAAATGTGTAAGTTTTGCATGTATTTCACAGGTGTCCAAACCTGCAGATAAAAGAACTTTTCACAGACCCTTCCTGGATAACTGCATTTCCAATACTGACTTCCACATAAATTGCTGATTGGTTCCACATTTCATTAGACCCTCAAATGTAGAACTATTTTCTGGGGACTCCAAACCATCAATTTCTGGTTTCTTTGTGCTCAGGAGTTCATTTATCAGGTTATACCTTTCCTCTTTCATTTTACTATAAGCTGCAAGGAGAAAGAAGGCTGCACTTCCCACACTTAGCTTGGAAATCTCCTCAGCTAAATGTCCAACTTGATCGCTATAACTTCCATCTTCCGTCTGACATCAGAACTTGATTTCACCAAGTTCTCTGTCATTTTAAGACATGGATTACCTTTCCTACAGTTTCCAATAACACATTTATTTTTCCTTCTAAGGCCACGTTGGAAATACTCTTTCTAATATCAATCTCTTCAGAACAATTTATGCCTTTTCAATCTTTTCAAACATCACAATTCTTCCAGCCTTTACCCATTTTCCAACTTCAAATGCATTTCCACATTTTTGGTATTGGGCACAGCAGCACCCCACTTTTCTGCAAAATATTTTTCAGTTACCTAAACTTCTCAGGCAAAGACCATAAAATGGGGTGGCTTAAAGAAAGAGAATTTATTAGCTTATGGTTTTGAGTTTAAAAGGATGTCCGAATCAAGGCATTATCAAGGCAATGCTTTCTTCCAAAGGACAGCACTTGGGGCTGGCTGCTGCTGATTCTTGATTCCTCTGTAATATGGCAATACAAATGTGATGTTGTATCTCCTTGTCTCTACCTTCTATTTCAGGTTCTCTTGATGTAGCTTCTTGTTTCCTGTAGCTCTCTCTGACTCCCTATGGATTTCCCTCTTTTATCTGAATTTCACTCCACTTGAAAAGGACTCTGGTAATAGGGTCAAGACCCATCCTGATTGAGGTGGAGCACCCCTTCCTAACTGAAGTAACTTCACCAGAAAGTCCTACTTATGATGGATTGACAACCAGAGGAATGGAGCAGACTTTAGAACATCTTTTTCAGATATATATACAGCTTCAAACCACCACAGTAGATATCAAATAAAACATGATTATTATAGATTTAATGTTAAACTTTAACCCAATGGTAACCACAAGGAAACTACATGAAAAACAACTTAGAAGGAAGTGAGAAGGAACTCGGAATAGTACCATAGAAAAAGCCAAATAAGTATGGAGATACAATTAACAGAAGAATTGAGGGTCAGAAAAGTTATACTTACAAACACAAAATAGTAAACTGGCAAAAGAAAATGCCACATTATCAATAGTTACTTTAAGTGTAAATGGATTAAAATCCATAGTGAAAAAGCAGAGATTGGCTGAATGGATAAAAAATCATAACATAACTACACTGTTTAAAAAAACTCTAAATTCGAGGACATAATAGGCTGAAAGCGAAAAGATGGGGAAAAATATGATGAAAGTAGTAACAGTAAAAGAGCTTAGGTAGTTATGATAACATTGCATAAAATAGATTTTAAGTCAAAACTGTTCCAAAGTTCTCACCTGCCATGCCAGAAACCCAGGTTCAATCCTGGTGCCTGCCCATGTGAAAAAAAAAAAAACTGTTCCAAAGTACAAAGGGATCACTATATACTGATAAAGGGATCAATTCCACAAGAAGATGTTCTATTTAAAAATATATATGAACTTAACAGCAGAACCCCAAAATATATGAAGAAAGTATTGATGGATTTAAAAGAACAAATAGACAGTTATATCTTAATAGTAGGAGATTTCAATATGCAACTTTTGATAATGTATAGAACATCTGGACAGAACATCAGTAAGGAAACACAATACTTGAAAAGTATTCTATGACAACCTATATAAAACAATTCACCCAACAGCAATAGAAAACACATCCTTCTCTAGAGCACATAGCTCCAGAATAGACTATATGGTAAGTCAAAAACAAGCCTCAGTAAATTAAAAAATACTGAAATTATACAATGCACATTTTCCAATCATAATGCAATGTAGCTAGATTGTAAGAATAAAGCGAGAAATGTAAAACTCACAAAAACATGGAAATTAAACAATGTACTCTCAAAAAATATTTTTATTTAAGAAAACAAATGATACACCTAGAGCCAAAAGTAAATATCTTTGTTAGCTTAACCATAGGCATATTTAAATAAGTATCCATATAATCATTGTAAAACCTGTATTTGTACAGTGTTTCATAAATCAATTTAAAATTCAGGCAACAATGAAAAAAATCTACAAATTCAGATAACAAAGTTCTTAAATTCTAAATATTAAATGCTAGCTTAAATACCACTTGATCAGCTGTCAAAACAATGAATGTTCTCAAAATATCAAGTAGAAAGTTCTTACAAATATCTTCATTGCTAGGGTAATGATCTATGTTGCTAAAGATTTTTTCTGATTACAGGAAAATATGAAGATACAAATATTTTTCAATTACCACATGAAAATCTTAACCACCTAAAATGGATGTCTTAGTTAGCTTATCCATAAGTATATTTTTTTAAAAATCTAAGTAATCATTGTAAAGCCTGTTTGTGCAAGATATTTCATAAAACAATTTAAAATTAAAGCAAGGAAGGAAAAACTCTATAGATACAGATACCAGATTTTCTTAAATTCTAAATATTTACCACTGTCTTAAATACCATTTGATTATCTATCAAAACTGTGTTCATTCTTAAAATACCAAGTAAAAAGTTATTATAAATATCAACTTTGCTACAGTAGCAAGCTATGTTACTAAATATTTTCAAGTTTCTGATTTCAGGAATTTATTTTATCTAATATTACTATAGTTGACTGTAGTTTTTTAAAATGCTTTTTGTTCAAAATATAATATATGTATTCAAAGAAGAGGGGGAAAAAAGCAATAATTTTCAAAGCACACTTCAACAAGCAGCTGCAGAACAGATCCCAGAGTTTGTCATGGGCTACCATTCCCATCATCTCAGGTTTTTCCTTCTAAGTACTCCAAAACACTGGAGTCCTTACCAGTGTCATACAGTATCTGCCCTTTTGTGTCTGACTTATTTCAGTCAGCATTATGTCCTGAAGTTTCATCCACACTGTCATATGTTTCAGGATATCATTTTGTTTAAATGGTGCATAATATTCCAGCGTATGTATATACTACATTTTGTTTATCCATTCTTCTGTTGATGGGCACCTGGATTGATTCCATCTCTTGGCAATTGTGAATAGTGCTGCTATGAAAATCAGTGTGAAAATGTCTGTTCATGTCACTGCCCTCAACAATTCTGGGAATAAACCAACTGTTGCTATTGCCAGATCATAGGGCAACTCAATATTTGGTTTTCTGAGGAATCACCAAACTGACTTCCATAGCAGTTGAGCCACTATACATTCTGATCAGCAGTGAATAAGTGTTCCAATTTCTTCACATCCTCTCCAACATTTATAGTTTCCTCCTTGTTTAATAGAAACCATTCTTATAGGTGTGAGGTGATATCTCATTGTCACCTTAACTTGCATTGCCCCTATAGCCAATGAAGACGAGCATCTCTTCATGCACTTTTTAGCCATTTGTATTTCAATTCAGAAAAGTGCCTATTAATTTCTCCTGTCCATTTTATAATTGGGTTGCTTGTTCTTTTGTTGTTGAGCTGTAAAATTTCTTAATGTACTCAGGATATCAAGCCTTTATTCAATATGTGTTTTCCAAATATTTTCTTCCATTGAGTTGGCTGCCTCTTCACCTTTTAAATAAAGTTCTTTGAGACAGAGAAGCTCTTGATCTTAATAATTCCCATTTGCTTATTTTTAATTTTTCAGCTTGTGTTTTAGGTGAAAAGTTTAAGAAGCTACCTATTACTAGAGCTGGAAGATATTTCCCCATATTTTCTTCTAGAAGTTTTATGGTACTGGCTTTTACATTTAAATCTTTAATCCATTTTGAATTTTTTTTTGTATAGGGTGTAAGGTTGGGGTCCTTCTTCATTCTTTGGCTATTAAAATCCAGTTCTCCCATCTCCAACTATTGAAAAGACCATTCTGTCCCAGTTCAGTGAATTTGGGGGTCTTATCAAAGATCAAGTATCCATAAATTTGGTGGTCAATCTCTGAATTATCAATTCAATTCCACTTGTCAATACTTCTATCTTTGTGCCAGAACCATTCTATTTTGACCACAGCAGCTTTATAGTAAGCTTTAAAGCCAGGAAGTGATAGTATTCCCACTTTGCTCTTCTTTTTCATAGGTTATTGTTTGGTTTTTTTTTTTAGCTATTTAGTGTCTCTTTCCCATATATATAATTTTTCCTTATTTTTTGAACATTTTTATTTATAATATAACATATCTACAAAGCAAAGAAAGAAAAAAATCACAACAGTTTTCAAAGCAATAATCAACAAGTAGTTACAGGACAGATTCCAGAGTTTGTCATGGTCTACCATGCCATCATCTCAGATTTTTCCTTCTAGCTACTCCAGAATATAGAAGCTAGAAATAATAAATATTTTTTTAATCATCACAATTGTTTTTAAAAAAAATTTTGTGTACATATGCGAAAAGTAATAAATTTCAAAGCACAGCACAATAATTAGTTGTAGAACAGATTTCAGAGTTTGGTATGGGTTATAATTCTATTATTTTAGGTTTCTACTTCTAGCTGTTCTAAGATACTGGAGGCTAAAAGAAATATCAATTTAATGATTCAGCAATCATATTTTGTTTGTTAAACCTACCTTCTCTGTATAGCTCCACCACCATTTTTGATCTTTCTATCCCACTCTTTAATGGAACTAGCTGATACTCTGGAGAGGCTGCAACCTCTAGGTTTCAGGACTTATTTGGTCCAGGGACCCATCTGGAGGTTTTAGGTTTCTGGAAAGATACCCTAGTGCATGGAACATTTGTAGACTCTTATATATTGTCCTTTCCAGGTGTTCTTTAGGATGGGATAGAATGGTTTTGGTTGGGGGGTGCCAAGTTATGATAGATAGCAATGTCTAACTGAGGCTTGCATAAGAATGACCTCCAGAGTAGCCTCTCATCTATATTTGAACTCTCTCAGCCACAGGTACCTTATTTGTTACTTCTTTTCCCCATTTTGTTCAGGATGCAATTGTTGATCCCATGGTGCCAGGGCCTGACTCATCCCTGGGAGTCATCTCCCATACCACCAGGGAGATTCAACCTTGGATATCATGTCCCATGTACGGAGGAGGGCAATGATTTCATTTATAGAGTTGGGCTTAGAGAGAGTGAGGCTACATCTGAGCAACAAAAGAGGTCCTCCAGAATCAACTCTTAGACATACCAATAGGTAGAGTAATATTCTCTGCTACCTATATAAGCTTCACAAGAACAAGCTTCAAGGTCAAGAACTTGGCCTATTGACTTGGGTGTCCCTAATATTTGACCCAATATCAGAGGATTCCCTAAAGGTAAAGTTTAATAGTTGCATATTTTTTTCTCCCATCCCTCAAAGGACTTTGCCAATACTTTTAAATTATCTGCTTAATATATTCTAGGATATACCAGGCATTACATTAAGCTATACAGGATTAGAGACCCTCCTTCTTTTTCTGGGCCCCCTGAGTTTCAATTGTCCAAATGAGCTAACCAGACAGGTTGAGTTAGATTACATGCTACAGAAAATTGAGGTTCCAGACAAAATAAACCTTTCTTCCCTTGGATCTCAGAGAGTAGGTGCAGTTCTAAAATATAGACAATGTCTTCCTTATCCTGGTGTTCTGAAGTACCTTAATCCTGTCCTGATCAGTTTCATTTTCATCTCTAAATATCAGGTTATACCCATATTAAACAGCCTCTCAAAAGCCAGAAATAATAATTACTGCTCCAGACTAAATGTGTCTGCTATAAGAGCTTACAATCTAGGCCCCTGTTTTCTCATGAACATTTTCTAAAGGAGACCATACAATAATTGTTCTTTGATTTCTGGCTTACTTTGCCTCATCAAATGCCCAATATGTTCATTCACATTGTTGGATGCATCATGACTTTGTTCCTTTTTGTAGCAGCACAATAATCAATCATATGTATATACCATCATTCACAAATTTACTTCTCAGTAGGTGCATACTTCAGCCACCTGCATTCGTTAGGCATCATGTAAAATGCCCAAAGTCCACAATCCATCAATACTCTCAATTTTAGATAATTTCACTGTCCCCAAGAGAAAGATGACCAATAAACACACCCTTACCAAATAGGAAATCTAAACCTCCTCTTAACACTTGTCTCTCCTCCCATTATTTAACCCTGCTGTCATTTAGGTACTGGCTGATGTTTTCCTATTAAACATAGCCCATAGCATGCAGTAGCAGTTTTCCTCCTATAGCCTGGGCTTAAACATTCTTTGTACATGAATCATAACTTTGAAGTAGTTCTTGCAAGAACTTATTTATATTCCTAGTGTTAATCAGTGGGACACACAAGTCTCCACAACCTCTTCCAATAATGCTCACCTTTAATATGGTAATATTACTTACAGACCCCCTAGAGAATCACCTTCACTTTTTTCTATTTTCGTACATTGGAATTCAACCTCAGTAGCTAACCATTCATCATATCTAACTTCTATGTATCTCTAAATCTCCTACATTCTGTGTTATAAGCCTCTGGTTTTACCTTAACCATGGTCATTAAGGTGGAATCAGACATATGTATCCTTTTGTGTCTGGCTTGTTTCACTCTGCATTATGTCCCCAAGGCTCCTCCATCTTGTCATGTGTTTCAGGATGTCATTTCATCTTACTGTTGCATAATATTCCATCGTATGTATACACCACATTTTGTTAATCTATTCACTGTTTACATCTTTTGGCAATTGTGAATAATGCTGCTATGAACATTCATATGCAAACATCCATTTGTGTCATGGCTTTCAGCTCTTCTGAGTGTATATCAAGTAGTGCGATTGCTGAGTCATAGCGCAACTCAATATTTAGTTTCCTAAGGAACTGCCAAACTGTCTTCCATAGTCACTGTACATTCCCTTAAGTGGTGCATAAGGGTTCCAGTTTCTCCACATTCTCTCCAACATTTGTAGTTTCCTGTTTCTTTGATAGCAGCCTTTGTATAGGTGAGAGGTGATTTCTCATTGTAGTCTTGATCTGCATTTCCCTTATAGCTAACGAAAATGAGCATCTCTTCATGTGCTTTTGAGCCATCTGTATTTGTTCTTCAGAAAAATGCCTATTCATAGCTTTAGCTCATTTTATATTTGGGTTATTTGTTCTTTTGTTGCAGAGTTGTATGCTTTATTTATGTATACAGGATATCAAACCTTTGTCCGATGTGTGATTTCCAAATAATTTCTCCCATTGAGTTGGCTGTCTCTTCACCTTTTCAACAAAGTGTTTTGATGTGCAGAAGCATTTGATTTTGAAAATTTTCCATTTATCTATTTTTTCTTTTGTTGCTTGTGCTTTGGGTGTAAAGATTAGGAAGTTACCTCCTAGTATTAGGTCTTGAAGATGTTTCCCTTTCCATTTTGTTCTTCTTCTAGAACAAAATGGGGCTAGTTCTTATATTTAAGTGTTTGATTCACTTTGAGTTAATTTTTGCATAAGGTGTAAGTTAAGGGTCCTCCTTCATTCCTTTGGCTATTGATATCCAATTCTCCCATGCCCATTTATTGAAAAAACTATTTTGTCCCAGTTCAGTGGGACAATAGATTTGATAGTCTATTTCTGCACTCTTGATTCAATTTCATTGGGTAATACTTCTCTCTTTGTGCCAGTACCATGCTGTTTTGACCACTGTGGCTTTATAATAAGTTTTTAAAGTCAGAAAGTATTAATTCTCTCACTTCATTCTTCTTTTTCAGAATGCTTTTAGCTATTCAGGGTCTCTTTCCCTTCAAGATGAATTTGGTAACTATCTTTTCAAAGATTTCAAAGTAGATTGTTGGTATTTTGATTTATACTGCTTTGAATCTGTTGATCAATTTGGGTAGAATTGATATCTTAACTGTATTTAACCTTCAAGCAGGATTGGTGTTCTTTTTGGAACATTTGATAAAAATCCCCCTGTGAAGCCATCTGGCCCTGGGCTTTCTTTTGTAGGAAATTTTTTGATCACTGATTGGATCTCTTTATTTGTGATTGGTTTGTTGAGATCTTCTATTTTCTTGCTGAGTTGGTGTAGCTTATTTGTTCATTTCATCTAAGTTGTCTAGTTTGTTGGTGTGTGGTCGTTCATAGTATCCTCTTATGATTTCTTTTATTTCTTCAGGGTCTGTTGTAATGCACCCATTCTCATTTCTGATTCTGTTTATTTGCAACCTCTCTCTTTTTTTCTGTGCCAGTCTTCTAGTGGCCCATCAATTTTATTAATTTTCTCAAAGAACAAACTTTTGATTTTATTGATTCTTTCTATTCTTCTTTTGTTTTCCCATTCATTTAACTCTGCTTTAATCTTCGTTATTTTCTCCTTCCATTTGCTTTGGGCTTCATTTGCTATTCTTTTTAAAGTTCCTACAGATAAGCAGTTAAGTCCCTGATTTTTGCCCTTTCTTATTTTTTAATATACATATTTAGGGCAACAAATCTCCCTCTCTGCACAGTCTTTGCTGCACCCTGTATGTTCTGATGTTGTATTCTCATTTTCATTCATCTCCAGATTGCTACTGATTTCTCTAGCAATTTCTTCTTTGATCAACTGGCTGTTTAAGAGTGCATTATTTAATCTCCATATATTTGTGAAAGTTCTCATTCTTTGGTGGTTATTGATATCCATCTTCATTCCATTGTGATCAGAGAAAGTGCTTTGAATAATTTCAATATTTTAAAGTTATAAAGACCTGTTTTGTGCCCCATCATATGATCCATCCTGGAGAATGTTCCATGAGCACTAGAGAATAATGTATATCCTGGTGATTTGGGGTATAATTTCTATATATGTCAATTAGGTCTAATTCATTTATCAAGTTGTTTAACTTCTCTATTTCTTTGTTGATCTTTTGTCTGGTTGTTCTATCTATAGAGGAGAATGGTGTACTGAAGTCTCCTACTATTATTGTTGAAGCATCTATTGCTTCCTTCAATTTTGCCAATATCTGTCTCATGTACTTTGGAGCTCCTTGATTGGGAGCATAAGCACTTATGATTATTATTTGTTCTTGATTAATGTCCCTTTTATTAATATATAGTGCCCTTCTTTGTCTCATGATGTTTTTACCTTTAAAGTCTATTTTGTCCAATAACAGTAATATGCTCCTACTTTCCTTTGGTTACAACTTGTGTAGAACATATTTTTCCACCCTTTCATTTTCAATCTATTTATATCCTTGTGTCTAAGATGACTCTTTTGTAAGCAGCACATAGCTGGATTATATTTCTTCATCCATCTACCAATCTGTATCTTTTAATTGGTATGTTTAGTCCATTAACATTCAAAGTTATTACTTAAAAGGCATTTCTTGAGTCCACCATCTTATCTTTTGTATTTGATTTGTCAGCGCTTTACATCCTTTCCCCTCTTTCCCTTTTTATCCTTTAAGTTACCCTTACTTGTACTCTTCAATTCTGTGTCCTCCTCCAGACCTCCCTCTCCTGTCTTTCCTTATTTTTTAACTGGCAGAACTTTCTTTATTATTTCTTGTAGGGCCAGTCTCTTGATGACAAATTATTTCAGGATTTGTTTTTCTGTGAAAATTTTAATCTCTCCCTCAGTTTTGAAGGTCTATTTGGCTGGGTACAGAATTCTTGGCAGGAAATCTTTCTCTTTCAGGATCTTAAATATATGATATTACTGCCTTCTCACCTCCATAGTGCGAGTTGAGTAGTCTGAACTCAGTCTTACATGGTTACCCCTGTATGTAGTGGGGTGTTTCTTCTTGCCACTTTCAGGATTTTCCTCTTCTCTTCAATATTTGACAGATTGATTAGTATATGTGTTGGGGAAGACCTATTTGGATTTATTCTATTTGAGCTTCTTTGACTTGCATATTTATGTCCTTTATAAGGGTTGGGAGGTTTCCCCCCATTTTATGTTCAACTAATCTTCCTAGCCCTTTACTCTTCTCTTCTCCTTCTGGGACACCAGTGATTCTTATATTTGTGTGCTTTCTTTTGTCCATCATGTCCCTGAGATCCAATTCAAATTTTTCCATCTTTTCACCATTTGCTGATTTGAGTGTTTGAAATCAGTTGTCCTGTCCTCTAGTTCACTTATTCTTTTTTCTGCCTCTTCAAATCTGCTGCTGACTTCCGGAGAAGATGGCGGCTTAGTAAGACGCGCGGGTCTTAGTTCCTCCTCCAGAAAAGCAACTAAAGAAACAGAAACAATACGAAACAGCTCCCGGAGTCACAACAGAGACCAAAAAGACAGCGTACCCCATTCTGGAACAGCTGAACGGGCAGGGAGAATCTGCTGCAGTGAGATACCCGGGGGCGCGCGTTTTCCCGGCCGGGGCGGCTGGCGACTGGGGTCCCCTCCACGCACGTGGCTCCCCGGTCTGACTGGGAACGTTGGATAGCGGGGCCCTCCCCTCACGCTTGGCGTTTCGGGCCAGCTGGGCAATTAGAACCGGCACTCTCCCAAGCCGCGGCGGCCAGCGACCCCCGCCTACACGCGCGGTTTCCCGGGCCAACTGCCGTGCAGACAGACGACCGCCACGAGCGCCACCTACTGGGCAGGAAAAGAAAAACAGAGCCCAGAGATTTCACAGAAAAAGCTTTCAACCAGCTGGGTCCCACACCCAGGGAAATCTGATCAAATGCCCAGACACCAGCAGAAAATAATGGATGACGCTCGGAAAATTGAAGATATGGCCCAGTCAAAGGAACAAACCAATAGTTCAAATGAGATACAGGAGCTGAGACAACTAATTATGAATATACGAACAGAAATGGAAAAACTCTTCAAAAACCAAATCAATAAATTGAGGGAGGACATGAAGAAGACATGGGCTGAACAAAAAGAAGAAATAGAAAATCTGAAAAAACAAATCACAGAACTTATGGGAGTGAAGGACAAAGAAGAAAAAATGGAAAAAACAATGGATACCTACAATGGTAGATCTAAAGAGACAGAAGCTACAGTTAGTGAACTGGAGGATGGAACATCTGAATTCCAAAAAGAAACAGAAACTATAGAGAAAAGAATGGAAAAACTTGAGCAGGGGATCAGGGAACTGAATGACAATATGAAGCGCACAAATATACATGTTGTGGGTGTCCCAGAAGGAGAAGAGAAGGGAAAAGGAGGAGAAAAACTAATGGAAGAAATTATCACTGAAAATTTCCCAACTCTTATGAAAGACCTAAATTTGCAGATCCAAGAAGTGCAGCGCACCCCAAAGAGAATAGACCCAAATAGGCGTTCTCCAAGACACTTACTTAGTTAGAATGTCAGAGGTCAAAGAGAAAGAGAGGATCTTGAAAGCAGCAAGAGAAAAACAATCTGTCACATACAAGGGAAACCCAATAAGACTATGTGTAGATTTCT
This sequence comes from Tamandua tetradactyla, assembly GCF_023851605.1. NCBI lineage: Eukaryota > Metazoa > Chordata > Mammalia > Pilosa > Myrmecophagidae > Tamandua > Tamandua tetradactyla. The sequence goes on along the minus strand of NC_135339.1, from coordinate 96,234,385 downwards.
CAGCAGAAACCATGGAAGCTAGAAGACAGTGGGATGATATATTTAAATTACTAAAAGAGAAAAACTGCCAACCAAGACTCCTATATCCAGCAAAATTGTCCTTCAAAAATGAAGGAGAAATTAAAACATTTATAGACAAAAAGTCACTGAGAGAATTTGTGACCAAGAGACCAGCTCTGCAAGAAATACTAAAGGGAGCACTAGAGTCAGATACAAAAAGACAGAAGAGAGAGGTATGGAGTAAAGTGTAGAAAGAAGGAAAATCAGATATGATATATATAATACAAAAGCCAAAATGGTAGAGGAAAATATTATCCAAACAGTAATAATACTAAAAGTTAATGGACTGAATTTCCCAATCAAAAGACATAGAATGGCAGAATGGATTATGACCCAGCAATACCACTGCTAGGTATCTACTCAAAGGACTTAAGGGCAAAGACACAGATGGACATTTGCACACCAGTGTTTATAGCAGCATTATCTACAATTGCAAAGAGATGGAAACAGCCAAAATGTTCATCAACAGACGAGTGGCTAAACAAACTGTGGCGTATACCTACGATGGAATATTATGCAGCTTTAAGACAGAATAAACTTATGAAGCATGTAATAACATGGATGGACCTAGAGAACATTATGCTGAGTGAGTCTAGCCCAAAACTAAAGGACAAATACTGTAAGGTCCCACTGATGTGAACCGACATTCGAGAATCAGCTTGGAATATATCATTGGTAACAGAGACCAGCAGGAGTTAGAAACAGGGTAAGATAATGGGTAATTGGAGCTGAAGGGATACAGACTGTGCAACAGGACTAGATACAAAAACTCAAAAATGGACAGCACAATAATACCTAAGTGTAATGTAACTAGGTTGGAACACTGAATGAAGCTGCACCTGAAATATGGTTTTTTGTTTGTGTGTGTGTTTGTATCTTTTGTTTTTGTTTTTTCTTTTTCCTTTTTATATATATATATATATTATTAGTATTATTATTTTAATTCTCTTCTCTATATTAACATTCTATATCTTTTTCTGTTGTTTTGCTAGTTCTTTTCCTAAATCGATGCAAATGTACTAAGAAATGATGATCATACATCTATGTGATGATACTAAGAATTACTGAGTGCATTTGTAGAATGGAATGATTTCTAAATGTTGTGTTAAAAAAAATTACTGTATTTTACAATTTCAATAAGAATTTTTCAGTCATATGGGTCATTTAGTATTTAGGGAATCCTACTACTTCCAAAATGAATTTTTAAAAACTCCTCAAATTTAGTCATACAACTTTTTGAATAAATGCTTATTCTTTATCAGCAAAAAACAAAACAAAAGAAAAAGAACTAAGAAATCTATTACAAAGCTTCTTGAGGTAATAAGCGAACACAACAACGTGGTGGGATTCAAGATTAATGTGCAAAAATCAGTAATGTTTCTATATATAAGAAATGAATGAACTGAGGAGACAATTAGGGGCAAAATTTGATTCAAAATAGCAATCAAAAGAATCTTATAACAGGCACATTTTCTCCAAGGGTGTAATTGTTATTTCTAGATTTGACGGGCTGTGCTATATATGAATAACCTGGTATTTCCCTGGAACTTTGGGTATCTGTGTGACATCTAAGACTCAGCATAGAAGTTCTGTGGGTCTGAAAATCAGCAATGCCACATACAACAACTGTTAAAGAAATTGAAAAAGTGATCAAGCTTCAATTAGAGATAAGAATGAAGATGTTAAGATCAGAACTTAGGTAATCAAAATACAGATGTAAGAAGGACATTGTATTTTAGAACTTCACCTACTCTATGAGACCAAAGGAAAAGAGGTTTATTTTGTCCAAAACAAAAAGTTTCTGTAGCACATAGTCTAACTCAACTTGTCTGAATAGATTATTTAAACAAGTCAAACACATGGAACCCAGAATAGGAATGAGGGCTTATAATTCTATATAGCTTAATTTAAGACCTGGATGCATCCCAGAGTACTGGCAAATTCCCTTGAGGGATGGGAGAAAAAGTATGGAACTATTAAAACTTTACCACTGGTGAAACCCCTTATAATGTCTGAAATATTAGAGACTCCAAAGTCAGCAGGCTAAGCCCCTAACCTTGAGGCTTGCTCTTGTGAAGCTTATTTATGTAGTGACAGGTGAAAATGTCCAAACTAAGGCATCAGGGAAGATACTTGAATTCAAAGAAGGCTGATGAGTCAGGAACATCACTGTCAGCTGGGTGGTCATGTGGCTGGCATCTGCTGGTCCCTTGCTCCTGGGATCTATTGCTTTCAGCCTCTGTTCTTATAGGGGTTCCTCAGTTTGCTTCTTCAGGACTGGCTTTCATCTCTTGGCTTCCCTGGGGTGTCTTCTGGTTCTGGCTCATGGTGATGTCTGCTGGGCTCCAAGCATCTCCAAACATCTATTCCTTTGTTCTCTGAAGCAACTGTTCTCCAAGCATCTACATCTGCTTACTCTGTCATGTCTGAGGCATCTCTCATATCCTTAGTCTCTATATGTGCTGAGCTCTTTCCAAAATGTTTCCTCTTTTAAAGAACTTCAGTACACTAATCAAGGCTCACCTGGGTGGAGTCACATCTCCATCTAATAAAAAAATCACACCCACAACTGGTGTGCATATCTCCATGGAGATAATCTAATAAAAATTTTCCACAAAGCCCAATTCTGCAAATGAAATAATTGCGCTCCCCTCTTCATGGGACATGACATACAAGGATGAAAGTCTCCATGGCAATCCCAGGGATGAGCCTGGCCTTGGCACTATGGGATCAGCAATGACTTCCCAACCAAAATGGGGTAAAGAATGGTGACATAAGGTATCAGTTCAAATAGAGTCAAAAGGTTACTCTTATGCAAGCTTCAGCTAGACATTGCTACTTATCGTGGTTTTGCCAAACCCCAACCAAAACCATTCCCGCTAACCCTAAAGAACACCTAGGACCTTATCTGACATTCCACAAAGGTTTCAGGCACTATGATTATTTTCCAGAAGACTACAACCTCCAGATGGGTTCCTAAGTCAAATAAGTCCTGAAATCCAGAGGGGCCAGTCTCCTCAGAATGTCAACAAGTTCAATCCCCTATCCTATATCATCAACAGCCCTTTCCAACATGAAAAGGTTAGAATGGGCATAACCCAAATACCTCTAAGGATTGGCATAAAGATCAAAGAGGAAGGTGGAGTTATAACAGAGAAGATAAGACTTAACAGATAAGTATGATTGCTGAATCATATTGATATATCTTATAGTCTCCAGTGTCGTAGAGCAGCTAGAAGTAAAAGCCAAAAATTGTGGAATTGTAACCCATATCAAACTCTGAAATCTGTTCAACAACTAATTGTTATAGTGTGATTTGAAATGTATTACCTTTTGCATATATATTATTTTCCACAATGAAAAATAAATTTTGAAAATGAGAAGAATCAAATGTAAAACAAAGAACTATTAAATAGTTTTGTAGTGTGTTAGGGCTTCTGTAACAATGTGCCACAAACTGGGTGGTTTAAAACTGCAGAAATTTATTGTTTCACAATTCGAGGGGGTGGAATAACAGTCTAAATTAAGTTCTCAGCTGGGTCATCCTTCCCCTTAAGCTGATGGTTCTGACAGTGACTTGCTGGTCATTTTTGTTGTTCTTTGGATTGTGACATGATTCAATCTCAATGCATGGTTGTATTCTGTCCATGTGTGTCTGTGTCCAAATGTCCTCTCTTTATAAGAACACCAGTCATATTGGATTAGGGCCTACATTATTCATTTGGGCTCAACTCAACTAATAATGCCCTGAAAGATCCTATTTCCAAATACCATACCATTCATGAGACTAGAAGTTTGAATATGAACATACCTTTTCAGGGGACATATTGAAACCATAACATACAGTACACTTGAAAGTATGAATTCAACATATTTGTCTAATTGCAGATTGCACATGGCAGAGCACAAGATTAAAGAAATAAAGAGGAGTACTGAATCACTGAGAAAAAAACAAAAGAACATGAAATGTATATCAGACAAAGTTAAAATGTCTAATAATTATGTAACTGAAATACCAGGAGAGGAGAAAAAGACAAGGATGAAGTAATACTCAAACAGACACTCCACAGGAATTTTCCACAGTGAAACAACATTTTAGTTGATGAAAACTATAAAATGACCACTACAATCTCTTGAAATTGCCTTAAGGTTATATTGTACATGAAGAAACATTTATTTAAAAACAAGTTGAGGGCAGGCCACGGTGGTTCAGCAGGTAAGAATGCTTGCCTGCCAAGCCTGAGGACCTGGGTTCGATTTCCGGTGCCTGCTCATGTAAAAAAAAAAGTTGACTAAAGCTTGCTAAGAACAGCCAAAACCTGTGGCATTAGAGCAATGAATTGCTCCTGCCATGGTCCCTTCACTCAATATAATGTAAACTTTATTTTGAGTGGGTGTGATTTAAAAGGCATGCTCCCTATCACCCAAGATCCTAATGTGGAGGTACAGATTCACCCTTGCGTGGGAGGTATACATTTGGCATTTCTCACCCACTACCCAGCTCTGGGCTGGAGAAGATCTATTCCAGACAGATACACCTGTGTGAACAGGGGCTCGTTTTCCTTAGCCAGTCCAACTCATATGGCAGAAGATCTATTCTGGACACAGCAAGGTAAGAATACTAGGTCATGATTTCTTGCTGACAGTGGTTCTGTTCATACAAATTATGCAAAAATCCATCAGTTTTGTATGTATTTCACAGGTGTCCAAACCATCAGACAAAAGAACTTTCCACAGACCCTTTCTGGTAACTGAATTTCCAATACTGACTTCGACATAAATTGCTGACTGGTTCCATGTTCCATTACATCCCCACTGGAGAACTATCCTCTGGAGATTCCAAACCATCAATTTTTGGTTCCTTTGTCCTCAGGAGTTCATTTCTCAGGTTATGCCATTCCTCTTTCATTTTACTTTAAGCTTTAAGGAGAAACAAGTCTGCATTTCCCACACTTAGCTTGGAAATCTCCTCAGCTAAATGCCCAACTTGATCACTATCAACTTCTGCCTTCCATCTAACATCAGAACCTAATTTTACCAAGTTCTCTGTCATTTTAAGACATGGATCACATTTTCTCCAGTTTACAATAACACATTCATTGTTTCCTTCTAAGGTCTCATTGCAAGTACCCTTTCTACCAACAATTTCTTCAAAGCAGTCTAGGCCTTTTCAATGAGGGGCATCACAATGCAGTTTTCCCTCATACTCTGAATTTAAACACTGTGTACAAGAATCATAACTTTGAAGTAGTTCATGCAAGAATTTATTTGTATTTGTAGTGGTAATCAGTGGGACCGTTACATCTATGCAACATTTGTAGTTTCCTGTTTGTTTAATAGCAGCCATTCTTATAGGTGTGAGGTAGTATCACATTGTAGTCATGATCTTAATTTCCCTTATAGTCAATGAAAATGAGCATCTTTTCATGTGCTTTTGAGCCATCTGCATTTGCTCTTCAGAAAAATGCCTATTCATATCTTTAGCCCATTTTATAGCTGGGTTGTTTGTTCTTTTGCTGTTCAGTTGTATGATTTCTTTATGTATACAGGATATCAAATCTTTGTCTGATGTGTGATTTCCAAATGTTTTCTCCCATTGAATTAGCTGCCTCTTCCCCTTTTTGAGAAAGACTTTCTAGGTGCAAAAGTATATGATTTTGAGGAGTTCCATTTATCCACTTTTTCTTTTGTTGCTTGTGCTTTGAGTGTAAAATTTAAGAAGCTACTTTCTATTTCTAGGTCTTGAAGACATTGCCCTACAGCTTCTTCTACAAACTTTATGGTACAAGTTCTTATATGTTGGTGTTTGTTCCACCTCGGGTTAATTTTTGTGTAGGGTGTGAGATAACGGTCCTCTTTCATTCTTTTCAATTTTGATATCCATTTCTCACATGTCCATTTATTAAAAAGACTGTTTTGTCCCAGTTCAGTGGATTTGAGGGCCTTGCCAAAAATCAGTTTACCATATATTTCATGGTCTATTTCTGCACTCTTGATTTGATTCCATTGGTCAATACTTCTATCTCTGTGCCAGTACCTTACTATTTTAACCACAGTGGCTTTATAATAAGTTTTTAAATCAGGAAATATTAATCCTCCCACATCATTCCTCTTTGTTAGGATGTTTTTAACTATTTGAGATCTCTTTTCCTTTCAGATGAATTTGGTAACTAGCTTTTCCAAGTCTTCAAAGCAGGTTACTGGAATTTTAATTGGTACTGCATTTAATCTGTAGATGAATTTAGGTAAAATTGGCATCTTAAGTATATTTAATCTACCTATCCATGAGCAGGGAATGTCTTTCAACCTTTTTAGATCTTCTTTGATTCCTTTTAGCAATGCTATGTAGTTTTCTGTGTAAAAGTCCTTTACATCCCTAGTTAAGTTCATTCTTAAGTACTTGATTCTTTTAGTTGCTATTTTGAAGGGATTTTTTCCTTAACTGACCCCTCACTTAGGTCATGGCTTGTGTACAGAAACATTACTGATTTTTTCACATTAATTTTATATCCCATACTTTGCTGAATTTATTAGCTCAAGTATCTTTGTTATAGATTTCTCAGGATTCTCCAAGTATAGTATCATCTCATTGCAAATAATGAAAGTTTTACTTCTTCCCTTCCAATTTAGATGTCTTTTATTTCTTTGTCCTGCCAAATTGCTGTAGCTAGAACTTCTAGCACAATGTTGAATAATAGTGATGACAGAGGGTATCCTTGTCTCGTACCTGATCTTAAGGGGGAAGCTTTCAGTCTCTCTCCATTGACTATGATGCTAGCCATGGGTTTTTCATATATACCCTTTATCATATTGAGGAAATTACCTTTGATTCATATCTTTTGTAGTTTTTTAATCAGAAAAGTATGTTGAATTTTGTCAAATGCTTTTTCAGCATCAATTGAGATGATCATGTGATTTTTCCCTTTTGATTTGTTAAAATGTATTACATTGATTTTCTTGTGTTGAACCATCCTTGTATTCCTGGTATAAACCAACCTTGGTCGTGGAGTATAATTCTTTTAATGTGTTGTTGGAATCGATTTGCTAGTATTTTGTTGAGCATTTTGGCATCTATATTCATTAGTGAGTTTGGCCTGTAGTTTTCCTTTGCTGTATCTTTACCTGCTTTGGGTGTTAAAGTGATATTAGCTTCATAAAATGAGTTAGGTAGTAGTCTTTTTTCCTCAATTTTTTGAAAAGTTTGAGCAGGATTGCTGTTGGTTCTTTTTGGAATGGTTGACAAAATTCCCCCTTTGAAGTCATTTGGCCCTGGGCTTTTCTTTGTAGGAAGATTTTTTTTTTATTAATTAAAAAAATTAACAAAACATTTAGAAATCATTCCATTCTACATGTACAATCAGTAATTCTTAATATCATCACATAGTTGCATATTCATCATTTCTTAGTACATTTGCATCGATTTAGAAAAAGAAATAAAAAGACAACAGAATAAGAATTAAAACGATAATAGAGAGAAAAAAAACCTATACCTCACATGCAGCTTCATTCAATGTTTTAACATAATTGCATTACAATTAGGTAGTATTGTGCTGTCCATTTCTGAGTTTTTATATACAGTCCTGTTGCACAGTCTGTATCCCTTCAGCTCCAATTACCCCTTCTCTTACTGTGGAAGGCAGTTTGGCGGTTCCTCAAAAAGCTGAATATAGAAATACCATACGACCCAGCAATACCCTTGCTGGCAATCTACTCAAAGGACTTAAGGGCAAAGACACAAACGGACATTTGCACACCAATGTTTATAGCAGCGTTATTTACAATTGCAAAGAGATGGAAACAGCAAAAATCTCCATCAACAGAAGTGTAGGAAGATTTTTGATAACTGATTGATTCTCTTAACTTGTGTTTGGTTTGTTGAGATCTTCTATTTCTTCCTGAGTCAGTGTAGCTTGTTTCTGGGTTTTCAGGAATTTGCCCTCTTCATCTAAGTTGTCTAGTTTGTTGGCATATAGTTGTTCATAATATCATGTTATGATTTGTTTAGTTCTTCAGGGTCAGTGGTAATGACACCCCTCCCTCCATTTCTGATTTTGCTTATTTGCATCCTCTCTCTTTTTTTCCTTTGTCAACCTTTCTAGTGGCCCATCAATTTTATTGATTTTCTCAAAGAACCAACTGTTGGTTTATTCTTTCTGTAGTTCTTTTGTTCTCACATTCATTCAACTCTGCTTTACTCTTTGTTATTTCTTTTTTTCTATTTGCTTTGGGGTTACTTTGCTGTATTTTCTCAAGTTCCTACAGGTGAGCAATTAAGTCCTTGATTTTTGTTCTTTCTTGTTTGTTTGTTTTTTAATGTAGGCTTTTAGGGCAATAAATTTCCTTCTCAGTATAGGTTTTGCTGCATCTCATAAGTTTGCTGTATTCTCAGTTTCATTCATCTCCAGATAACTACTGATTTCACTAGGAATTTCTTCTTTGACCCACTGGTTGTTTAAGAGTGTATTATTTAATCTCTTTTTGTTTATGAAAGTTCTCATTCTTTCGTGGTTATTGATATTCAGCTTCATTCCCTGGTGATCTGAGAAGGTGCTTTGAATAATTTTGATGCTTTACATTTATTAAGACCTGTTTTGTGCCCTAGAATATTATCTATCCTGGAGAATGTTCCATGAGCACTAGAGAAGAATGCGCATCCTGGTGTTTTGGAGTGCAGTGAACTATATGTCTGTTAAGTCTAAATCATTTATCAAGATGTTTAACTTCTCTATTTCCTCATTGATCCTCTGTCTGGTTATTCTATCTATAGAAGAGAGTAGTGTATTGAAGTATCCTCCTATTATTGTTGAAACATCTATTGCTCCCTTCAGTTTTGCCAATGTCTGTCTCATGTATTTTGGAGCTCCTTGATTGAGAGCACAAACATTTATGATTGTTATTTCTTCTTGGTGAATTGTCCCTTTTATTAATATATAATGTCCTTTTTGTCTTTTATGACGTCTTTATATTTCAGATCTATTTTGCCCATTATTAGTATAGCTACTCCTGCTTTCTTTTGGTTACAACTTGCATGAAACATCTTTTTCCTTCCTTTCCTGTCAATCTATTTGCATCCCTGTGTCTAAGTTGAGGCTCTTATAAGCAGCATATAGCTGGATTATGTTTCTTAATCCATTCTGTCAATCTGTATCATTTAATTGGTAAGTTTATTCCATTACCATTCAATGTTATTACTGAAAAGGCAATTCTTGAATCCACCATCTTATTCTTTGAATTTTGTTTCATCGGATCTATATACTATTCTCCCTCTATCTCTTTTTATCCTTTAAGTTAACCTTTTACTGATACTCTTCAATTCTGTGACCTCCTCCAGACCTCCCTCTCCTGTTTTTTTTTTCAACTGGCAGAACTCCCTTTAGTATTTCTTGTAGGGGCAGTCTCTTGTTGACAAATTATTTCAGGATTTATTTGTCCGTGAAAATTTTAACCTCTTCTTCAGCTTTGAAGGAAAGTTTGACTGGGTATGGAATTCTTGGATGGAAGTCTTTCTCTTTCAGGATCTTAAATAGATCATACCACTGCCTTCTCACTGCCATAGTACCTGTTGAGTAGTCTGAACTCAATCTTTTGTGGTTTCCATTGTATGTAGTAGATTGCTTTTCTCTTGCAACTTTCAGGATTTTCTTCTTCTCTTCAACATTTAACAGATTTATTAGTATGTGTCTTGGGGAAGACCTATTTGGATTTATTCTATTTGGGGTTCTTTGGGCTACTTTGATTTGCATATTTATGTCCTTTATAAGGGTTGGGAAGTTTTCCCCCATTATATCCTCAACTCATCTTCCTAGGCTTTACTCTTCTTTTCTTCTTCTGAGACACTGATGAGTCTTATATTTGTGCACTTCATTTTCTCCATCATTTCCCTGAGACCCAATTCAATGTTTTCCATCTTTTCTGCCATTTGCTGTTTTGAGTGTTCAAAACCAGTTGTCCTGTCCTCTAGTTCACTTATTCTTTCTTCTGCCTTTTTAAGTCTGCTGTTGTGTGTCTCTACTATAGTTTTTATTTTGTCTACAGCATCTTTAATCTTCATGATATCTGCTATTTTTCTACTTATTCTTTCAAATTCTTCTTTATACTCTTCTAGTGTCTTCTTGATAGACTTTATGTCATTAGTCATCCCATTTATTTTATTTAGTAGAGTTCTATGGACATCTGTGATTAGGCATTCCAAAGTCTGTGTCTTCTCTGATGTTTAATTTGGTCATTAGTCTAGGCTACATCCATCTGCATCTTGATATGCTTAGTGAGCTGCTGTTGTCTTTATGGTATGTAAATATCTTGATAGCTTTACTTTGAAACTTGATTTTCTTCAATTGTCTAAAGTTTTCTATTTGTGGAATGGATGTGGAGCAGGATGTAGGATGTAGGTCATGGCACATCAGTGCAGTGTTGTGTTGCAGATCATGTATAGGCACAGGCTGGGGATGCTACACTGGTGCCTGTTAGGATGGGATGCAGGTCGTGGGGTTTTATAGGTGCAATGTGGGGGCCTTGGGTATGTGGTGCAGCTCATGCAAACCTTGAAGCACAGGAACAGTGCACAGAATTGGGGACACAGAGGTAGAGACTTGTGAGAGGTGGTTGGGGAGGTTGTGTGGATGCACAGGGGATGGTGGGCAGGTAGGATAGTGGGTGTGCACATGCAGTGTGGGGGTCATGGGTATCAGTGTGTAGAGAAGGTGGTTCAGAGGGTGGGGCAATGAGGGGCAGAGCACAGCTGTGTACTTGTGCAGGGGGGTTCCAGAGGGCCTTGGATGCAGGTGTAGCAGTGTGTAGGGGCAGGCAAAGATCACATGGGTAGAGGGACATGGGTAAGGTGGTGTAGGTGGGTGGTGCCCTGACATGGATGTGCAGGTGTGGAGTGATGTGGAGCAGATGTGCATGCATGTGCAAGGTGAGGGCTATGTAGCACAGGTGTGCTTGGGAGCACTTGCCATGTGTAGGAGCAGGGTGGGGTTGGAAAAAGTGTGCACGTTTATGGAGCAAGGAGTTGGGGTGCAGAGCTCAAGAAGTCAGTGCATGAATGCGTGGGTACCCAATGATGGGGAGGATATAGCTGTGTGGGTGTGTGGGTTGGGGGGAGGGGTCCTGGTGTGTCCTGGTCCAGGGTGTGGGGCCCTTATGTATACATTGGCAGACTTCATAGGCAGTGGGGCCAGGGTTGTGTATGTGAGTATGGCTCATATGCACAGGTCAGCCCTTGCCCAGAGCTGGGGGCCTGAGTGGGGGTTATGCACAAGTGTGGATCTTGGAGGGCTGTAAACTGATGTACATGTGCACAGAGGTCAGGTGGGGGCTGGGATGGAGTTGCGCAATTGGGGCGGGGCAGGTGTAGCCTGGGTGTGGTGGTGAGGGCCCACAGCCTTTATGCTCTGGTACATGCAGTGGGCAAGCAGGGAGAGGTAGCTCTTGGGAGGGGCAGGGTGAGACAACTATTTTGTAGGAGATGTGAGTTGGGCTGGGGCAGGCATGCCCGCGCTTGGGGTGGAGGGGTGGGGTGAGCTGGTGTGGGGAGGATTGTGGTGGGTGATGGTATTCAGGAGTGTGCAGTGAGACAGAGTGAGATGCGGGTCACAGGGCTGCCCTGGTGAGGGTAGTGTGTCCAAGGAACATGGATTGGCTTACCTCCTAATCCCCCCTCTCCCTGTCTGTGCACACCTGAGGGCTCTGGGCTTCTGTTTGGAAAGGGACATGCTAGGCTGCTTGCACCAGCCAGACAGTCTCTGGTTCTCTTCATCTCAATTCTTCAGCTTTTGAAACCAGGGCCTCCTTATGTGGTGTCGAAGACCCTCCCAGGTCACTAACACCTTGGACTCGCCATCTCAGTCGCCTTCTTGTCCCTTCTCTGGCTGTTCCTTGGAGCAGGGGTGACCTCTACCTATCCTATTCTGCCATCTTCCCGGAACGCTATGCATGCATTATTTAGGAGTCTGTGGTTCGCAGAGCTGCATCAGGGCCTGGCTGCTTCCAGGACATGGAGGTGATGGAGCCTGCGCTTCCTGTCTCACTGACCCAGCACACAGCGCAGCATCCACAATCACCAATGTTCAAACCTAGATCTGTGCCCCCAGCAACCTCATGCGATCATCTGAAACCTTGCACCTGTCGGTACATCCAGGACAAGTGTCTGCTCCCAGTGCCATGTGGCTGAATGCAGGGAAAGCAGCAGGGCTGCATGCTCAGTTCCCATGAGGGCACACAGCATGTCAGGCTGGGGTAGGAGAATGGACACACACTCCCTTGCTCAAAGTGGATGAACTGTGGCTACTCCATGTCCCAGCGCTCCATGCAGCATCCGGCTGAGGCTGGACCTCATCTGGAATCACACTCCTGTGTGGTTTTTTCCCCTTCCATCCAAGCCACTCTGAAAGGATGAGTGGGTATTTCAATCCTTCTTTCAGAGAAAGATCCCCTATCTCCACTGTTCCTACACCACCATCTTTCCCTCCTGTCCACTGCAGACCTTTGGGCTCAGGCCTCCTTCGAGAGAATGGGGTGGGGGAATGCTTGATTGCACTGAAGGTTTTGGTCACCCCTGCCCCCTTGCTTTTTTGAGTTCCTATTTTTCAGCTAAAGTTAACATCTGTGCTCATAAAACATCACAAAGTCGATAGATCCCATCTTGAAGTTCACACACAGATCACATTTACACATGGTAGACTAGCATCAGAGCCCTCCAGAAACACATGGGTGTGCCATTCTTTCCACAAGTGTGTATCAAGCACCTACTATGTGCCAGGCACTCTGCTTCATGATCAGCTTTTAATAGTCAGACAGAGTCCACACACTGGGTGGCAATTTGCTGATCTCCAACTTTTTTCTTAATTCTGTACACAACTTCCTCCACCCCATTCGACAACATTTACCAGATAAGAACATAAGGAAGGCCATAAAACTTGTCTTATGAATTTAAAAGTTTCAAGTCATACAATCTATGTTCTAGGAAAAAAAATAAATTAGAAATTAACCACAAAGAGACAACTGGAAAATACCCAAATATTGGAAACTAAATAACACACTTCTAAATAGCACAAGGTTCAAATAAGAAATCACAAAGGAAATGAGACAGCATTGTGAATTTAATGAAAATTATGGAATTTCTAGCATCACGAGTGTGCAACAGGAAGCTACTCAATGACCTTAAACATGGAAATCACATAATTAGATTTCAAGTTTTAAAATATTTCTCTATATAACCCCAATTGTTCATGAGGATATGGAGAACCAGAAATCTCACTCATTGCTGGTGAGACTGGAAATTGGTACAACCATTTTGGAGAAAACATTGATAGTATTGTATAAAAACAAACAAACATTCCCTAAATCCTAGCAATTATATTCCTAGTCATTTAACCAAGAGAAACAAAAACATGTCTGCAGAAGGGCATTTACATGTGTGTTCACAGTTTCTTTATTCCTAGTAGCCAATTGAGAGAAGAAATTCAAATGCCCATCAACAGGTGATGGGTAAATAAAATGTGGTATTTTCATGCAATGGAATAGTACTCAAGAAAAAGCAACAAACTAATGATACAGGAAATAAATCTCAAAAAATAGTAAGCTAATGAAAGGCCATGCGCACTCCATTATCCCATTAATTTGAAGTTCTACAACATGAAAAACTGATGTACAGTGGAAAAAATCGTAACTGATGACTTCAGCAAGGAATGGGGTGGGAGTTGACTCGACAAGGGGAGGCAGGAACCTTCTGGGGTGGGAGTTATATTCTATATCTTCATAGGATAGATATGCAATTGTCAAAATCAAAATATGCAGGCGTGTTTATACATATAACTGAAAATTTTACATCATGGGTAGAAAAACTAAACAAATGTTGAACCCATATCAATGATAATTGAAAAGATGTATTTAAGGAAAGAATACCAATGTTTAAAGCTTGCTTTGAAATTCATAAAAAAATAAGTTGATAGATAAGTAATAAAACAACTGTGGGAATAAGCTAATGGGCAAATAGAAGTCCATTGTAAAATTCTTTTAACTTTGCTATAGCCTTGATACCTTACATTATAAAATGCTATGAAATGTGTAATTCTGACTACAGGGCAGAAACCTGATCTTAGGAGGTCAAGAATGGCAGTGGACAAACCAGGTGGAAGGTGCTGAGACATCCAGCAGGGGTGCAGCGGTACCTTCACGTGTTAGAGAAGGAGAAGCAGCGGATGGAAGAGGATTCAGATTCAACCACCAGGAAATGCAGGTGCTTTGGACACAGAGGCTAGGAAGGAGGATCGAGCATGTTTCAGTGACTGTGACTCTGACAATTAGAAGGGAATGAGGGGACTGATCATCGTGCATTTAGACTGTGAATAAGATCACTTGGAATTTCTAAATGTTAAATTAGCTTGGCAGTTATCAATGTGACTGGGGTTCATGGGTAAGGAATAAACTCTAGTTATAAATTTAGATGGGGTCTAACAAAAATTAGTCATAAATGCAGATATGTGCATGAGTCCAATTTCCAAGGAGAAGAGAGGATAGTGTAGGCTGAAGTGGTAAAGAACACAAACATTTAGAGGCTAGAAGCAGAGGATGAGTAAAAGAAAATGATGAAAAGAAGGAGGAGGAAGAGGAGAAGATGGAGGAGATTGAGAATGAACTGAACCCATAGAATAATGATAAAGAAGCTTGTACAAATTAAAAGCCAAGAGATCTTTTCAGTGATGGCAAAAGTTACTGGTTAACACATGATGCTCTGTTTTTCTGAAAGGAAAAATAAAGTAAAATGAACCTGTGCTGTGCAGATCACTAAGGGGAAGGCTGCTAACACCATCTCTCATCTCCCATGGTGCCAAAGCCATGACACTCCACAGACATGGTGAGGAGCAGTGATTCTTGTCTCTTCCCCAAACTCTAGCCAAAGGAGTTGGGTCCAGGTGAGGTTTACAAAGCAAGATATCAAGAGGCTGATATCACAAGGCCCCAAGCAATGAACATAGTGGCCTTAAGACAGAACCTGAGATCCCACTCTGAAAGAGGAAATGACAGTGTTATTCACATGTGAAGGCTACAGCCTTGTCCTTGGTGCTCACGTGTGGGTGAAAACATCAGCAGACCATGGAGGGAGGATGCAGAGGACCTACCTTGCTGGGCCTCCAGTAGTTCTTCCTGGCTACTCACTCTCCCTGTGTGTCCTGCTCACTCTTTTCCTCCCTGAAGCCCTGAGAGCATCCACAGTTACTTCCTTGTAAAGTTTATTTAAAGTTCCTCAAAGAACACGGTCATTTTCCATTGGGGGAACATAATGTTTATAAATATATCACATGAATTGGCTTCTACCCTTTTCCATTTGTACCAGATGCCCAAAGCTATATTTCTATTATTTTCTATCATCTATAAATAATCATATTGGCCATTTTCTTTCATTTACTGAATGAGGAAAACACCCTCCTGAGAGCCACTTTTACATCCTTGTTGCGCAGAGTGTAGATGAGCGGGTTCAGGGTGGGGCTGACCGCCATGTACATGATGGCGGCCACCTTAACATTTCCCACAGAGGAGCCAGACCCTGGGAGGATGTAGGTGTAGATGACAGTGGAGAAGTACAGACAGACGACCAGGAGGTGGGAGGAGCAGGTGGAGAAGGCCCTGCGCTTGCCCTCGGCCGAGCGGATGCGCAGAATGCTGGCAATGATGAAGGTGTAGGACAACATGGTTAGAAGAAAGGTGACCACCCCAAAGAATATGTCTGCAAAGACATCCATCATGTCGTTCAGATAGGTTGGGCTACAGGCGAGCAGCAGCAGTGTGGGGACTTCACACAGGAAGTGATGGATCTTATTGGGGCCACAGAACGTTAGCCGCATGATCAGGCCAGTGTTCACAGAGGTGTTGATCCCACTGACCACCCACACGCTGCCTGCCAGCAGGGCACAGAGGGGCCTGCTCATCAGTGTGTGATAGTGCAAAGGCCGGCAGATGGCCACATAGCGGTCATAAGCCATGACTGAGAGCAGCAGCAGCTCAACCCCCAGGATCCATGTCAGGAAGAAGAGCTGGGTCATGCAGCCTCCAGAGGAGATGGTTCTACCCTCTCCCATCAGGTTCTCCAGCAATTTGGGGAGAACAGTGGATGTGCAGATGATGTCTAAAATGGCCAGATTGGTTAGAAAGAAGTACATCGGGGTATGGAGGCCTGGATTCAGGCAGATGGCCATGATGATGAGGCCGTTCCCAGAAAGAGCAGTCAGGTAAAGGAGAAGGAAGAGAGCAATGAGGAAACCCTGAAGCTGGGGGTTTTCTGAGAAGCCCTGCAGGACAAACTCCACCACGACTGTGTGGTTGGTTGCTGCCATTGGGTGGGGGTGTCTCCAGGGTCCAGGGAAGCAGCCAGCACCTGGTAGAGGAAGGCACAGGGATGGGATGGGTGATGGGTCCTCTCTGTGCTCAGATCCCATTAAGACACTACAGGATGTGTGTGGTGGTGCCTTCGCCCTAGAAAACACATAACCAAGATGTTAACATAGGTCCATGCACTAAGGGAGACAATCCAGGGAATAACTCTCCCCTCTGGACCTACCCCAATCTCCAGAACTCCTCTCAGCACTCAGAACTACCTGCCATGACAGCATCTGCTTCTGGGTGGTGGCTGGGGCAGCAGAGCTCAGTAGTTTATGTAGAAAATGCAGCCTGTTCTCACTTTAATTGTGACTATTTCCTACTTTAAACTGACACATGTAAGTGGCTTGGAGATGGTCCATGGAGCTCAGAAGCTACAGATGCCCAATGGGGCAGGTCAGGGGGCTCCAGACCTCTGTACTTCCAAAGAGGAAAACCATCTCAGCTAGGGATGGGGCAACTGCACATAGCACACCTCAGTAAGGGTGAGGTGGCCAGGACTGATGGGCTTAAGTGGGGATTTCAGGTGATCTGAGGGGTCAGCTACTCTGGGTGCAGCCTGGGAAGTGGTCTGTAGCACCAGAAAAGTCTGAGTCTTGGGGTGCAGTCATCATGCTTGGAGCAGGTGGGGGTGACCGTCAGAATTCATACATTGACCTACTGTCAGGCTTTTCAGTCAAAACCATGACTGCCCCAACCTGTCCTGTCCACTCCATGCTGCTCCCCAGAAGTAGGAGGGCCTGGACCGTGGGCAACCAGGACTGTATCTGAGCAGCTGCATGCAGAAGCCCAACTCCAGGCTGGAACCCCATCCAGCTTCTCCTGGGCTAAGTGGGAAGCTTGTCAGGCTGTGCCAGGGCCAGGAATGCAGTGAAGAAAGGAAAAGACCCTGCCCAGAGCCCCCAGGGCCTCCTGCCAATGCACCCACCCAGCTCAAGGCCTGTGACACCCTAACCTCCTGCATCTCAACACTGACCCTGGCCCCTCAGACAGGACCAGGCAATGGTCAGACAAGGAGATCATCTTTCTGGAGCTCCAGTTGCCCGCCAAGGAGCTGCTGATCCATCTTCCCAAGGTGAATGCCTCCCTCCAGCCCCCTGATTGCTTCACACTCTAGGCCCTGGCAGCCCAGGGAGAGGGAAGTTTCCAGCACCTGCTCTGGGAGTTTCTCCTGGGTAAGGAGGGCCTGAGAACAAGAATCTGTCAACACGTGTGTCCCATCCAGAGGGCTGGTCTCTCTCCAGTGTCCCATGAACAGAGATGTTGCAGATTTGCAGAAATATGTACCTGGCCATGAATACCCAGAGGACCGAGCTCAGGAACAGGTGTGCTGGGGTCCTTGACAGTGCTGACTGTGACCTGCTCATTCCCCGTGCCTTGTTTGCCCCCACCTTTGCAAGGGTCGAGGGGTGCACAGGCTGTTGACCCCAGCCCAAGCTGTGTCCCTGCAGAACTGGGATCCTCAGCAGGATAGAGTGGGTGCTCCGCACTCCAGAGGGCTCACACCCGAGGCTCACACAGAGGCCACGGAGCGACCATCGCCCACACCCTTTTCTCCCCATGCACGCGACCATCCTGGTGCAGGCGCAGGTGACCAAGCCCTCCTCTGGCCCCTGCAGATGAAGTCCACGCTGACGTTCAGGGTGCACTCTGCCTGCGCATCCGCACGTTCACCGCGGGGCCTCCCGCCCCAGATTCACAGGGAGCTGAGTCGCCACCTCCAGCATCAGCAGCCAGAGCAGCTCCTTTTAAAGACCTTGACCTATTCTGGAGCCAAAACCACAGTGCCTGTTGCCCTCTTACCGATCAGCCTCACGAGTGGGGCCACGGGTAGCAGAGCCCCGGAGCACGGACAGTCTTGGGGCCCCTCAGCGCTTCACACTGAAATAGTAAAAGACAAGAAGGACGCGAAAGCAGGGGCATGTTTTCCACAGTAAAACTGTCTATTCAGAAACACTGAAAAAATTAGGGAAGATAATTCAAGAGCCATCTGAAGGGGCAGATGCACGGACAGCTATTGACAGTTAATATATTCCCTGTCCATAGAAGGGAAGTGTCTCCATTCGCTTAGTATCTAAATAGATGTTCACATTTTCATGAGAGATAAACAATATCCTTACCTTGATGAAAGGAGAGTTGGAAAATTGGAATTAAAAGCTATGAATCCTTTCATCTGCTGCCTCCTTTGTTTGCTGCTGTCCTTTAAAGGGATCCAAGTGCCCAGGATAGATGCAGGGTCACTGGGGAGCCTGGATGGCTGAGGAGCAGGAGCAGCCTTCAGGGAGCAATTACCCCAGCTGGAGGTAAACAAGGCCCTGTGGGCACAGTATCTAGGCTGTGGGGGCAGGGGCAGGACCTGAGGGGGAACAGGGCAGACCCCCAAGGGAAAATGCCCTTCTCATCACATTTGATCAAGGTGCATGCTGTCAGCAAGCTGACCACTGAAAAAGGCGACTCTGGTAAGATGGGATTGTTCAGTCATTTAGGGTCCCCGCCCCTCAGCAGGGTCAGTCTCGGCTTTGGGTCAGGCAGCCACCAGCCATCAGGAAGATCAGAGGGACAGACATGGAGCAGGTGCAGTGTTGCAGGCTGAGTGACTGTGTAGTGAGCTCCTCACAGCCTGCTGCTCCCCACCCCCCCGCATGACCGGCAGGTTCGTAACTGATCAGTAAGGACCTGCTGGTGGTCTCCTTACACATGTCCAGGATATGGAACTAGGAGGATAATACAGAGTTGGAAAACCCAGCAATGTGTCTTAGAAACAAGCTTCAGGAAACATGACATGCCAACACTCATCATAACAAAAAAGAGAAGTCTGTTAATAATGTAAGTAGTTCTTAACTTTGCAAAAGCAAAACCATAGTCCCTATAATTTTCAAAATGCCCTAGCATCCTTGTGCTCCATCAGTCAATGTATATTTTTAATTTCAGATCAACAGTTAAATTTTTCATATGGTAGGTAAGGCAATATACTTTCAACAGCACAAGAAGGTGAACAATTGTATAATTTAATATAGTTGAACTCTAATCTTTAGCTTCATCTGTATTTCCTGACTGAACTCTCTAATCTCTGAAGGATGGTGTTGATTTATGAAATAATTAGCAATGAAGGTCCCTGCAACTCTGACTCCAGGTTATCATGAACCCTGGCAGGTAACCATCACTATACCCTATAAGCCTCATTATCTGTAAGAATCCGTCCATAACTTTTGTAGCCCCTGGTACATGCGCAGAGTTGTCCTGGGGCCAGGAGGACCCTCACACAGTATAGTGGTTTCTCTTCCCCATATGATTCAGGTCTGCCAGGAGCAGTCCCACCCATAGAGCAGGGCTCAACCTGGGGCTGCCTCATCCAGGTTCAGCCAGCAGAGCCCACACTGAGGGGACCCTGTGCTCAGCCTGTGGAAAGGAGACCAGCAAAAGGGACCCTGGTCCAGGAGGGAGACGAGCTGCCCGATGTCAGGAAGAGGCAGGGATACTCCCTTGGGAAGGGCCATTTACAAGGCAGGGGTGGGTCAGAAGACCAGGTGTCCTGCCTGTGTCTCCCCAGCTCTCCCATGTGGAAAGCACTCTGGTTGGGGATTATTTGTGCATTTAGCTGCCTTTGAGTACAGAAGAGGCTGACCATGTGGGAAGTGCCACCCTCTGCTGGGAGGGAGCAGGGGGGACACCCTATGTGGTCTGGGATTTCTGGAGAGCAGGGGCAGGGGCTCTACTGGAGATTGCACCAGGTGGGGGCATTAAAACCCCCAAGGCCAACATGAACATCTGGAGACAGAGATGGAGGAAGAGGCAGTGTGATAGTCCATGAAAGCTCAGGATAGGGACATCCCTCTGCCCACCTCCAGTTGGCAGGTGCGTGGAGGGAGTGCTTGGATGGGGGAGGGCTCCTCCCTGGGCTTGTCTCAGACCTTAGTCTCTGCCTCAGAAGTTTCTGCAGGGGTCTCCCCACATGGTCCAACCTGAAAAAGGGTGTGTGGTGTACAAGGCTTGGTAGAAGGAGATGAGGAAAAGGAGCATGTAGGGAGGGTGTTTTGGTTTGTTAAATACTGTTGGAATGCAATATACTAGAAATGAATGGCTTTTATAAATGGGAGTTTATTAAGTTACAAGTTCATAGTTCTAAGGTCATAAAAATGTGCAAACTGAGGTGTCCAGAGAAAAATACCTTGGCTCAAGGAAGGGCAGATGATGTTTGGGGTATCATGGTGATATCTACTAGATTTCTCTCCCAGCTTCTCATTTCAAAATGGCTTCTCCAAGGGCATTTTCTCTCTGTTTCTCCAAACATCTCTGTCTGTCAGCTCTGAAGCTTTTTCCAAAATGGTTTCCTCTTAAAAGACTCCAGTAAGTGACCCACCCTGAATAGGAGGAGACACATCCTCATGGAAACCACTAATCAAAAGGTCCCACCCACAACTGGGTGTGTCACATCTCCATGGAAGCAACTTAATAAAAAAGATCCCACACAACAATGTTGAATCAGAATTAAAGAACATGGCTTTTCTGGAATACACAACAGCTTCAAGCTGGCACAGAAGGGCACAGAACTGCCTGTCCCCACCCCACTGACATGAGGATTCAGACCACCCAGCTGAACACTGAGGACCAAAAAGGCCTCCACAGATGGGCTCTGGAGCTGAGTTCCCAACTTCTGGTAGAAGAGGGTGGTTTTAATTGGGCCACATTATTTACCTGCCACCTGACCCATGGGGTTTACACTAATTAAAAAGGAATGAAGTTGTCCTTTTCTCACTCCCCTTCCCTGGGTCTGTGCCAATGTTTACATGCAGCTCTATGTCACATTTTAGCCACATAACCTGACTGCACAGCACTTTCCCAAATTCTTCTCATGGGCTCAGTGCCCTCTGTGTCCAGTTTCCTAGGAAGGCTGAGAGCTGTACTAGTGGAAGACTCCACCTCTGATATTCTGCTTCTACTATGGGACCTGAAGATGCTCTGAAAACTTGCTTCTCAATTCCAGACCACCTGACATCCTTTACCTAGTGGCGCACATTTGGGATGGAGTCATCAATCTTCTAAACTTGGCCCAAGTTCTATTCACAGGTAGGTCTTGTCTTGCACCCTGAGGTATGCCTCCCTGGAACCTGCTCCTTGTCACACTGTTCTTCAATTCTTTTATCCCCTCCCACAACCTCTGCTTACCATCCCATCTCACACTTGCCCTGGGAAGATTAATCCATGTCTGCAAATGTATAGAATCTGTTTTGAGTTTTGTTTCACCTCATTTTTGGCACCCTTTGGAGTATTATGGATTCAGTTGGACTTAAAACAGCTTAATTGTGCCCATTTTCTACTTGCTCCAGATTTGCTGAGCTGCTTTAATCAGGGTCTGAGAAACTGTCTTCATTCCATGAATCCTTATGATGTCCCTGTGACGTGTCATTGTCATACAGTCTTCAGACCCTGGGTAGACAGTGGTGAAGGCAGAAGGAAGCTTCCACTCCAGAACGCTGAAAGCCTCAACATTCCCAACTAGAACATCATCAGAATCACCATGATCAGCCATTTCCTATGGCCCTCCAACATGCCAGGACTGCAAGCTCATCATTGCATGTTTCTTTGTTTTATCAATAAACAAACTGAGAGGAATGGAAGCCACACATTTGCTCAATTCTTCACAGTTGGTAAATGGCACTGACAGTACTCAGACTGAGTTCTGGTTTTATAACCACAACTTTAACTATAAAAGGTTCCATTGTTGTCAAATTCAATGGCATTGAGGAAGTAATAGGAAATGCAAAACAAATGTTAGAGACTTCCATACCCCATCAAAAACTGATAGAGTTTTGAGAGAAGATGGCAGAGTAGGAAGCTCCATGGATCAGTCCCTCCACCAAAACAACTGTTTAATTGGCAGGAACTATCTGAATCAACTATTTTGGAACTTTGAGGTCTAGTGGAATATTTTGTAGTATCCAGGGAAGAACTGGCAGAAGAATCTGGTAAATTGCAGTAAATATCTGTGAATTTCACCCTATTTGCAGTGATTACATCCTCTATTCCTCAGTCATCTAGCAGGCAGCAGTGGGACTGAACTGCAGGTTTCCGGTTCAGTTTTCTAGTGCTGAGGTAGACTATAATGAATTATACAATAAAATGTGGTAGCGGGTTGGGTGTGTGTGTGTAGTGTGATCAACATTCATACATTGGATTAACTCCTTCAGATTGCTGGGTGGAGCCAGCTCGGAGCACAGATACTTTTAAAACTCCCTCTTTGGGTAAAGAAGCAGAAAAGTCTTTAAAAAGCAGTACAATTTTGAACTTTTCTCTTTCCTTTACCCCATTGGGAACAAAAATAATTTGAAATTGTCACAAATTGATGGCTCCAGCCCTAAGCAACAAGAAATAGTAATGATCCAGAAAAGTAGAAGAATTAGATTTCCACAGAAATAACATAATATTTTGAGTGTCCAGTTCTCAAAAAAAATTGCAAAGCACACAATGAAACAAAACAGTCTAAACCATTCACAAGAAAAACATTTTGCCAAAAACCCTCCATGAGGAGACTTATACACTGAAAATATATGTTCTGAGAACTAAGGGAACCCATGTAAAAGGAACTAATAGAAATTAGGAAAATGTGGTCTCAACCAAGTAAAGAAATTGGAATTACAAAAAATAAAAGAAACTAAACAGAAATTTTGGAGTGGCAAATTACAATAATTGAAATGAAACACTCATTGGATGGATTCAATGGAGGTTTGAACCTGCAGAAGAAAGGTGCAGTGAATTTACAGACAAAACAACTGAAATTATCCAATGTGGAGGAGCAGACAGAAAAAAATGAAGCACATGAACAGAGCCTGAGGGACCTGTGGTACACCATCAAGCATACCAATCATTCGAGCTTGCTAGCTGCCATAATGCAATATACCAGAAACAAAATGGCTTTTAAAAAGGGGAATTTAATAAGTTGCTAGTTTACAGTTTTAAGGCTGAGAAAATGTCCCAATTAAAACAAATCTATAGAAATGTCCAATCAAAGGCATCCAGTGAAAGACACCTTGGTTCAAGATGGCCAATGAAGTTCAAAGTTTCTCTCTCATGTAAGAAGGCACATGGCAAACACAGTCAGGGCTTCTCTCTCAGCTGGAAGGGCACATGGTGAACATGGCATCATCTGCTAACTTTCTTTCCTGTCTTCCTGTTTCATGAAGCTCCCTGGGAGGCATTTTCCTTCTTCATCTCCAAAGGTCACTGGTTCATGGACTCTCTGCCTCATGGTACTGCAGCATTCTTGCTCTCTCCAACTCTCTCATTCTCCAAAATGTTTCCTCTTTCATAGGACTCCAGTAAACCAGTCAAGACCCACCCAAATGGGTGGAGACACATCTCCCCTAATCTAGCTTAACAACCACTCTTGATTAGGTTACAGTTCCAGGGAGGTGATCTAATTACATACAGTATTGAATAGGGATTATTCTGCCTCTGTGAAATGGAATTTTGATTAAAATGTGGCTTTTCTAGGGTACATACATCCTTTCAAACCAGCACACCAATATACACAACATTGGAGTACCAAAAGGGCAATAGTGATAAAAAGGTGTACAAAAAGCATTTCAAGTAATAATGGGTAAAAACTCCTAAATCTGGTGAAAGGCATTAATCTACACAACTGGGAATTTCAATAATCTCCATTCAGCAGAGACTACAAGAGATCTACTCCAAGACACATTTGAGTTAAATTGTCAAAATCCAAATACAAGAGATGATTTTGAAAACACCAAGAGAGAATTGGCTTGTGTATTACAAAGTTCCCCAATAAGAATAACAGCAAAATCTCATCAGAAACCCTGGAGGCCAGAGACAGTGGATGGAATACTTAAAGTCCTTAAAGAAAAAGCAACTGTTAACCAAGAAGCCTATATCCTATTAAAAAAAGTCTTGCAAAAATTAAGGAGATGTCAAAACATTTACAGGTAAACAAAAGATGAAACAGTTCATTACCAGAAGATCTGCTCTATAAAAAATGCTAAAGAGAGTCCTTCAGACTGAAATAATAGGACACTAGACAGTAACTCAATGCCATAAGAAGCCATAAAGAACTTTGGGAAAGGTCATTGTACAGTGAAATATAAAATCCTGCATTATTGTACTTTTGGCTAGTAATTGCTTTTTACTCTGTGTGATTTAATAGATAACTATGTAAAATAACATTTTAAATCAAAGTTAATAAACAGCAATGATAAAGATGCTATCTGAGATGATAATAATTAAAGGGGGAGGGATGAGATATGCATAAGTTTGTACATAACTGAAACTGTTAGTAATAGTTGAACTAAGTTGTTCTCTGTTTAAGATGTTAATTGTAATGAAAAGGTAAACCCTGTGAAAATGTAAATATACATAGGGAAAAGAAAATGTAAGAGAATCAAAATGGCACACTATAAAAAAGCAATTAAATGCAAAAAAGGCAGTAATTGAGGAACAAAACATACAAGACACAAAAAACAAACAGCTATATTGCAGAAGTTAATCCTTCCTTCTCCATTATTACTTTATACATCAGTGGATTAAATCCACTATTAAATGACAGAGTTTGGTGAATTGATTGAAAAAACATAATCCATCTATATGCTTTATACAAGAGTCTCACTTGTGAAAATAAACGAAGAATCTGAAAGTGCAAGTAGAAAAAGATATTCCTTGTAAACAGTAATCAAAAGAGAGCCAGAGTGGCTGAATAATTGTCAAACAAATTAGACTTTAGGTCATAAAAGATTACAAGTGACAAACAAGAATATTTATATTGATGCAAGTTTCAGTCCATCAAAGATATAGGGATTATAAACATATATGCACCCAACAGGTCCCTAAGATATATTTTTTAAAATGTCAGAATTGAAAGGAGAAATAACTAGTTCTATAATAACAGTTGCAGACTACAGTACATACCTTTCAATATTTGATACATCAATAATGAAACAGAGAACTTAAACAACATTATTAACCAAACAGACTTAATGGGCATATATTGAATACTCATCCAGCTGCAGACTACACGTTCTGAATTGCACATGGATCATTTTCAAGAATAGACCATATATCATGCTTTAGATCCTGTCTTAATGATTTGCAAAATATTGAAATTAGATGAAGCATCTTATCAGACCACAGTGGAATTGTTTTCATGCAAAGTCCTTGATGCACAAAAGTTTTTAGCATTTTTTTCTTTTTCTGTTCAAATTGTGGGTGTAAAGTCTACGAAACCATTGCCTAACACAATGTCTTGAAGATGCTTTATTATATCTTTTCCAAGACTTTTATAGTTATTTTTCTTATACTTTGGTCATTAATGCATTTTGAGATGATTTTTGTATATGGTGAGAGGTAGGGGTCCACTTCCATTCATTTGCCTGTGGATCCCCATCATCATTTGTGAAGGGACTATTCTTTCCCAATTGACTAGACTCAGACCCTTGTCAAAAATCAATTGGCCAGCCTCAGGCTTTCCTCACCTCTGTCTTTGAGAGAGTGCCGCCACACCCCCTACTTGATTTCTCAATAAGATTTCTATCTGCTTACTCTTTGGGTGGTGCCTTTGAATTCTTTCTCATGGTGTGGTGAAGAATCTGAAAGCCAAACTCCAGTATCACTTTTTGGCCAGCCAGAAGGAACTTCAGAGAGAAGGCACTTTTCTCTGAGCATCTGGACTTGTGAATACCAGGAAGCTTGGCCATGTGCTTTCACTTTTTTCTTCTTTCTTAGCTCACTCCTTCAGTTTCCAAGAATCCAGTGGAAGCCAAATTGAGTCCTCCTGCTTGCTTTTTCTTTCTCTATATATCACTTTCTCTGTCTCTGTCTCTGTCTGTCTCCTTCCCTCCTTTCCTCCCTTCAACACTTCTCCAGATTCTGTTTCCTTCCCTCTGAGGACCCAGACCCTCCTTCTGATAAATCTTTTCCTATGTTCATCTCCTCCCCAGGAATCCTTTCCCCTGCCTCCATGAGAATCTCCTTTCTCTTCTACATGGCTTTCAATGTCTTCTAAGACATTCTATCTTTTAAAATGTAAGATTCTGGGCTAAGTATTCTTGTACCATATGATGTTGTCTTTAACACTCTAGAGAGTCAACTCTGATTTGGGATATAATGGGTCCATATTTAAGCCCCTCTAATAGTTTAAAAACATACTAAGCCACATTTTATGGTGTGCCTGGCCTTTCCCAGGACATTCCCCTTTAAGGAGAACTCAGTTTCCTTATTGCATGTTCTTTCCCTCTAGCTCAGTCATGGCAACACCTGGGACAGACACCCATGAGATCCTTTCCATAGAATTTTTTTGTTAATAGAAAATCCTTTCTAGTCTCTTAGCATAAATCTAAGCAGTAAGTTAAAAGCGCAGACACCAAGGAAGATTAGTAGGTCAGCCCAACAGCATTGGGATGGTACCAGGCTATCCATCTCCTGAGTCTTCAAACATGTTGGGAACACCTGGGGATAGGAAATGTGATCCAAAAGGCCCAAAGGATCAGTACTCAGTATGGCAGGCTGGCAACCTGGACACCAGGCATTGGTATGGAAAGCTGTCTTTTTATTCTCTCTCTTCCTTAAGAATATATGGTGCCTCCAGAATTCCAGCTGAAAGTTCACTGGGATGCTTGCTACAAAATTGAGATGACCTTCCTTCTACAGAACCAAAAACGGAAAACTTACATTCCACTACAATACTGCTTGGACATAGTATCACATGGAGGGCAGTCAATATGGATGAGTGGATAGTACACTCATCCATAACCCTATCTTACAATTAAACCTCTTTTATAAGAAGGAAAGAAAGTGACAAAAAATTACTTATGTACAGATTTTATAACTTATACGAAGACAAACACATAAAGGTCACTTGCAGCTGACTTCCAGGAAGATGGCCAATAGAGTGGCTTGAGATTAGTCCTGCTCCATGGAAAAGTTAGAGAAGGGACAGAGGGCAACTGAGGTGGTGATTCAAGAGTGCGGCTGACCTGGGAGAAACTTCTGTGCCACATGGGGCAGCCCTGGTTGCAGAGACCAAAGAACTGAGTGGTAGAAAGCTGGAGCCTGGTGCAGAGGCACGGAGCTGAGGAGCTCAAGGGAGCACATGGACGGGAGCCCAGAGCCAAGAAGTAAGTAAGGCCACATTCCTTGGTTGTACTGCCCTCACCAGTGTAGCCCTGTGACCAGCAACTCATCCCACACCCCATACACCTGAACCCCTTCACTCACTCCCTTTCTCCATGCTCCAGGCACCCCCACCCCAACAGCCCCCAGTGCATGTACCTTTCCCACACCCCCACCCCAAGTGCAGCCCAACCCACCTCTCCTGCACCCCTCCCAAGCACTACTTCCCCCACCCTGTTCCCTGCAGGCTGTTGCCAGTGCATAAAGGCTGCAGGCACTAACCTCCATACTTAGGCACCTCCCTGCCCATAGTGTTGCACAGCCTCATTCCACCCTGCCTGAGCTCTGCGCATCCATTTACAGAATCATTGTTGTACCAGAAGGAGAAGAGAAGAGTAAAGGGCTAGGAAGAGTAGTTGAGGATATAATGGATAAAAACTTTCCAACCCTCATAAAGGACATAAATATACAAGTCCAAGAAGCCCAATGAACTCCAAACAGAATAAATCCAAACAAGCCTTCCCCAAAGCACATACTAATCAGTCTGTCAAATGTTGAAGAGAAACAGAAAATCCTGAAAGCAACAAGAGAAAAACAATCTACTACATGCAAGGAAAATCAAATAAGAATGAGTTCAGACTATTCAACTAGCACCCTGGAGGTGAAAAGGTAGTGGTATGATATACTCAAGGTCATGAAAGAGAAAGATTTCTAGCCAAGAATTCTGTACCCAGCCAAATTTTCCTTCAAAATTGAGGGAGAGATTAAAGTTTTCACAAAGAAGTTCTGAAAGAATTTGTCAGCAAGAGACCAGACCTACAAGAAATACCTAAAGGAGTTCTGCTGGCTGAGAAAAAAAAAGACAGGAGCAGGAGGTCTGGAGGAGGGCATAAAATTGAAGAGGGCCACTAAGGGTAATTTAAAGAATACAAAGAGAAAGAGGGAAAAGAATATATAGATATGACAAATAAATAAAAGATAAGATGGTGGAATCAAGAAACACATTTTCAGTAATAACTTTGAATGTTAACAAACTAAACTTACCAATTAAAAGATATAGATTAGCAGAATGGATTAAGAAACATAATCTAGCTATATGCTGTTTACAAGAGACTCAACTTAGACACAAGGCTACAAATAGATTGAATGTGAAAGGACGGAAAAAGATTTTCCACACAAGTTGTAACCAAAAGAAAGCAGGAGTAGCTATTCCAACATCTGACAAAATAGACTTTAAATATGAAGACATCATAGGAGACAAAGAAAGATACTATATACTGCATAAAGGGTCAACTCACCAAGAAGTTATAACAATCATAAATGTTTATGCTTCCATAATCAAGGAGATCCAAAATACATGAGACAGACATTGGCAAAATGGAAGGGAGTGATAGATGTTACAACAATAGTAGTAGGAGACTTCAATACACCCTTCTCCTCTATAGATAGAACAACAAGACAGAAGATCAACATGGAAATAGAGAAGTTAAGTAATTTGATAAATGAATTAGACCTAATAGACACATATATGTCATTGCACCCCAAAGCACAAGGTTATACATTCTTCTTTAGTGCTCATAGAACATTCTCCAGGATAGATCATATGCTGGGGAACAAAATGGGTCTTTATAAATTTGAAAACATTGATTATTTTCAATATTCAATTGAAAATAATTGATTATTTCAAATAATCAATTTGAGTTTCAAAGATTATTCAAATCTCTTCCTCTGATCACAATGTGATGAAGCTGGATCTCAATAAACACCAAAGAATGAGAATATTGAGGTTAAATAAAACACTCTTAAACAACCAGTGGGTCAAAGAAGAATTTGCTAGAGAAATAAATAGCTGTCTGGAGATGAATGAAAATGAAAATACAACTTCTCAGAACTTATGGTATGCAGCAAAGGGTGTGTTGAGAAGGAAATTTATTGCCCTAAAGGCCTATATTAAAAAAAAAAGAAAGAAAGAGCCAAAATCAAGGACTGAACAGCACACCTGGAGGAATTTGAGAAAGAACAGGAAACTAACTCCAAAGCAAATAGAAGAAGAGATATAACAAAGATTAAAGCAGAGATAAATGAATGAGAGAACA
Organism: Tamandua tetradactyla; assembly: GCF_023851605.1. NCBI lineage: Eukaryota > Metazoa > Chordata > Mammalia > Pilosa > Myrmecophagidae > Tamandua > Tamandua tetradactyla. The sequence goes on along the minus strand of NC_135339.1, from coordinate 96,204,734 downwards.
AAAGAACAATAGAAAAAAATCAATAAAACCAAAAGTTGGCTCTTTAAGAAAATCAATAAAATTGATGGGCCACTAGCAAGACTGACAAAGAAAAAGATAAAGAAGATGCAAATTAAAAAAATCAGAAATGAAAAGGGGTATGTTACCACAGACCCTGAAGAAATAAAAGAAAACATAAAAGGATACTATGATCAACTATATGCCAACAAACTAGACAACTTAGATGAAAATGGACAAATTCTTGAGGCACACAAACAAGCTACAGTGACTCAGGAAGAAATAGAAGATGTCAACAAACCAATCATAAGTACAGAGATTCAATCAGCCACCCAAAATCTTCCTACAAAGAAAAACCCATGGCGAGATGGCTTCATAAGAGAATTTTATAAAACATTCCATAAAGAAGTAACACAAATCCTGCTCAAAATTTCCAACAAATTGAGGAAAAAGGAACTCCACTCAACTCATTTTAAGAAGCTTATATTTTAATACCAAAACCAGGTAAAGATGTTGTAAGAAAGGAAAACTACAGGCCAATCTCCCTAATGAACATAGATGCAAAAATCCTCAATAAAATATTACCAAATCAAATCCAACAGCACATTAAAAGAATTATACACCATGACCAAGTGGGGTTTAAACCAGGAATGCAAGGATGGTTCAACACAAGAAAATCAATTAATGTAATACACACATTAACAAAATGAAAAGGAAAAATCACATGATATCTCGATAGATACTGAAAGAGAATTTGACAAAATTCAGCATCCTTTCCTGATAAAAATGTTCCAAAAGATAGGAATCAAACATAACTACTTCAATGTGATAAGGGGAATATATGAAAAACTGATAGCCAGCATCATACCCAATGGAGAGAGACTGAAATCTTTCTCCCTAAAATCATGCACAAGACAAGGATGCCCACTGTCACCACTATTATTCAACATTGTGCTAGAAGTTCTAGCTAGAGCAATGGGGCAGGACAAAGAAATTAAAGGCATCCAAATTGGAAAGGAAGAAGTAAAGCTTTCGCTATTTGCACATGATATGATACTGTACTTGGAAGATCCTGAGAAAACTATAGCAAAGTAAATTGAGCTAATCAGCAAATTCAGCAAGGGGATGGGATATAAAATTAATGTGCAAAAATCAGTAACATCTCTATACACAAGCAAACAGCTAGCTGAGGAGTCATTTAAGGAAAGAATTCTATTCAAAAAAGCAACTAAAAGAATCAGACAGTTAGGAATGAACTTAACTAGGGACAATAATAATGGCCTTTCCCTTGGCAGTTTAAATTTCCCTCTGCAGGACAGGCATAGTTATTGGGTATGCCATAAGCCTTTTTCTTGGTCGGGGGTAGCACACCTATACCTGATCATGTTACCATAATTCCCCTTCCCTAGGTGTCTAAACAGTTGGCAGAGATCAAAGTGGAAGGTTGGTTGGGAGGGAGTGGTGGTTGTAGCCACCAGTACTCCAGCCACCATTTTAGTGAGTTCCCAGGTATAGTTTATAATTTGGAGAGGGTTTTTTCCCATGACCCCCCACCAGGGATATTAAGAAGACCCAGGGGGATTTCTGGAAAGTCTTATCTTTAGTGGATCCTCAGTTCGCTGGATGGTCCATTTTGGGGGGATCTGGTCCAGGGCGGCCTTTTTAATCTGGGTGTGATGAATCTAGTGCAGTTTTCCCACAACTTTCACTGCCATTGGAGTTGAGAGGATCACTGGCAGGGGTCCCGTCCATTGGGCCTCCAAGGTGGCTGGCTGAAGCTTCTTTATCCAGACTAGGTCTCTGGGCTACACCGGAAATAGATCTTTTTTAGGGGCAGGATTTGCTGGCCCTGGATGGGCTGTCTTCACCAGTTCCCGAGTTTGCTGGTGGTAGATTGCAGGGCCTGTAATGATTTTAGAAGAGAATGGTTATTTAATTCAGCTATTTTTTCTTCCCCCAACTTAGGGATTAGTGGAGGTGGTCATCCAAACATGATTTCATATGGGGTAATTCCCTTAACATAGGGAGTACATCTAGTTTTTAGGAGGGCAAATGGAAGGAGACTCACCAAGTTTTCACCAATCTTGAGCTTTAGTTTATTTAAAGTGTCCTTTATTGTTCTATTCATTCTTTCAACTTGTCCTGAACTCTGTGGCCTATAAATACAATGTAATTTCCACTTGATATTTAATATTTTTGCTAACAATTGGGTAACTTGGGTTATGAACGCCAGCCCATTGTCGGACCCCATTGCAGTCGGGAGGCCAAATAGGGGGACAATTTCAGAACTAGTCTTTTTTACTACTATTTGTGCTGTCTCAGTTCCGGTAGGAAATGCCTCAGTCCATTTGGAGAAGGTGTCAATGAAGACTAACAGGTATTTGTATCCATATAGACCAGGTAATATTTCTGTGAAGTCTATTTCTCACTGTTCTCCTGGGGCTTTTCCCCTCAGTCTAGCTCCTTGGGGAATTTCTCTCCCTTGGCCATAATTTACCTGGGCACAGATGTGGCATCTGGATGATACTTGCTGGGCTTATTGTTGCTGGGCTTATTGTTGCAATCGGGGAGTGTAGCAATCTCTCTGTAAGAGTTCAGTTAGCTTTGTATTGCCCAGGTGTGTACTTTGGTGAACATGGGTAACCAAATTTTTCCCCAGGTGCTCTGGCACTAGGATTCTCTGATCCAGGAGAATTTTCCAACCATCTGGATCTGTTTTAGTGCCCAGAGTTTCTCCCCATCTAATTTCTTCCCCAGTATATTTTGGAGGCTTGGCAGCACTCACCCCAGTAAAACAGGAAGTATCTACAGTGTCCCCACTGGTTTGGGGGAAACCTCTTTTGCCCTTTTATCAACCAGGGCATTTCCTCTGGCAATTCGAGTTTCAGCAGTCTGATGTCCCTTGCAGTGTATAATGGCTGCCCTTTTTGGCAACCAGATAGCCTCTAGCAAGGCGAGTATTTCTGGTATATTTTTTATTTCCTTTCCTCCCGATAACAAAAGTCCCCGCTTCTGATATAGTGTCCCATGGACATGCACAGCTATGAAGGCATATCTGCTGTCCATGAAGATGTTAACAACCTTTTCTTTTCCCCACCTTAGAGCCTGGGTCAGAGCTATTAGTTCAGCCTTCTGGGCCAAAGTCTCATGTCCTAGGGCCTGAACCCAGATGACCCGGTCCACAGTTACCACCACTGCCCCCACATACCTGATTCCCTCTGAGACATGACTGCTCCTGTATGTATATAATTCTTTATCAGGATTTGGCCAGGGGTTGTTGGTGAGGTCATCCCTCAGGTTCATGAAAGATTTCAAGATCTCACGACAGTCATGGATGGGCTCAGACATGTCATGATCCAGAAGCAAGGTAGTGGGGTTAAAAGCTGCCATTTTTAGGAAGTGGATTTTGGGGGAATCCAGTAGCAACACCTGATGTGTTAGTTAGATTCAGTTGTCAACTTGGTCAGGTGAGCATCCCTAGTCTTGTTGCTGTGGACATAAGCCAATGGTAAGTGAATCTCATCTGTTGCTAATTACATCTGCAGTCAGCTAGGGGGCGTGTCTGCTGCAATGAGTGACGTTTGACTTAATTGGCTGGTGCTTAAATGAGAGAGCACAACGTAGCACAGCCTAAGCAGCTCGACATTCCTTATCTCAGCACTTGCAGCTCAGCCCAGACCTTTGGAGATGCAGAAAGAAGTCACCCTGGGGAAAGTTGTCAGAACCTAGGGGCCTGGAGAGAAGACCAGCAGAGACCATCTTGTGCCTTCCACGTAAGAAAGAACCTCAGTGGAAAGTTAGCTGCCTTTCCTCTGAAGAACCAACAAAATAAATCCTCTCTTATTAAAAGCCAATCCGTCTCTGGTGTGTTGCATTCTGGCAGCTAGCAAACTAGAACACCTGATATCGGGTTATCCAGGCATTTGAGAGCCATCTCTTGGATGGGCTCCTTAGTAATGTTTCTACTGAATGTGGGGCCACTATATGTAAGTCCTGTCCCAGAGTTAATTTAGATGTTTCTTTTACTAAAATGGCAGTGGCAGCAACAGCTCAGAGGCAGCTTGGCCACCCGGCCGCAACATAATCTAGTCTTTTAGACAGGTAGGCAACTGGCCTTTTTCATGGTCCTAGCATTTGGGTGAGGGCTCCTTTTGCTATTCCTCAGGTTTCAGTGATGTGTAGTTGAAAAGGTTTGGACAGGTTAGGCAAGGTTAAGGCAGGGCCCTTAACAAACGCCTGTTTCAGCGTTTTAAAAGCTTTTTGCTCAGCTCAGTCCAGGTCAGAGCTTCCTCCTTTCCCCCTGTGCTAGTGTACAGGGGTTTTGCTATTTCTGCAAACCTGGGAATCCAGAGTCAGCAATATCCAACTGTTCCTAAAAACTCCCATATCTTCAGAGTTTGGCCTTTTTGGCTGAGACCTGATAGCCCAAGTGGGCTAGCTCCTGTAACAAGTTTTTGGTTGCCTTTTTGCAGTTTGAAAGATTATTAGCTGCCAGTAAGAGTTCATCCAAATATTTTAGGAGGGTTATCTCTGGATGCTCTTGTCTAAAATGAGCCAGATCCTGGCTTAAGGCCTCATTGAACAGGGTGGAAGAATTTTTGAAACCCTGCGGCAACTGAGTCTAGGTTAGGTGTCCAGAGAACCCCCACTCTGGGTCAGTTCATTCAAAAGCAAAGATGGGTTGACTTACCACAGCCAGAGGAAGCAAAAAGAAGGCATCCTTTAAGTCCAGAACAGTGTAGACATGCTGGCTGGGAGGTAACAGGCTCAAGAGCTTATATGGGTTAGGCACAGTGGGGTGAATAGTTTCAATTCCTTTGTTTATCTCTCAGAGATCTTGCACTGGCTAGAAATCATCAGTCCTGGGTGTTTGGACTTGGGGAAGGGGGGTGTTCCAGGCCGAATGGCAGGGACTAGAATACCTGCCTCCAGGAGTCTTTTGATATGGACTGCAATGCCTCTTTTAGCCTTTAAGCTCATTGGGTATTGTCGGACTCTGATTGGGGTGGCGGTGCTAGTCAGCTGGACAACAATGGGGGGCTGGTGGGTGGCTAATCCTGATAGGTTAGTTTCTGCCCATATGCTTGGTATTTTTTCTTTAAATTCCCACAAACATGGGCCTGGGGCCAGCAGTGCTACCTCTGCAGTAAGTAAATACTCTTCCAATAAGGGGCAAGTGAGGAGGATTGCTGAGGGGTTTGTATTGAAGGAGAGCTCAGCCGAATCATTTTTGAAAGAGATGGTGGTTTGTAATTTCTGGAGATGATCTCTCTCCTAAAGGGGGTACAGACACTCTGGCATTACAAGAAACGAGTGGGTAACAGTTCATTCCCCAAAGTTAGTGATCTTAGTCTTAGTCCATGGGTAAGACTTTGTCTTTCCTGTTGCTCCCTGTATGGGGAATTTTTTCTTTAGATATGGGCCCTTCTGCTTGCTAGAGGATGGAGAAGGTTGTCCGAGTATGTACAAAAAATTTTATAGTCTTGCCCCCGATTTCTAAAGTGAACTTGGGCTCCTGGGGGCTCAATGGAATGGAGCCCCAGCCCCATCAGTTCACCTCTCCAACTAGAACAGGGGCCAGTTTCAGTTCTTTAAGTCCTCTTTTAGGGCATTCATTTTTCCAATGTCCATTCTCTTCGCAGTAGGCACATTTGTTTGCACCTAGGCCCAACCTTTTTCCTTGGTTTCCCTTTCTTTTTTCAATGGTTTCCCATCTACCTTTTTGTTTTTCCTGTTCAGTCATTGTGGGTACTAAAATTTTGGCTATTTTTTTTGGACTGTGTGGTTCCGGGGTCATCTCTGTTATTAAAGGTCTTTTGGGCAACGTCTATCAGTTCAGACAGCACTTTGCCCTCAAATCCTTCTAATTTCTGTAACTTTTTTCTTATTCCTGGGGCCAACTGGGTGACAAATGCTATATTTATGGCTCGCCTATTTTGGGGCACCTCTGGATCTATAGGGGTGTACAAGTGTTATGCCTCCAGGAGGCACTCAAAGAAAGTGGCCAGAGATTCATCCAGCTTTTATATGGTTTTGCTTACCTGAGATAAGTTGGTCGGCTTCTTGGCCGCCACTCGTATCTCCTGGAGCAGAGTCTGGCGATACCGATGGAGAGCCTCCTTACCTCTATCAGTGATGGGGTCCCATCTGGGATGGGTGGAGGGGAACACAGACTCTAATTGGTTTGATTCAGTAGTAGGTTGTCCATCAGGTCCAAAAATTAACTTCCTCGCCTCTCTCCTGACTGTATCTCATTCCTCGGAGGTGAAGAGAGCCTGGAGGAGCTGTTGGCAGTCATCCCAGCTGAGCTGGTAGGTAAAAAAGACAGCCTCCAAGAGGGAGATGAGCTCTTGGGGCTTTTCAGAGAAAAAGGGATTCTGGTTTTTCCAATTGTACAGATTGCTAGAGGAAAAGGGGACATAGACCATGAAAGGTGGGTGGTCGTCCCCCAGGACAGGGCCAACCTGCCTCAAGGGTAAAATTGGAACCCCAGAAGAATCCGGTGATTGTGCACCAGAAGAAGGGTGGTAAGCAGAGCCACTTCTGGTATGGGGAGGACTGAAGGTCACCTCCCAGCTATTAGAGGGGCCAGTTGCTGCCTCTTGGCTGTTTCTCCCCTCTGGCCTTAGAGGGGGTGGAGGGGCTGTTGGGTATGGGGGAGGGTCCATCAAGAGCAGATCCTCTGGTGGTCCTGTCAATACTGGGATCCCGTTAGTTTTTTCTTTTTGAGAGGTTTTTACTAAGAGGGCTGTTTTGGCTCTGGGGGGGGGGGGGGTCCTTTTTGGGACTCTAGGCAAGACCATAACCACTTGGGTTTTTCTGTTAAAATTTCAGTCCACTGGAGGTCTCACGCTGCTGGACTTTAAGGCATATTATGAAGCCACAGTGGTCAAAACAGCATGGTATTGGCATAAAGATAGATATATCGACCAATGGAATCGAATAGAGTGCTCAGATATAGACCCTCTCATCTATGGACATTTGATCTTTGATAAGGCAGTCAAGCCAACTCACCTGGAACAGAACAGTCTCTTCAATAAATGGTGCCTAGAGAACTGGATATCCATATGCAAAAGAATGAAAGAGGACCCGTATCTCACACCCTATACAAAAGTTAACTCAAAATGGATCAAAGATCTAAACATTAGGTCTAAGACCACAAAACAGTTAGAGGAAAATGTGGGCATATATCTTATGAAACTTACAACTGGAGGTGGTTTTATTGACCTTAAACCTAAAGCAAGAGCACTGAAGAAAGAAAGAAAGAAATGGGAGCTCCTCAAAATTAAACACTTCTGTGCATCAAAGAACTTCATCAAGAAAGTAGAAAGACAGCCTACACAATGGGAGACAATATTTGGGAATGACATATCAGATAAAGGTCTAGTATCCAGAATTTATAAAGAGATTGTTCAACTCAACAACAAAAAGATAGCCAACCCAATTACAAAATGGGAAAAAGACTTGAACAGACAGCTCTCAGAAGAGGAAATACAAATGGCCAAAAGGCACATGAAGAGATGCTCAATGTCCCTGGCCATTAGAGAAATGCAAATCAAAACCATAATGAGATATCATCTCACACCCACCAGAATGGCCATTATCAACAAAACAGAAAATGACAAGTGCTGGAGAGGATGCGGAGAAAGAGACATACTTATCCACTGTTGGTGGGAATGTCAAATGGTACAACCACTGTGGAAGGCAGTTTGGCGGTTCCTCAAAAAGCTGAATATAGAATTGCCATATGACCCAGCAATACCATTGCTGGGTATCTACTCAAAGGACTTAAGGGCAAACACACAAACGGACATTTGCACACCAATGTTTATAGCAGCATTATTTACAATTGCAAAGAGATGGAAACAGCCAAAATGTCCATCAACAGACGAGTGGCTAAACAAACTGTGGTATATACATACGATGGAATATTATGCAGCTTTAAGACAGAATAAACTTATGAAGCATGTAATAACATAGATGGACCTAGAGAACATTATGCTGAGTGAGTCTAGCCAAAAACTAAAGGACAAATACTGTATGGTCCCACTGATGTGAACCGACATTCGAGAATAAACTTGGAATATGTCATTGGTAACAGAGACCAGCAGGAGTTAGAAACAGGGTAAGATAATGGGTAATTGGAGCTGAAGGGATACAGACTGTGCAACAGGACTAGATACAAAAACTCAAAAATGAACAGCACAATACTACCTAATTGTAATGTAATTTTGTTAAAACACTGAATGAAGCTGCATCTGAGATATAGTTTTTTGTTTGTTTGTTTGTTTTATATATATATTTTTTTATTTTTTAATTATTATTATTTTTATTTTTTTCTCTTTATTATCATTCTATATCTTTTTCTGTTGTTTTGCTAGTTCTTTTCCTAAATCGATGCAAATGTACTAAGAAATGATGATCATACATCTATGTGATGATATTAAGAATTACTGATTGCATATGTAGAATGGAATGATTTCTAAATGTTGTGTTAATTTTTTTAATTAATAAATGGAAAGGAAAAATAAATAAATAAATAAATAATAGGGGGAACAAATGTTAAAAATAAATTTAGTTTGAAGTGCTAGTGGTAAATGAAAGCGAGGGGTAAGGGGTATGGCATGTATAATCTTTTTTTTCTGTTATCGTTTTATTTCTTTTTCTGTTCTCTTTTTTATTTTTTTCTAAATCGATGCAAATGTTCTAGAAATGATGAATATGCAACTATGTGATGATATTAAGAATTACTGATTGTATATGTAGAATGGAATGATATCTTAATGTTTTGTTAATTTTTTTAATTAATAAAAAATTTTTTTAAAAAATTTCAATCCGAATTAGTATATAGGGGATTTGGTCAGGGTGGTCTGGATCACCAAAAATCATCCTTTTGACTTTATAAGCTATAGATAGGTCTGTGGTTCCCTCAGGAGGCCAACCAGAACCAAAAGTTGGCCACTCCTGTGAGCAGAACTTTTCCAAGTCGAAGGCGCTGACAGGGGCTCTGTAGTCTCCAGCCTTCCATTGAAATTCCTGGAAATGTTTCAAAAAACACTGAGGGGGAATACAGACAGATGAACTTGACTGGCCCATGGCAATTATGACAAGAACAACACAGAGGTTGATGAGACCAATAATTGAGAGGAGGGACAAAATGAACGAAGACAAACAAAGCATTATCCCTAATTGATTCTTAACCAGAATCCCAGGCAACATCTTGCTCCAGGACTGAACCTTGGAAGTATTGCTGTGTCCAGCCCTCCAGAGGTCCCCACTGGATCCAATAACAGACCTGTACTCACTGGTGAGGTTTCCAGAAAGAGATGACTCCATCAGATTTTGTATAATTTTGGAGGGTCCTGTAGAACTGGCCTGGTTCCTGGTTCTTGCCTGGGGCAGAGGAACATCTCTCTGAGGCCTTACCCTAGGCTGGACCTCAATTCCGGGGGTGATCCCCAGGACCTGTGGTCACCAAATGTCTCATTAGGGACGATCTCGCTGGGGCCTCCAAATGCTATGGGGTGCACCAAAAGAGAGACCACACAATTCAAAACTGCAAGCCAGTTGGGAGTCTTTATTAGCCAGCTGGTGACTGCCTCAGAAACCTACAAGAAGGAAGTTTCAGAGAGCAGCACCCAGAGGTTTTCAAGGTGTGCTTATAAAAGCTAAAATCATGTTGTGGTTTTGCAGTTGCTAGCAAGCAAGTGTGATCATAGAAGCAGAATGCCATTAGCTGTTGCCAAAACACATCCCATTCCCTCAGTCCCCTAACATTGGGTATTGCTTAACTCTGGGGGACATTCTGCCCCAATTTTGTGGGGACTTTCCCTGCTTGGGCCTGAGTGATTGTTCCTGGCTGTCCACAAAAACTAAAAAAATACATTTTTGTATCCTTCTCCATCCTAACTCTTAATACCTATTTGCTGTGAAATATCAGAGACTTAGAAATAAAATTCCCACCCTATTTCCTTAGGGTGCACTGTCCTAAAGGTTTCAGGATAATCCCTATATCTTTAAAAACACCTTAGCAGCAGACCTTACTGGCCTCCAACTGCCTCGAAGTACAGTCTTGCAGTATGTTAACCTCATAAACTAACAGATTCCTAATATAAGTGAATGTTGTTGTAATTATTGTTAACTGAATGGATATGGAAAGTTACTGAAGTTTAAGGAAGTGAATTTTGTGGTCATTTTGACTACAAGTCCTGAATGGATACATGTTCTAGTTTGCAAGCTGCTGGAATGCAATATACCAGAAATAGAATGGCTTTTTAAAGGGGTAATTTAATAAGTTGCAAGTTTAGAGTTCTAGGCTGAGAAAATGACCAAATTAAAGCAAGTCTTTAGAAATGTCCAAATTAAGGCATCAACAAGAGGTTACCTTCACTCAAGAAAGGCCGATGAAGTTCACTGTTTCTCTCTCAACTGGAAAGGCAATGGCAAACATGGGTACTGCTAGCTTGCTCTCCAGGCTTCTTGTATCATGAAGCTCCCCCAAGGGCATTTTCCTTCTTAATCTCCAAATGTCTCTGACTATGTGGGCTCTCAGCTCTCATGGATCTCTCATGGCTCTGTTGTGGCCCTCTAACTCTTTCCAAAATGCTTCCTCTTTTAAAGGATTCCAGTAAATTTATCTAGAGCCACCTGAAATGGGTGAATCTAATCAAAGTTAATACCCACAATTGGGTGTGTCACACCTCCATGGAGCTAATCAAATTAAAAGATTCCAGCCTACATTATTGAATAGGTATTAAAGAAACAGTTCCTCTGACAAGATTTGGATCAGGATTAAGACATGGCTTTTCTAGGGTACATTATCCTTTCAAACTAACACAATACAGAAAGTTGCAAAAAGTTTAAGAAAGTGATTTTTGTAGTCAGTAATGACTACAAGTTCTGAATGGATGTGTAAAGTTGTGGAGAATTTAAGAAAGTAAATTTGTTTGTAGTCACTGCTAACTACAAAAAGTTATAAAGAGTTTATAAAATTCTATATGTTCTAGTCAATGCTGCTCCCTGTTAAAAGGCTCTTAATGAAAAGTTATAAAAAGTTTTTCTTAACCATTTGAGTACTCTATCTAAAAGATAAACATTTTATATCATATTAAAATAATATCCTGTTAATGTTTAGCTAATCTTATCATTCTTTATTTCAGAAGACAAGTCTTCACTCTTAAAGGAAAATTCTTGCAAAAGATTTGTTCTCTCAGCTTGTAAAAGTAAAGTGCTAAAATAGTTTAATATATTGCATTTAAAAAGTGTTTTAAAGTATTACAATAATTAAAAGATATTTTCAATCCTTCTGTTGGCTCAATTTACATGGGTGAAATGTTATTCAAATATTTAGAAATTGTTTCTATCCTAATACTTACCTGTATAATGCTAAACAACCAAATTTATTTGTCAGTTACACTACTTTAAGACTTTTCTAAAAGCAGGTGGTCAGATATAAATCAAAATTTCATCTTCCACAAAAAAGAACTTTAAAAGAAAAACAAAGCAAATATAAAATGATGTTCTACCTGTTAATTAATCTAACACTAGTAAGTGTGTAAACATAAAACAAGACAAAACTTCTGCTATAATTTGTAATGAATAATCCCAATGTAAAACAACCGTCAAATGTTTTTATTTCTATAAGTAAACTCATTTAAAAATGCTTATAAAACATTAAAGCTTAAAGTGTAAGCTCTTGTAGCAATCACCATTACTCCTGAGCTTTAACTGTTATTTCTAAATTCTGAGATACTTTGCTGTTTGTATACCCCAGTAGATCCCCAGAATTTTAAGTACCAGTGTAATGCTCAAGGCTCAGAGTTAAAGTTCTTCAGCTTGGAAAGTCAGCATTACTCCATACAGTAACATGTAAACTATGCAGATTTTGTTAAGACTAAATAAATATAGCATATTCTAAAATGTTAACTTCTGTGTGAGACCAAAAAAGAGCCAGGGTATTTTAAGCAAAAACAAAAGTTATACATATAATTTACTAAATTTACTAAAAACACAGCACAAAATCCCCACATAAAACTAGTGGACTTCCCCACCTGGGTAATTCCTTCTATTTTCATAAGCAATGAGGGATCCAAATTTAATAAGCCAAGGCCTTGATCCAGGGACTTTAGCTCTGAAAGCAAAATCAACTACTTTCACATAAGCTCTAGAACTAGGAAAAGGGGAAATGCTGTGCCCTTCTAGTCCTGCATGCTCACACAGCAGTGTAAAAATAGTGATGCTTTTTCCCAACTAAGCAACACCAAGAGATACTCAAATTCTTAAATTCTGTGCTTTTACCAAGAAAAATAGTGGAAATTCATTTCCCTGACCATCATAAAAATAATACTAGCATCTCTTGAAGGAACAACTTGGCCGACAAGCAGCCAAAGCTGAAGCCCAATCAATCAAACCACTTCCAATTCTTATTTCTGCAACCTTTAATTAGCACATACATCCTCTTATTCCTTAACTAAGCAGGAACAGCTGTCCAGCTAAGATTCACTTTTGGACCTGCTATTAATTTGGTAAGCTGCAAGAATGCAATATATTAGAAATGGAATGGCTTTTAAAAAGGGGATTTAATAAATTATGTTTACAATTCTAATGTTATGAAAGTCCCCAAAGTAAGTCACCAATAAGAGGTTATCTTTACTCAAGAAAGGCTAACACCATCCAGAACACCTCTGTCAATGGGGAAGGCACATGACTGGCAACTGCTTGCTCCTAGGCTCTGTTGCTTTCTGCCTCTCTTCCTGTGGCAGTTCCTCAGTTTGCTTCTCCAGGGATGGCTTTCATCTCTTGCCTTCCCTTGGCTCTCTCCAGGTTCTGGCTTGCTTAATATCTTATGGGAAGGGACAATGGCAATGTTTTCTCAGCTCCAAGCATCTCCAAACATCTGTATCTCTGTTCTCTGAAGCAACTGTTTTCAAAGAGTCTAAATCTGCTCTCTTGCTCTCTCATTTCTGTCTGCTCTGAGCTCTCTCCAAAATGTTTCCTCTTTTAATGGACTCCAGCAAACTAATTAAGACCCACCTAGAAAACCTAGTAAAAACATCACCACTTACAATTGGGGACATCTTACATCCCTGTGGAGATAATCTAATCAAAAGTGACAGGAAAGAGATAAGCTGAGACCTGAACTCTTGGGTACAAAGAAACCAGAACTTGATGATCTGGAAAATTCTGGGCTTCCAGGAAGTGAGACCTCAGAGAATAGTGCCCCACATGAGGATTTGGCCAAATATGTAGCCAATCAACCATTTCAAAGATAGCCAGGATTGGAGATGGAGTTACACAGGAAGGATTTGTGGAAACTCCTGCTGTCTGATGAGCACAATCCTTGCTTACTAACAAGAATGCCATGGGACCAATAAAAAAGCCAAAAAGGGTGCCGTGGGACCTGTAGAAATGAAGCTGCTGCCAGTCTGAACTGGGGGGCTCAGAAAAGGGACAATGGGAAGGTAAAATAACTTCAGAGACAGAACTATGGAAGCTAAGGTCTAAAGTCAAGAAACCTCAGGCCAGGAGAGTGAGTGGACCCATCCAAGTGCTTGGAGAAGGTGAGTTTGCTTCAAAGGCAGAGGTTGGTCATTCCACCTCATTGCAGCAGAAGAGTTGTGCTGCCTCAGGCCTTGGAGAGGGTGGAGCACGTTCCTTGGGGGTTGGGGAGAGCCTGATTGCCACCACATGGAGGGGTTGAGCATGTGTCCCAGAGATAGCCCAAGTGTGGCCTGATGCTTGGAGAGATGGACCCAAGAAAAATGTGGTCTCCCCAATGTTCCCCAGGTTGCATTTGGGAGAGAGGTGGGTCACTGCATGGGACCTTGGAAAGGGTGGGAATGCTGCTTTCTAATGCCCCAAAGATAAATGAATCTCATACTTTGAAATCTATTGGAGTTTACCCTGCAGATTTTCTAAACTGCTTGGGTTGGTGACTCCTGTGTTCCTTCCAATTTCTCCCTATGGATATGGGAATTTGTATCCTATCACTGTGCCTACTTTATATGTTGGCAGCAAATAATTTTTTCTGAGTTTCACAGGTCAAGAGACAAAGGAGCATTTTACCTTAGGACTGCCCGTGATTATAGTTGACTTTAATGAGACTTTGTACTAGTTTTAACCTTGGAATGTATTTGTATTATTCTTGGAATAGTTTAAGGATTTCTGATATTGTGATGGAATGAATGTATTTTGTATATGGGAAGAACATGTTGTTTTTAGGGTCCAGAGGGTGGATTTGTTGGCTTGAGAGGATTATGCACCCTAGAAAAGCCATGTTTTAATCCTGATCCAATCTTGTGGGAGCAGCAGTTTCTTTGACTCCCTATTCAGCACTTTAGGTTGGAGACTTGATTAAATTATATCCATGGAGATGTGACTAACCCAATTGTGGGTATTAATTACTGGGAGCTGTGATTCCACCCATTCCAGGTGGGTCTTGATTTGCTTACTGGAATCCTTTTAAAAAGGAAACATTTTGGAGAGAGACATGAGAGAGCCATGAGAACCATGAGAGCCCACGCAGCCAGAGACCTTTGGAGATGAAGATGGAAAATGCCCCTGGGGGAGCTTCCTGAAACAAGAAGCCTGGAAAGAAAGCTAACAGACACTGTAATGGTCACCATGTGCCTTTCCCCCAGTTGAGAGAGAAACCCTGAATTTCATCAGCCTTTCTTGAGTTGAGATAACTTCTTGTTGGTGCCTTAGATTGGACATTTTAATAGACTTGCTTTAATTGGGACATTTTCATGTTCTTAGAATTATAAACTTGCAATTTAATAAATCCTCCCTTTTAAAAGTATGCCACATACTGGTATGCCACATTCTGGCAGCTATCAAACTAAAACAGATGGAAATTTCCTCCCCTCTTCCTCAATCTTACTTGGCTAATGCATCTCTTAGGCCCACTCACTTCTATCCTCCCTTGCTATTAACTGGCCCTTGCATTTTTCAGCTTCTCATCCAGTTTATTTCTTAAAGACTAGAAGCCTTTCACACCAAACTAATGCTGATGTGAGGATTTTTAGCAATTCCAACTGACCCTCCGGACTCCTCCCCTCTCATCTGAAATGAGATAGCTTGAAAGTTCTATGTGGTCCCTGACAAGCCAGAAGCAGAGACAGAAGGCAGACCCTTGTCCCTTAGCACCCCTTAAGATTAAAGTTAAGAACTCTCTGAGGGGGAGATTGAGGCAGGCTAGAAGAGGGATCTGAGAGGGAATAGAAGCCCTCAAACAAAGATAGTTAACCAAGGTCAAGAAAGCCTCTGTCTCCGCAAACACCCTGTCCAGGGGCTATCCACTTACAGGAGATACCAGGCCCCAACCAATCCAGCTGAAGCCAAATGATCCCCACCTGAGTGGGGGCTCCACAGAGAAGGGTGGAGCCAAACAACCCCTACCAAAGTGAGTATCTATGGAGTAGGGTAAAGCCAGATGCACTGTCTACCAACAGACACTGCTCTGGATAGAAGGGAGAGTAGAAGAAAAAGCCCTGAACAAGAATGAGTGAGGGGAAATAAGTAAAGCTAATCTATAAATGCAAATGACTCTACATTGCTTATTATCTCTTGCCTTCCTCACCTCTGTCTTGTAAAATGCCCACATGTTCTTTTACATGTGTTCTCCATACATTTTCTATCTGCTTGAAAAATCGGTTGGTCATAAATATGAAGGTTTATTTCTGAACACTCAATTCAACTCCATTGGTCTATATGTTTTCTTTGTACCAATACTGAGCTATCTTGATTTCTGTGGCTTTGTATTAAGTTTTACAATCAGGAAGAGTGGTTCTTCTTTTTCAAAATGGCTTTGGGTATTCAGAGCCCCTTAATCTTCTGTATATATATTTGAAGATTGCCTTTTCCATCTCTGCAGAGAGGGCTGTGGGAATATTGACTGGGATTTCATTGAATCTGTAAATCACTTTGGATAGAGTTGACATCTCAACAATGTTTCATCTTGCAATTCATGAATAATGAAAGTCCTTCCCTTTATTTAGATCTTTATGGTTTCTTTTAGAAATGATTTGTGGTTTTCTGTGCACACGTTCTTTACATCTGTTGTTAGATATTTCCTAGATATTGGATTTTTTATTTGCTATTGTAAATGGAATTTTGTCTTGATTTCTTCTTCAGATTGTTCATCACTAGTGTGTAGAAACAATAGTGCATGAATCTTTTATCCTGCCACTTTGCAGAATTCATTTATTAGTTCTAGTAACTTTATTGTGCATTTTTTCAGGATTTTCTATATATAACATCATGTCATTTGCACTTAGAAATGTTTCACTTCTTTCTTCACAAATTGGATGTCTTTTATTTTTTCCTCTTGTCTAATAACTCCAGCTAGTACTTCCTGTACAATACCAACTAACAGTGCTGATAATGGCATCCTTGTTCTGTTCCTAATCTTAAAGGGAAAACTTTCAGTCTTTCATCACTGACTATGATGTTAACATTGTTTAATTTTCATTTATGTTCTTTTAATGTTTCCTTCTATTTCTAGTTTTCTGAGTATTTTTATCAAGAAGAATGCTCAATTCTTTCAAATATCTTTTTGTCTCAGTTGAGATGATCATGTGCTTTTTACCCCTTTGTTATCTTATTGTGGCATATTATATTAATTGATTTTCTTATGTTGAACCATGTGCTTTTTACCCCTTTGTTATCTTATTGTGGCATATTATATTAATTGATTTTCTTATGTTGAACCATCATTGCATAACTAGGATAAAGCCCCCTTAATCATGGTGTAGATTTATTTTAATGCAGTATTGGATTTAGGTTATTGGTTTTTTGTTTAGGATTTTTTTCTACTTCTAAAGAGTGTTGATCCATGCTTGTTTTCATCCTCGATATGAACATATATAACACTAAGATAAGAGTTAAGAATAATATTTTTTGGTTCTAAACATTTGAGTTAACAATCAAAATTATTTTCTGATTGATTCAAATCATTGTATTATGGTGGCATAAAGACAAAACTAGAATGTGGTCAACATATTAGATTCAATTTTCAGCAACAATATTTGTTGCTTGCATATATGCAAGTATTATTTGATTCAATTAATCTCATTTCCTAGTACTTCTTACAAAATTCATCATTCCTTATACCCAGGTCACTTCACAATCTACACAGTTTCAATAGTAAGTCTTGTTAAAAATTCTTGACTCTATTGAATTGAGGGCTAATGGGTCCCTATAAAGTACTTTATTTTTCACTATGAATTTTCTGATGTGAATTAGACCTGAAGGTTTTCATAAATTGACTTTAAAATCATTTCCTCAGTAAAAGAATATTAATGCTAAGGAATAAGTGATCACTGAAGACATGTCTTCATTAATAACACAGTTAAGAGCATACATATAGTGTAAATTCTCATTTTCCCTGGAAGTGTTGCTATAAGAATAAATTATTTTGCATGCTTTTTCATTGAATAACATTTCATGCATGAATTATCTGGCACTACCTCAAGGGGATTCATTCTCTAGTAAAGAATTTTCTCTCTTACACTGATGGTCATATGACACTGAGTTTTTCTTTGCATACTAAGGCATGTGCTGCTAAAGGACAGTGGATAGTGGGTACAGACATAGAAATATCTCCTGTGAAATTTGCACTCATTGTTTAAAGGCTAGTTTTGAAAATAAGGCATTGGCATACAGATTAAAGACATAGAATTCCTCTCACATGTGATTTACCTGGTTAGTACATCAGGTTGAGCAGTGGATGCAAGCTCTCCCACATTCACTACATTTATATATGAGTAATTTCATGCTGTACATCATCAGACCATCTAACAAAGGTTTCACAACATAGGTGACATTTAAATTGATTCTTTCAAGTATAAATTTTCTTAGATTGATGAAGTACTCAGGGTGACTAAATGCTTTACCAGATTGATTACAGTGTTTATTCAGTGTCTGAGTTCTCTAATATGTTTAAGGGTTCACTCAAGGGCTGAAACTATTTCCATATTTAAACCATTCATGGTTTGAGTTCTTTAATGTCATCTAAGGTCACAATATTGATGGAGATATTATACCTACATGGCTTCCATAAAGACTCTCCATTTTGAGTTCTCTCACATTGTCTAAAGGTACACAAATAAACTAAAGATGCCCCAGATATATGATATTCTTATGGTTTCTCTCTCTCTCCAGTATGAGGTTCTCCATGTTGTCTAAAGCCAAAACAATAAGTGAAGGCTTTCCCACAAAGGTGACATTCATAGGATTTCTCTCCAGTGTGAATTCTCTCATGCTGCATAAAGGTGGAATGATGAATGAAGACTTCTCTCCATTGTAATTTTCACAGTTCTCTAAGGGAAGAACAACAAGTGACCACATAGATGGCATTCATAGATTTTCCCTCCATTGTTAATTTCCTGTGCTCTCTAAGATCAGAAAAATGAATGAATGTTTTCCTACAAAGATGGCACTCATAAGTTTTCTCTACAGTGTGAGTTCTTTCATATTGCATAAGGTTAGAATGATAAGTGAAATATTCTTCAGATGTAATATTCATATGGTTTCTCTCCATTGTGGATTGTCTTGTGGTCTCTAAGGGAAGAAAAATGAGTGAAGGATATCCTACATTGATGACATTCATAGGGTTTCTCTCCATTGTACAATCTCTCATCTTGTCTAAGCCAGAACAATGAGTGAAGGATTTCTCATAAAGAAGACATTCATAGGACTTATTTCTAGTGTGAGTTCTTTCATATTGTACGAGGGTAGAACAATGAATTAAGGCTTTCCCACATTGATGACATTTTTTTCTCCAGTGCGAGTTCTCTTAGGCACTCTAAGGACAAAATAATGATTGAAGGCTTTCCTACAAGGATGACATTCATAGGTGCCTCTGCATTGTGAATTCTTTCAGGTAGACTAAAAGCAGAAAATTGGGTGTAGGCTCTCCCATATAGGTGGCATTCATATTGTTTCTCTCCCATGTGAGTCCTTTCATCTGATGTAAGCTTAGACATTTTACTGAAGGTTTTTTTAACATAGGCAGCATTTATATGGTTTCTCTCAGATGTGAGTCCCATGGTAATGTGTAAGGCCAGAGTTTGTAATAAAGAATTTACCAATTAGACAACTTTCATATGATTTGATTCTAGTGTGAGTTTGCTTTGGTTGATTAAAAGATAACAGATCACTGAGAGCTTTTACAAAAAGATTGCTGAAGTAGTTTTCTTCCCATGTGATTTAAAGCATGTTGAATCACTCCAGATCTGTGAGTGAAATTTTCTAGCAGTTCACTACATTTAAGGCCATCTTTTGAGTATGAGATTTCTGCAATGACAGGATGGTAGATGTGTTTTTCTGCAGATATGCTGCGTGGATAGAATTTTTTGGTTTTTAGGACTATTTTCCATGCCCACTGACTATAAGTGACTCATATTCTCTGGCATCAAATGTCTGAACAGCATTCTTGGAGATGAGTCCAGCAGGGAACACTCTTCCTGGGTGAAGTCTATAACTACATCTTTCAAGTTCACTAATTCCAGTGGTTACAATGACTATGGTTGAGCTCAAAGCAATCTTCATTTAGGTTTTCACTCAGAATCAATAAGCACTAGGTGAAAAAAGCAAAAATGCAAGGAAGCCAAGGCTTACTGGTGAGGCTTTCATCACATTCCAGGGCTCAGCTTCTTTCTTGCTCTAGAAAAAGGACCATTTTCATGAAGGACTCTCCTTTGATGCAGTTCATAGTGTGATCAGTCCTGTAAACACTGACCTGATGGTTGACGTGTCCTTCTTGCAGATATTTTGCATGTACATCAGTTTTTGTTTCTCAATGACTCTTTCCCTGCTCCAGAATTTTAATTTTTGTGTTCACCCATTTTCCATCATTGTCTTTGCAGTAATGGCAATACAAATGAAATAATTTCTCTGTGTTCCTGCTATTGGTGTGTGAAATTAGACTTTTCCAAAGGGAATCACCTGAACTGGAAGAGATGGAAAATCTGTGGACTGGGTCTTTACTGAAGATATCACCACATTCCAGAGCTCAAAGCTCCTTTTCTTGAGGATTTTACCATCTATTTCCATAAGGGATAATGGTCTGTCATTTTTCTTGTTGATCTTCTATCTAGAAGATCATTACCAAAAGTAGTGTACTTAAGTATCTTATTATTAATGTAGAACCATGTATTCCTTCATTGAGATCTGCAAATATTCTTCCACTAATGCCTAAATTCATATTTATTTGATTTTTGTATTGTATCATTTTGAGTCTTTTCTCGTTCCTTTTTGAATATATTTTTCATGTATTTTCTTTATGGCTACCACAGTGCTATAATTTGATATCTTAAACTGTAACAATGACATTTTACTTTATATCAATTTAACATCAATAGCATATACATACACTGTTCCTATACCCTTCCATCCCACCCAAATTTTTGTTGTACTCCCTACAAATTATATCATTATACAATGTATGTCCAAAAACCATACAATTATCATTACTTATTATGCATTTGCATTTTAGAACCTGTATAAAGAAAGAAGTGGAATGACATACCAAAATTTAGAATATAATGATACTGAAATTTATAATTAGCAATATGGTTACCTTAGTGGAGGTCTTTATTTCATTATGCCTCCTTGATCCACTGCTTATTGCCCTTTCCTAACAAATTGAAGAATTCCATTTAGCATTGCTCCTATAGCACACCTACTGATGGCAAAATCCCTCATTTTTGTTTGTCTTGGAATGCCTTAATCTTTCTTTTCATATTTGAAAGAAAGTTTCACCAGATTTAAAATTCTTGCTTTGCACTTGTTTTTCTAGCACTTTAAAAATTTCTTCCTATTGCTTTCTTGTCATCATTTCTGGTGAGAAATCAGAACTTCATCTTATTGGGATTCCTTCATATATAACCTTGCTACTCTCTTGAAGCTTTCAGAATTTACTCCTTGCCCTTGGCATTAGATCGTTTGATCACTACATGAGTGGGCCTGCTTCTGTTTTAGTTTATCCTGTTTGAGGTTTGTGGGTTTCTTGAATGTACATATTCATGGCTATTATTAAATTTGGGAAAAATTTAGCCATTATTTATTATCATTATCTGAACTGTTCTCTAATTCTCTTCCTTCTAATGCTCCCATAATGCATATATTGGTATACTTGATTGTGTCCCACCATCTCTTAGGCTCTCTGCATGTTTTAAAATTTATTCTTTCTGCTCCTCAGTCTTAATCATTTCAGTGGTCTCATATAGAGAGCACTGATTCTTCTTCCAGTTCCAATCTGTTGTTGAAATATTCTAGGGAATAATTCATTTCAGTTATCTTAGTCTTCAACCCCATTTTTTCTTTGTTTCTATTGAGAATCTAAAAAAGATCCCCGTGTTGTTCATTCATTGTTTACCTCATGTTCTTTAGATTTTTCCTGTGTTTTCCTTATCTCTTTAAGCATATTAAGAATCATTTTTAAAATTTCTATTAATAAAACAAATCAACATACAACACAAATATTCTTAACATATGAACATTCCATACTTGGTGTGCAATCAATGACTCACAATATCATCACATAGTTGTATATTCATCACCATGATCATTTCTCAGAACGTTTACATCACTCCAGAAAAAGATATAAAAAGGAAAAAGAGAAAACTCATACATAACGTACCCCTTACCCCTCCCTCTCATTGACCACTAGTACTACCCTCTACCCAATGTATTTTAACATTTGTTCCTCCTATTATTTTTAACCCATATTTTTTACTCATCTGTCCATACCATAGAGAAAAGGAGCATCAGAACAAGGTTTTCACAATCACAGTCACTTTGAAGAATCATTTTTAAAGACTTTGACTAATATGTCCAAAGTTTGGTCCTGTTCATTAATGGTTTCTGGATTTTTGTCTAGTTCCTTTGTATGAGCCATCATTTTCTGTTTTTTGTTTGTCATTTTATCTTTTGTTGCACATGGGACATTTTATTATTTTAAGTTGTTAATGTTGTGATTTATTCCATGAGCTAGAAGTTCCTTTAGTCTGTCTCCAGTTATTGATATGGCAGAGATTTTGAAAGCCAAGAACTAACAAAAAAAAAGCAATTTGAAAAGCCCCTTTCACAGTCCTTGTAAATTGTCTCTGCTTTGTCTGGTGGCCTCCTTCAGAGCCCAACCTTCCTTTCAAGATCAGCCTGAGGTGAATGTGAAAGCAGGTTGCTCTGGTCATTTTTGAGCCTGCATGGAGCCATAGATCCTGCTTGCTTTCTTGGGCTTGTGTTTACTGGTAGCCTTAGAAAGTACCTTGTTTACAATGTACAGGAATTGAAATGTGCCACTACTCCCTTTGAAATGGACTTTCCCCCACTTTTTGGTCTTTCATTATGTGACTTAATGCTGGCAGTCCTTTGCCCCAAGCCTTTTTGACTTAAATGTTTCTTTCACAGCTTTAGCTATCTGCAAAGAGCTTCCCTGCATTAAGAACAGATTCTGGGAGGGTGAGATTGAAACAAATATGCTGGCTCAGACTTTCAGACTTCCACTGATTATATTAATACTGAAATAAAGTCACCTTGTGTATGTGTGGAGGGGTTACTTGGCTCCTTCTGGAACAGGGCCAAAGACCAACAATAGCAACAGAGGCTGGCTCTACACCAGGTTGGGGAAGGAGTGATGGAGGGGACAAGGGCACCAAGAGCTTCTCTCATGGATCAAAAGCATTGAAAAGAGATCAGACAATACATTCCCATAGTGTGGAGGATTAGGTATTTGTATCCCAGCCTGGCACCAGCAAGCTGCACCAGAAGCTCAGATTGCAGTCTCCACTGCTATCTACCATGAGGCTGAAGATTGAGTGTGATTACTGTGGTAGTTATGTTCAGATGTCAACTTGGCCACATGATGATGCCCCATTGTTCTTTTTCTGTTGCCTTAAATCATCAGCATGTGAAATCATCAATGGCTGATTACACTTGTTGTCAGCTAAGCGAAGTGCTTTCCACAATGAGTGAACTTTAATTTAACTAGCTGGAGGCTTAAAAGAGGGAGGTTACAAGAGAGCTCAGAATCTCAGCATATCTCATCTCAGCACTCTCAGCTTAGCCCAGACATTAGGAGGTGCAGAATGGAATCACCTAGGGAAAGATACTGTAACCCAGAAGCCAGGAGAGAAGATGAACAGATAATGCATATGCCTTCCCATGTAACAGAGACCCTCAGATGAAAGTTAGCTGACTTCCATCTGAAGAACTATAAATTTTTTAACTAAATAAATCCCCTTACTAAAAGCCAATCCACATCTTGTATGCTGCATTCCCACAGCTTTGGCAGACTAAAATAGTAGCCATTGTAGGGAGGGTGATGTTCACCACTATTTAACACAATTTTCCAGTATCTTCCTCCTGTTCTTCCTTAATGGTGCACAGGGCCTCACTAAACATTGAAGCTTCAAAACAATTGATTCTCATTGTTCTTATGTGTTCAATTATTGTTTCCATGGAGGGAATGATAACTGGGCTTTCTGCTCCACCAAGTTCCCATAATCCATGTCCAAGATATCTTGACAATATTTATTTAAGCACCAAAAAAATTATAGGATACTATTAGTGCAGTGTAAGAGGAATATTTAGAGATATAAATGTCTACATTTAAAAAGAAAGCTGAAAAAGCAATAACCTACCTTCATTCCAAAAGAAACTAGAACAGGAAGGGCAACAAAATGTGTACATAGCAAAAGGAATGAAATGGTAAATATTAGAGCAGAAATAAATGAAATAAAGGGTAGAAAAACAATAGAGGGAATCAACAAAACCAAGAGTTGTTTTTCTCTAAAGATTAATAAAATTGACAAAGAGCATTTAGGAAAAAGCAA
Source organism: Tamandua tetradactyla (assembly GCF_023851605.1). NCBI lineage: Eukaryota > Metazoa > Chordata > Mammalia > Pilosa > Myrmecophagidae > Tamandua > Tamandua tetradactyla. The sequence goes on along the minus strand of NC_135339.1, from coordinate 96,180,900 downwards.
AAATATCATATTCAAAGTTTAAAGACTTAAAGTTTTACCTCTAAGATCAAGAACGGAACAAGAATGTGCACTATCAACCTCATACAGAAAATATAATCATCCCTGGGAAAGCAATAAAATGCATCCAAATTATAAATAAAGAAGCCAAATTACCTATATTCACAGATAACATGAACTGATATATAGAAAACTCCAAAGAATATATAAGAATGTTACTAAAACTAATAAATGAATTCAGCAAAGTTACAGAATACAAGTTAAACCTGCAAAAATCAGCTACTTCTGGTCACCAGCAATGAGCAATTTGAAAAGAAAATCAAGATAACTATTCCACTTACAATAGCACTAAAAGAATAAATTACCTAGGAATATATTTAATAAAGCAGGTGAAAGACTTGTACACCAAAAACTACAAACTATTGTTAAAGGAAATTTAAGACCTGAATAAATGGAAAAATATCCCATGTTCATGACATTGGAAGACTAAATAGTGTTAAGATTTCAGTACTAGCTAAAGTGACCTACAAACTTAATGCTTCCCTATCAAAATTCCAGAACCATTTTGTAGAATTGGAAAAGCTTATCCTTAAATTCATATGGAATTGCAAATGATCCCAAATAGCAAAAATAAATCTTTGAAAAGATGAACAAAGCTAGAGGACTCACACTTCCTCATTCAAAACTTACTGGAAATATACAGTAATTAAAACACTGTGATACTGGCATAAGGATATATCTATAGACTAACGGGATAGATTGAGAGTTCAGTGATAAACCGATACACCGTAACTGTTGATTCTCAAAATGGATACCAAGTCCGTTCAATGGGGAAATATACTCTCTAACAAATGGTGCTGGGATGACTGGAAATCCTCATGCAAAAGAATGAACATAGGCCCCCTACCTTTCACCACATAGAAAAGTTAATTTTAAATAGCCAAAGACTTAATATGGGGCTAGCACTATAAGATTTTTACAAGAAAACATGGGCATATATCTTCAGGACCTTATATTAGGCACTGGATTCTTAGCTTTTACACCAAAAGCATGAGCAAAGGAAGAAAAAGTAGATCAAATGGACCACATCAAAATTAAAACTTCAGAGTATCAAAGGATATTGTCAAGAAAGTGAAAAGACAAGCTAAAGAATGGGAGAAAATCTTTGGAAATAATAAATTGTATTAAGGTATAATATTCAGAATATGTACAGAACTCTTACAACTCAAAAACAGAAGGAAACCAATTTTTTGTAATGAATTTTTTAAACTTTTTAAATTGTACAATATACCATACATACAAATAAAGGAAAGAGAAAAAGGAATAATTTTCAAAGCACACTTCAACAAGTAGTTACAGGATAGATCCCAGAGTTTGTCATGGGCCACCATACCACCATCTCAGATTTTTCCTTCTAGGTGATCCAGAACATTGGCAGGTAGAAGGAATATATATATTTTTCACCATCACTTTTTTCTTTTTTGTGAAAATAACATATATACTAAGAAACAAAAAAATTTCAAAGCACAGCAGAACAAGTAGTTGTAGAACAGAGTTCAGAGTTTGGAATGGTGACAATTCCACAATTTTAGGTTTTTACTCCTAGCTGCTCTAAGATACTTGAGACTAAAGGAAATATCAATGCAATGATTCAGCAATCATACTCATTTGCTAAACCCTACCTTCTCTGTATAACTTCATCATCATCTCTGATCTTTCTATCCCACTCTTTAGGGATATTTGGACTATGGCCATCCTAATTTTTCATGTTGGAAGGGACTGTCAATGATATGGGGTAGGGATATGGAACTAACTGATGCTCTGGAGAGGCTGGGCCATCTAGGTTTCAGGACTTATCTGCTGCAGGGACCCATCTGTAGGTTGAAGTTTTCTGGAAAGTTTCCCTTGTGCATGGAGCCTTTTTAGAATCTTACACATTGCCCTAGGTGTTCTTTAGGATTGGCTGGAATTGTTTGGGTTGGGATCTGGCAAGTTATGATAGGTAGCAATGTCTAACTGAAGCTTGCATAAAAGTGATCTCCAGAGTAGCCTCTTGACTCTATTTGAACTCTCTCAGCCACTGATAATTTATTATTACATTTCTTTCTCCCTTTTGGTAGGATGGAATTGTTGATCCCATGGTACCAGGGCTGGATTCATCTTGGGAGTCATCTCCCATGTTGCCCGGGAAACTTTCACCCCACATGTCCCACATAGGAAGGGATGTCATATTCCACATAGGAGGGGAGGGCAATGATTTCACTTGCAGAGTTGGGCTTAGAAAGAGTGAGGCCACACCTGAGCAACAATAGTTCTCCTTCAGAAGTAACTCTTAATCATACCTATAGGTAGACTAAGCTTCTCTTGTTTCACAAGAGCAAGCCTCAAGATCAAGGGCTTGGCCTATTGATGGTAGGTGTCCCTAATGTTTGACACAGTATAGGAGGGGATTCCCTGATTGTAAAGTTTTATAGTTCAATCTTTTTTTCTCCCATCCCTCAAGGGACTTTGCCAACACTTTTTGATTATCTGCTTAATATATTCTAGGATATATCCAGGCATTACATTAAGCTAAACAGGAGTAAAGGCCCTCATTTTTATTCTGGGTTCCTTGTGTTTTAATTGTTCAATGAGCTATCCAGACAGGTTGAATTAGATTATGTGCTACAGAAAATTTAGGTTTCAGACAAAATAAATCTTTCCTCCTCTTGTCTCAAAGAGTAGATGTGGTTCTAAAATATAGACAATGTCTTCCTTACACCTGTGCTCTGAATTACTTTAATCCCAACTTGATCAGCTTCATTCTTATCTCTGAATACCACGTTATAGATATATAAAATGGCCCCTCAAAATTCAGAAATAATAATTACCCCTTTGGACTAAATGTGTCTGCTATAAAAGCTTACAATCCAGGCCTCTGTTTTCTTATAAGCATTTTCTAAAGGAATTCATACAAATAATTGTTCTTTCATTTCTGGCTTATTTTGCCTCACCAAATGTCCCACAGGTTCATTCACATCATTGCATGCCTCACAACTTTGTTTCTTTTTCTAGCAGCACAATATGCAATCATATGTATACATCATAATTTGCCAGTCTACTTCTCAGTCAGCCACCTGCATTCATTAAGCACCATAATACCCAAAGTCCACAGTCCATCAACACTCTCAGTTTTAGATAAGTTCATTGTTCCCAAGAGAAAGATACCCAATGAGCACACCTTCAACAAATAGGAAATGTAAACCTCCCCTTAACTCTTGTCACTGATGGGTATTTGGATCGTTTCCGTCTTTTGGTGATTGCAAATAATGCTGCTATAAACATTGCGTGCCAATGTCTGTGTCACTGCTTTCAGTTCTTTGGGGTATATACCAAGTAGTGCTATTGCTGGATCATAGGGCAACTTGATATTTAATTTCCTAAGGAACCACCAAACTGTCTTCCATAGCAGCTGAACCATCATACATTCCCACCAGCAGTGCATATGTGTGCCAACTTCTCCACATCCTCTTCAACATTTATAATTTCTGGTTTGTTTAATAGCAGCCAATATTATAGGTGTGAGATGGTATCTCATTGTGGTCTTCATCTGCATTTCCCTTATAGATATGAAGATGAGCATCTCTTCATGTGCTTTTGAGCCATCTGTATTTGCTCATCAGAAAAATTCATGTTCTTTAGCCCATTTTATAATTGGGTTGTTTTTTCTTTTGTTGTTGAGTTGTATGATTTCTTCATAAATACAGTGTATCAAACCCTTGTCTGATGTGTAATTTCAAAATATTTTCTCCCATTGAGTTGCCTGCCTCTTCACCTTCTTGAGAGTCTTTTGAGGTATGGAAGAATTTGATTTTGTGGGGCTCCCATTTATCTATTTTTTCTTTTGCTGCTTGTGCTTTGGGTGTCCTGGTAGCAGGTCTTGGAGATGTTTCTCTACAATTTCTCCTAGAAGGTTTATGGTGCTAGTTCTTATATTTGGGTGTTTGATCCACTCTAAGTTAATTTTTGTATAGAGTGTAACATAAGGGACCTCTTTCATTCTTTTGGTTATTGATATCCAGTTCTCACATGTCCATTTGTTGAAAGTACTATTTTGCCCCAGTCAGCGGATTTGGAAACTTGTCAAAAATCAGTTGACCATAGATTTCATGGTCTATTTCTGCACTATTGATTTTATTCCATTGGTCAATACTTCAATCTTTGTGCCAGTACCATGCTGTTTTGACCACGGTGGCTTTATAATAAGCTTTAAAGTCAGGAAGTATTAATCCTCCTACTTTGTTCTTCTTTTTTAGGATGCTTTTAACTATTCTGGGTCTCTTTCCCCCCCAGATGAATTTGGCAACTAACTTTTCCAAGCCTTTAGAGTAGGATGTTGGAATTTTGATTGGTACTGCATTGAATCTGTAGATCAATTTGGGTAGAATTGGCATCTTAACTATATTTAATCTTCCTATCCATGAGCAGGGAACGTCTTTCCACCTGTTTAGATATTCTTTGATTTCTTTTAGTAATGTTATGCAATTTTCTGTGTACAAGTCCTTTACATCTCTAGCTAAATTCATTCCTAAGTACTTGATTCTTTTAGCTGCTATTTTGAATGGAATTTTTTCCTTAACTGACTCCTCACTTAGGTCATTGCTTGTATATAGAAACGTTAATGATTTTTTGAACATTAATTTTACATCCTGCCACCTTGTTGAATTTATTTATTAGTTTAAGTAACTTTGTTCTAGATTTATCAGGATTTTCCAAATATATTATCATGTCATCTGCAAATAATGAAAGTTTTACTTATGCTTTTCCAATTTGGATGCCTTTTACTTCTTCATCTTGACTGACTGCTCTAGCTAGAACTTCTAGCACAATGTTGAATAATGGTGGTGACCGTGGGCATCCTTGTCTTGTTTTTGATTTTAGGAGATTTCAGTGTCTCTCCACTGACTATAATTCTGGAATGAATTTTACATATATGCCCATTATCTCATTGAGGAAGTTCCCTTTGATTCCTATCTTTTGAAGTGTTTTTGATCAGAAAAGGATGTTGAATTTTGTCAAATGCTTTTTCAGCATCAATCAAGATGATCATGTGATTTTTCTCTTTTGATTTGTTAATGTGCTGTATTACACTAATTGATTTTCTTGTATTGAAGCATCCTCGCATCCCACTTTGTCAAGGTATACAATCCTTTTAATATGTTGTTGGATTCGATTTGCTAGTATTTTGTTAGAATTATTTTGCTAGAATTTTTGCACCTATGTTTATTAGAGAGATTGGTCCTGTAATTTTCTTTCTTATAGATTCTTTACCCGGTTTTGGTATTAAAATAATATTAGCTTCATAAAATGAGTTTGGTATTGTTCCTTTTTCCTCAACTTTTTTGGGAAAGTTTGAGTAGAATTGGATTTAGGTCTTTTTGGAATGTTTGATAAAATTCCCCTGTGAAGCCATCTGGCCCTGGGCTTTTCTTTGTAGAAGATTTTAGATGACTGATTGAATCTCTTTACTTGTTATTGGTTTGTTGAGATCTTCTGTTTCTTCCTGAGTCAGTGTAGCTTTGTTTGTATGTTTCCAGGAATTTGTCCATTTCATCTAAGTTGTCCAGCTTGTTGACACATAGTTGTTCAAACTATCCTCTTGTGATTTTTTATTTCTTCAAGGTCTGTGGTAAGATACCCCTTCTCAATTCTGATGTTATTTGCATCCTCTCTTTTTTTTCTTTGTCAGTCTTGCTAGCGATCCATGAATTTTGTTGATTTTCTCAAAGAACCAACTTTTTGTTTTATTGATTCTTTCTATTGTTTTTGTTTTGTTTTGTTTTCCCATACATTTCACTCTCCTTTAATCTTTGTTATATCTCTTTTCCTATTTGCTTTGTGGATAGTTTGCTATTCTTCCTCAAGTTCCTCCAGGTGAGCAGTTAAGTCCTCAATGTTTGTTCCTTCTTGTTGTTGTTGTTTTTTTTTAATGGGCAGGAACCAGGAAACAAACCCGGGTCTCCAGCATGGCAGGTGAGAACTCTGCCTGCTGAGCCACCATGTCCCGCCCCTTGTTTTTTTCATACAGGCATTTAGAGCACTACATTTCCCTCTCAGCACAACCTTTGCCACATCCCATAAGTTCTGATATGTTGAATTACCATTTTCATTCATCTCCAGATAGTTGCTGATTTCTGTAGCAATTTCTTCTTTGACCCACTGCTTGTTTATGAATGTCTTACTTAATCTCCATATATTTGTGAATGTTCTTGTTCTTTAGCAGTTATTGAGATCCAGTTTCATTCCACTATGATCATAGAAAGTGCTGTGAGTAATTTCAATGTTTTTAAATTCATAAAAACTTCTTTCATACCCAGCATATGATATATTCTGGAGGATGTTCCATGACCACTAAAGAAGAATACATATCCTGGAGTTTTGGGGTAATGACCTATACGTGTCTGTGGGGTCTAATTTATTTATCAAGTTGTTTAATCAAGTTCTCTATTTACTTGTTGAGCCTCCTTCTGATTGTTCTACCTATAGAGGAGAGTGGTGTATTGAAGTCTCCTCCTATTATTTTTGAAACATCCATCACTCCCTTCAGTTTTGCCAATGTCTGTCTCATATACTTTGGAGCTTCTTGATTGGGAGCATAAACATTTATGATTGTTCTTTTTTCTTGGTGAATTGTCCATTTTATAAATATATAGTGTCTTCTTTGTCTCTTATGATACTTTTACATTTAAAATATATTTTGTCCAATATTAGTTTAGCTACTCCTGCTTTCTTTTTTTTTTATTAATTAACGGAAAAAAGAAATTAACCCAACATGTAGAAATCATACCATTCTACATATGCAATCAATAATTCTTAACATCATCACATAGATGCATGATCATCATCTCAGTACATTTGCATCGGTTTATAAGAACTAGCAACACAACAGAAAAAGATATAGAATGTTAATATAGAGAAAAGAAATAAAAGTAATAATAATAGTAAAAAAAAAAAAAAACCTATAGCTCAGATGCAGCTTCATTCAGTGTTTTAACATGATTACTTTACAATTAGGTATTATTGTGCTGTCCATTTTTGAGTTTTTGTATCTAGTCCTGTTGCACAGTCTGTATCCCTTCAGCTCCAATTACCCATTATCTTACCCTGTTTCTAACTCCTACTGGACTCTGTTACCAATGACATATTCCAAGTTTATTCTCGAATGTCAGTTCACATCAGTGGGACCATACAATATTTGTCCTTTAGTTTTTGGCTAGACTCACTCAGCATAATGTTCTCTAGGTCCATCCATGTTATTACATGCTTCATAAGTTTATTCTGTCTTAAAGCTGCATAATATTCCATCGTATGTATATACCACAGTTTGTTTAGCCATTCTTCTGTTGATGGACATATTGGCTGTTTCCATCTCTTTGCAATTGTGAATAACGCTGCTATAAACATTGGTGTGCAGATGTCCGTTTGTGTCTTTGCCCTTAAGTCCTTTGAGTAGATACCTAGCAATGGTATTGCTGGGTCGTATGGCAATTCTATATTCAGCTTTTTGAGGAACCGCCAAACTGCCTTCCACAGTGGTTGCACCCTTTGACATTCCCACCAACAGTGGATAAGTGTGCCTCTTTCTCCGCATCCTCTCCAGCACTTGTCATTTTCTGTTTTGTTGATAATGGCCATTCTGGTGGGTGTGAGATGATATCTCATTGTGGTTTTGATTTGCATTTCTCTAATGGCCAGGGACATTGAGCATCTCTTCATGTGCCTCTTGGCCATCCGTATTTCCTCTTCTGGTAGGTGCCTGTTCAAGTCTTTTTCCCATTTTGTAATTGGGTTGGCTGTCTTTTTGTTGTTGAGTTGGACAATCTCTTTATAAATTCTGGATACTAGACCTTTATCTGATATGTCATTTCCAAATATTGTCTCCCATTGTGTAGGCTGTCTTTCTACTTTCTTGATGAAGTTCTTTGATGCACAAAAGTGTTTAATTTTGAGGAGCTTCCATTTATTTATTTCCTTCTTCAGTGCTCTTGCTTTAGGTTTAAGTTCCATAAAACCACCTCCAATTGTAAGTTTCATAAGATATCTCCCTACATTGCTTTCTTTTTGTTACAACTTGCATGGAAGATATTTTTCCATACTTTCCATCTATTTGTATCCTGTGTCTAAGATGAGTCTTTTATAAGCAGTATATAGCTGGATTACATCTGCCAATCTGCATCTTTTAATTGGTAATTTTAGTTTTTTAATATTCAAAATTATTACTGAAAAGACGTTTCTTGACACCACCATCTTATTTTTGGATTTTAGTTTTCAGATCTATATATTCTTTTCCCTCTTTTTCTTTTGATCCTTTAAATTATCCTTACTGCTACTTTTCAGTTCTGTTCTTTCCTCCAGATGTCACTCTCCTGTTATTTTTTTTTCAACTGGCAGAAGTCCCTTTAATATTTCTTATAGGGCCAGTCTCTTGATGACACATTCTTTCAGGATTTGTTTATCTGTGAAAATTTTAATCTCTCCCTCAGTTTTAATCTCTCCCTTAAAGTTTGGCTAGGTAAAAAATTCATGGCTGGTAATCTTTCTCTTTCAGGATCTTAAATGTTTCATACTACTGCCTTCTCACCTCCATAGCCCAGTTGAGTAGTCTGAACTCAGTCTTATGTGGTTTCCCTTGTGTGTAATAGATTGTTTTTGTCTTGCTGCTTTCAGGATTTTCTGCTTCTCTTCAACATTTGACAGACTGATTAGGATGTGTCTTCAGGTAGGCCAATTTGGATTTATTCTATGGAGTTAATTGAGCTTCTTCGACTTGCATATTTATGTTCTTTATAATGGTTGGGAAGTTTTCCCCCATTATATCTTCAACTAATCTTCCTAGGCCTTTATTCTTCTCTTCTCCTTCTTGGATACCAATGATTCTTATATTTGTGTGCTATCTTTTCTCCATCATTTCCCTGAGTCTCACTCAAATTTTTCCATCTTTTTTGCCTTTTGTTGTTTTGAGTTTTATTCTAGATTGCTATCTGCTGGAATGCAATATACCAGAAATGGAATGGCTTTTAAAAGGGGGAATTTAATAAGTTGCATGTTAACAGTTTCTAGGCCATGGAACTGTCCCAATTAAAGGAAGTCTATAGAAATGTCCAATCTAAGGCATCCAGGGAAAGATATCTTGATTCAAGAAGGCTGATGAAGTTCAAGGTTTCTCTCTTATCTGGAAGGGCACATGGCGAATATGGTCAGGGTTTCTCTCTTAGCTGGAAGAGCATATGCTGAACACGGCATCATCTGCTAGCTTCTTCTCCACTCCCCAGGAGGTGTTTACCTTCTTCATTTCCAAAAGTCGCTGGCCAGTGGACTCTCTTCTTGATATTCTGTCATCTTTCTCTGCTCTCTCTGAATCACCTCATTCTCCAAAATGTTTCCTCTTTTGTAGGATTCCAGTAAACTAATCAAAATCCACCCAAATGGGTGGAGACACATCTCCACCTAATCCAACTTAACAACCACTCTTGATTGAGTCACATCTCCAGAGAGATGATCTAATTACAGTTTCAAACATACAATACTGAATAGGGATTAGAAGAAAAGACTGCCTTTACAAAATGATTAGGATTAAAACATGGCTTTTCTAGGGTACATACATCCTTTCAAACTGGCACAAATTTATAAAATCATTTTTCCTGTCCTCTAGTTGGATTATTCTTTCTTCTGGATTATTCTTTCTTCTGCCTCATCAAATCTGCTATTGTGTATTCTAGTATGTATTTTACTTTAATTTCTGTGATATCTTCTATTTTTCTATTTATTCTTTCAAATTCTTCTTTATACTCTTCTAATGTCTTCTTGATCTCCTTTATATCATTAGCCATCCCATTGATTTTATTTACTAGAGTTATATGAACATCTTTGATTAGTTGTTCTAATATCTGTGTCTTCTCTGTTTTAATTTGGTTGTTAGACTGGGCTATATTTGCCTGAATTATGATATTTTTAGTGACCTTTTCCTTGTCTTTGCAGCATGTAAATATCTTAATTGGTTTACTTTGGAAGTTGATTTCCTTCAGTAGTCTAAAGCCTTGTATTTGCAGGATAGATGTAGAATAGGATGCCAGGCATAGGACAGGGTACAATAGTGCAGTGATGCTTTGCAGAACACGTATAGGTGCAGGTTGGGGATGCTACAATAATGCCTGTGAGCATGTCCAGCCTAGCAGCAGGTGAAGATGTGCCTGTGCAGGTGCACAGGTTTTGGAGGCAAGGCTTTGGTGTGCACTGGTGTAGGGTGCAAAGCCATTTGTGCATATGTGTAGAGGTAGGGCAGTAGGTTGGCATTACACCTGCATGGACTGGGGGCAGATATGGCCTGGCTGCATAGGTCAGCACTTTCCAAGAACTGGTAGGATGGCTGGGGACCATGCACATGTGTGGATCTGGGAGTGGTGTAAACTGTTGCAACCATGTGCAGAGTTCAGGAGGGCAGGATAGGGATGCATAACTGTATGGGCTGGGGATGGGTGTATCCTGGGTATGGAGGTAAGCACTTGTAGCCTTTATCCACTGGCAACCACCTGCAGGTGGCATGGACAGGGAGGTAGGGCATGGAAGGGACAGTGTGAGACTGAACTACATTGTAGAGGTGGATTGGGCTGTGCTTGGGGTGGGGTTGTTGGGAAGGTATGCACATGAGGGGTTGGCAGGGTGGTAGTGCTTGGAGCATGGGGAGTGGGGGTGGGTGAGTCATAGGTCACAAGGCTGTGCTGGTGAGGGTAGCATATTCAAAACATGGCTTGCTTATTTCCTAGTCCCTGTCTCCCTGTCTGTGCATTCCTGAGGGCTCTGAGCTCCTGTGTTAGGCTGCTTGAACCTGCCAGATAGTATCCACTTCTCTGCTTCTCAATACCTCAGCTTTTGCAACCAGGACCCAAAATGTGGTGCAGAAACTCACTCAGGCCACTTACACCCTGGAATCACCATCTCAGTCACCCTCCTGTTCCTTCTCTAGCTGTTCCTTGGGGAAGGGTTGAACTTGATTTATCATATTCTGCCATCTTTTTGGAACACTAAGATGACCCGATTTTAAAACACGGTTTTCAATAGATATTTCTCCAAAGAAGATACACAAACAGCCAATAAATATATGAAGAAGATGCTCAACAGCATTAGCCATTAGAGAAATGCAAACTGAAACTACAAGATACCTCTTTACAGTGACTAGGATTGAAATTATTAAAGAAACTAAAAATGACTGTTGGTGAATATGTGGAGAGATATGAACCCTGTCACATTGTTGGTGGCAATGTAAAATGGTGTAGTGACTGTAGAAAACAGTATGGCAATTCTTCAGAAAGTTAAACATAGAATTACTGTATGGCCAGGCAGTTTTACTCCTAGGTATATACCCAAAGTAACTGATGGCAGAGACTTGGACAGATATTTATACACCAATGATCATCACAGCCTTATTCACAATGGCCAAAAGGTGGAAGCAGCCCAAGTGTCCATCAACAAATGAATGGATAAACAAAAGTGATATATCCATATGATAAAGTATTATTCGGTTGTAAAATGAAGTCAAATGCTGATACATGCTACAACATGGATCACCCTTGAAAACATCATGTTGTGTGAAATAAGTTAGGCACAAAAGTAAAAAGGTTGTATGATTTCTTCTGTATGAAATATTAGAATAAGTAAAATCATAAAGACAGATAAGAGAATAACAGTTGCCAGTGGGAAGAGGAAAACTGTCAGTTATTGCTAAAGGACTACAAATTTTGTTTGGGGAAGATGAAAATACTATCTGGAAATAGATAGTAGTGAAAGTTCCACAGTATTGTCAATTACTTAATGTCAATTAACTGTCCACTTAATGGGTAAAATTATTTTTATGTTAGGTATATCTTATCACAACTAAAAGTACACATATTATTTAAATATAAACATAATTCAGGACTTCCCTATGGTATGATAAAGCAGCTTGTGGCAGACCACCATATCTGCTGAGACCACTAAGAAAATTATATAACATATGAAATAATTTATTAAGGTTATATAACTGCTGAAGCAATTCCAGAGAGTCCAAGATTCAAGAGAGAACACAACTGTGTAAGGGTTACAAAGACTTTAAAATAATTATAGTAAGTAATAATGAAAATGGAGAAAAGGTAGCAAAATAGTTGGCTGAGATGGGAAATTTCATCGAGAGAATGGAACCTTAAGAAAAGAGGCAGATGAAGGGTCAAGAACTATTAAACAGAGTTTCTTAGAGGGTTAGGGATTCTGTATCAAAGTGCCACAAACTGGGTGGCTTAAAACAGCAATAAGTTACTGTTTCACATTTCTTGGGAGGGGAGGTAATAGTCTGAATTAAGGTCTAGGCAGGGTCATGATTCCCCTAAAGCTATAGGGTTTGGGCAGTGGCTTGTTAGCCATCTATGATGTTCTTTGGATTGTAGTATGACTCAGTCTCTCCCTCCAATACAGGCAGTTTTCCTTCTCCCTCTGTCTGTGTCAAAGTGTCCTCTCTTTATAAGAACAAAAGTTATATTGGATTAAGGCCCACCTTATCTGAATTAATAACATCTTAAAACATCCTCTTACCAAATAATATACTATTTATGAGTCCCAGTGTTTGTATTTGAATATACCTTTTAGGGAGACACATGGAATACATAACATACTGAATACCTGAAAGTAAGAATTCAATATATTTGTCTAGTTTCAGACTGGACATGGCAAAGCATAGGGTCAAAGAAATGAAGATGAATCAATAAAAAATACTGAAGCACTCACAGAAAAAGCAAAAATACATAATATGTATGTGGGACAAAGTAAAAATGCTTAAAAAGTGTGTAACTGAAATATCAGAAAGACAGCAGAGAGATAAGGATGAAGCTATAATCAAAGATTTAGTCTGAAAGAGTTTTCCACACTGAGAAATACAGCAACTTAAGAAACTCTAGATTTCCCAGTGAAACAACCAATTGGTTGGTAAAAATTATAAAATAATAATTTCAATCTCTGGGAACTGTTCTAAGAACATACAGCTAATGAGGAAACATGTATTTTAAAAATCTACTAAGTCTTCCTAAGAAGAGTGAGAACCTGTGGTATTAAAACAATGAACTGCTCCTCCCATAACCCCTCTGCTCACTTGTAATGAAAACTCAAATCTGGGTGGATGTAGCCAAGAAGACCGGCTCCCTCTCAACTAGGCTCCAAGTACAGAACAACAGATTCTCCCCAGGTGTGGGGGAAGGCATTTGGCATTTCTCATTCAACTCACAGATCTATGCTGGAGTAGCTGTATTCCAGGAAGATGCAGCTGAGTGAACAGTGGCTCATTTTACTTGTCCAAACCCACTTACACAGAATATCTACTCCAGGGTCAGCAGGCCAAGAATGCTAGAACCCAAATGCTCCCAGACCAGCTTACTCACAGGTGGAAGCTCCACATTGGGAGGGGCAAACTGAGAAGCCTAGGGCTTCTTTTCCCACCTGGTACCCCATTTATAGCGTAAGGGTGTCACTCCATAAGGAATGGGTCACTGTCTATACACACAACTCTAATGAAGTGGAGCAGCATTTCTGCCTGGGGGAAGACCAGGGGTCTCCCTATCTCCCCATAAGAGGAAAGAGTTAATTTGGAAAAGAATATGGGAAAGATCACCCTTTTATTTGTATCTCAGGGTTCCCATAGCAAAATATCACAAATTGGGTGCCACAAAACAACAAAAATGTATTTTCTCAAAATTATGGACACTTTGGTTTCAAAATCAAAGTGTTAGCATGGCCATGCTCTTTCTGAAGGCCCAAAGGGAGGAATTTTTATTATCTCTTCCTAACTTTCTGGCACTCCTTGGCATTCCATGGATGGTAGTGGTACGATTCCAGTCCCTGCCTCCAAGTTCACATAGCCCTCTTCCCCCTGTGTCTGTGTCCATGTATCTTCTACTCTTCTTATAAAGACAATGGTCACAATGAATCAGAGGCAACACTAATTCAGTTGGGCTACATAATGTTTTTCTTATATTAATTTGATTAGTTCTGCAAAGACCCTATATTCAAATAAGGTCACATTGACAGATACCAGCTGTTAGGAGTTCAACAGATTTTTGAGGACACGGTTCAACCCATAATAATACACAAGGGCATTGTTCTTGTTGGTGAGCAAAGAAGAGGAGACTGTTAGCTCCACGATACTAATGGCAATTACAATGGGAGAACAGCTAGATATTTAATAGAGAGAAAAATGGAACATCATGGATTAAAAGGACTCTCCTGTGGATGACACAAACCTCAAAGCCTGGCAAATCCTTCCCTTCCAAAGGTCTCTGATTTTAATTGGATAAGCATGTGTGACAAGTTAGGTCACAAGGACATTCTCAAAACCAACAAAACAATCATCTAGCAATTAGTGGAGGTTAACAGTTGGGTTTTACATCAATAGAGGCAGACCACTAAGAAGTTTAACATGAGGTGAGCTGGTTTGAAAATATTATGTCCCCCAGAAAAGCCATGCATTAATCCTTAGCCTATCTTGGGGGGGCAGCTGTTTCTTTTAAATCTGATTCAATATTGCAGGTGGAAACTTTTGATTAGATTACTCCATAGAGAGTTGGCCAGCCCAGCTGTGGGTGTGACCTTTTAATTAGATGAGCTCTGACTCCACCCATTCCAAGTGGGACTTGGTTGGATTACTAGAGTCCTTTGAAAGAGGAAACATTCTGCAGAGAGCAGAGCTGACACAGATGTAGATGCTTAGAGAGCTGTTCTAGTTTGCAAGCTGCCAGAATGTGATGTACCAGAAACAGAATGACTTTTAAAAGGGAAAATTTATTAAGTTACAAGTTTACAGGTCTAGTCCATGAAAATGTTCAAATTAAAGCAAGGATATAGACATGTCCAGTCTAAGGCATCCAGGGAAAGATACCTTGGTTCAAGAAGGCTGATGATGTTTAGGGTTTCTCTCTCAATTGGAAAGCCATGTGGTAAACATAGCAATGTCTGCTAGCTTTCTCTCCAGGCTTCTTGTTTCATGATGCTCCCCTTGGGTGTACTTCTTCATCTCCAAAGCTCCATGGCTGCATGGGCCCTGTGGCTCTTCAAAATGTTTCTTCCTTTAAAGTATTACAGCAAACAAATCAAGACCCACCTGGAATGGGTGGAGTCACATCTCCCTCTAATCGAAGGTTAATATTCACAATTTGGCATGTCATATCTCCATGGAGATAATCTAATCAAGTTTCCAGTCTATAGTGCTGAATAGAGATGAAAAGAAATGGCTGCCTCCACAAAATGGATCAGGGTTAAAGCATGGCTTTTCTAGGGTACTTAATCCTTTCAAACTGACACAAGAAGAGTCACAAATGTTGGGAGATGCTTAGCATCAAGCAGACATTTCTGTATGCCTTATAGTAGATTTTTAAGCAAGAGAGGATCAGAACAGAGCAAAGGGAAGCCAAGAAATGAAAGCCAGCCCCAGGGAAGCAATGTGAGGAACCTGCACAAGAACAGAGGCTGAAGCAATGGAGCCCAGAAGCAATGGATAAGCTGATGCCAGCCATGTTCCTTTCCAGCTGATACAGGTGTTCCATACCCATTGCCCTTCCTTGAATTGAGATATCTTTCTCTGTATGTCTTAGTTTGGACATTTTCTTAGGACTAAAACTGTAAATTTGTAGCTTATTGAATTCCCTTTATAAAAGCCCTTCCATTTCTGGCATATTATATGGAACATAATAAACTAATAAACCTTAATAAACTAATAAATCTTAATAAACTAATGCATGAAGTAAGGACATGACACAGCCAAAGTAAGTCCAGAGAAAATCAGTCACCCCAGGATGGTCAGGGAGTCTGTGCATATGTCCAAGGCTGTGCCCACTATGGAGTGACAAGTTAAAAGCTGCAAGGAAAATAGATGCCATTGAATTAGTCCAGCAAAGTCATAAAGCAAATAAACTAATAAATTTAATTTCATGATGTTAAATTAGCCAATCAAGAAGAGGATAAGGTCTATTCCAAAGAGAATAGAGTGGGCATTTACTCAAACTCCTATAAACCATAAACAGGGAACTTTTATGGTCTCTGCCAAGCATAAGCCAAGGAAAAGAATCAGACCTCTCAGCTCTGATTCCATGCAGGCTCAGAGAAGATGGAGTGAATCCTACATTTCCAAATTGCCTCAGACCAACCCACATGATAGGAGGGCTAAGCTCTGAAGAACCATAGACAGTGGATCAAAGCAGCAAAAAGAAATAAGTACTTCCAGTAGAGATAACCATATGAGTAATAGTAAATACCAGCACTATTTTATTGTTTATTATATAGCTCATTTCTTGCTTCATACAGGTGTTAAAGTGCACATGCATAAAAAGTATGATAAATTGATGGTTCTGAGCATGTAATGTACAAAGATGTCATTTGTAAAAAGCACATAAGGTAGGTGGGGTGATAGAGGGTAAAATGAACAGTATATTTGCATGCTATAGAAGGTATATTGGCATTTTAGGTTCCTCTACTGCTCAAGCAAATACCATGAAATGGATTAAACAATGAGAATTTACTAACTTATTGTTTTGAGGCAAAAATAAAATCCAAGTCAAGGCATCACTGAGTCAATGTTTTCTTCCCAAAGACTAGTATTTTGAGGCAGGTTGCCACTGATCATTGGCTCCTCTGTCACATGGCAAGGCACATAGCAAGACTTCCTTTCTCTATCTTCTCTTCCAGATTCCATTGATGTAGTTTTTTATGTCCTGTGTATTTCTCTGTCTTGCTTCCTGTGGCTTTCACTCTCTGTGTGAATTTCATTCCACTGCTAAAGGACTGCAGCAAGAGGATTAAGACCCATCCTGACTGAGGTAGGCAAGACCTACTTAATGGAAATAATCTCATCAAAAGGTTCTACTTGCATTAAGTTTGCACCCACAGGAATTGATTAAATTTAAGAACATGATTTTCAGGGCTACTCACAGCTTTAAACCACCATACTCCAGTTTCTGGACCGCAAAATACATATTTTTCTATATGCAAAATACATTCATTCCATCTCAATATCCCAAAAGCCTAAATAATTTCCAAAGCAATGTTTAGTACAAAATCTCTTCAAAATTGGTTATGGGTGTGGTCCATCTTGGAGCACAATTTCCCACCACATGTGCAACTGCAACTGCAATGAGTTATTTGTTTCCAAGACAGAAGGAAGGGACAGCCATAGAATAAAGACTTCCATTCCCATAGGGAGAAATTGGAAGGAAAATAGGAGTCATGTGTCTCATACAGTTCTAAATTCCAGAAGGGCATACCCCATTAGATTTCAAAATCTGAGAGTTATCTGTGGAATGATGTTTTGCTTTTCCTACTCCTTCAAAACATTTACACAGCAGCCATACACTTCTTGAACACTGGGGTAAATGTACCACCATCTATAAGCATCAGAATGGTGGCCACACTCTCTGCACATACTAGGACCCAAGACCCCCATTCTCAGGACACTGGGGTGGTGGTCATATTGTCTATAATCCCCAGAGCATAAGCTTCACCTGCTCTGAGAGTTAAGGTGGTGTGGTAGTTAAATTCAGTTGTCAACTTGTCCAGGTGAACTTGCCTAGTTCTATCACTGTGAATATGAGCGAATGGTACGTGGACTTCATCTGTTGCTGATTACATCTGCAGTCAGCTAGGAGGTGTGCCTGCTGCAATGAATGATGTTTGACTTAATTGTCTGGTGCTTAAATGAGAGAGTTCAAGTTAGCACAGCCCAAGCGGCTCGGCATACCTCATCTCAGCACTCGCTCAGGCCTTTGGAGGTGCAGAGAGAAATCACCCCAGGGAAAGTTGTTGGAACCCAAAGGCCTGGAGAGAAGGCAATCAGAGATCACCCTGTGCCTTCCCACATAAGAAAGAACCTCAGTTGAAAGTTAGCTGCCTTTCCTCTGAAGAACTAATGAAATAAATCCCCTTTTATTAAAAGCCAATCCATCTCTGGTGTGTTGCATTCTGGCAGCTAGCAAATTAGAACAGGTGGTAACACTCTACTTGAACAATAGGATGGGAAGCCCACTCTCTCCAATCACTGGGGCAGACTTACTTTTTCCACACATGGGTGGGCCCACTCTCTTAGCCTGGGATGTCTTAGGTCCAGATCTCAGCTTCCATGGATCTATCCTTGAAGTGAATTCCTTCAATTTGTCCCTTCTCATCCATTTTAGACCCTGCTGACTGTGATTCTGAGCATACAAATCATGCAAAACGTGTTGGTTTTCATGTGTTTCATGGGTGTCCAAGCCTGCAGACAAAAGAATTTTCCACAAATACTCCCTGGATAACTGCATTTCAAATACTGACTTCCACATAAATTGCTAACTGGCTCCATATCCCATTAGACCCTCACATGGAGGACTATTTTCTGGGGACTCCAAGCTATCATTTCCTGGTTTCTATGTTCTCCACTGCTCAGTTTTCAGTTATATCTCTCCTCTCTCATTTCACTATAATCTATAAGAAGAAGTAAGGCCACACTTTCTACACTTAGCTTGGAAATCTCACCAGCTAAATATTCAACCTGATCACTATCAAGTTTAGCCTTCCATCTGACATCAGGATTAAATTTTGTCAAGTTCTCTGTCACTATTATACATGGATCACCTTTCCTCCAGTCTCCCAATTCATGTTTTCTTCCTAAACCCCCACTGGAAGTAACTTTTTCTACAAAGAACCTTTTTAAAGGAAACTAGGCCTTTTCTATCAGGGACTTCGCAATGCTTCCAGCCTCTGCCCATTATCCAGTTCCAAAGACATTTCCACATTCTTGGTATTGGCAATAACAATGCTCTTATCTCTTGGTACAAAAATCTGTTTCAGTTACCTAAACCACTCAAACAAATACTATGAAATGGCATGGCTTAAACAAATGGAATTTATTAGCTTATAGTGTTGAGGCTAAAAGAAGGTCCAAATCAAGGCATTATCAAAGCAATACTTTCTTCCCATGGACAGCACTATAGGACTGGCTGCTGGTTAACCTTTGTTCCTCTATCACATGGCAATGCACAGGTGATGTTGTCTCTCTTTGTCTCTTCTTTCTATTTTAGGTTCTCTTGATGTAGTTTCTTGCTTCCTATAGCTTTCTCTCTCTTACTTCCTATGGTTTTCTCTCTGTCCGTATTTCACTCCACTTGAAAGTGAGTAATATTAAGACCCATTCTGATTGAGGTGGAGCACTACTTCTAGACTGAAATGTGCTCACTAAAAGGTCCTGTTTATGATGGGTTAACACCCAGAAGAATGGAGTAAATTTAGGACCATGTTTTTCATGCGTACACACAACTTCAAACCAACAGAGGTGACATCAAATCAAACATGATTTTTGTAGATTTAGTATGTCAAATTTTAACACCATTATAAACACAAATATAATACATGAAAAATATATTCAGAAAGAAATGAGAATGAATTCAATATGTTACTAAAAATATGCCAAATAAATATAGATAGAACATCTAGGCAGAACATCAATAAGGAAATAGCAAACTTGAATGGTATTCTAAACCAACTACACCTAACAGATATAATAAATCACCTCACCTAATGACAGCATAAAACACATTTTTTTCTAGAGCATATGGCTCCAGGATAGGCCAAATGTGAGGTCACAAAACAAGTCTCAATAAATTTAAAAAATACTGAAATCATACAATGGATCTCCTCTTAAAGCAATGGAATGAGGCTAGAAATCAATAACAAAGGGAGAAATGGAAATTCTACACATATATGGAAATTAAATAAAGTATTCTTAAATAACCAATGAGTGAAAGAAGAATCACAAGGGTAATTAGAAAATATCTTGAGGAGAATGAAAATGAAAAGAAAACATGCCAAAAAATATGGGATTCGGAAAAGCCAACGGTGAGAGGATAATTATAGCTGTAATTGGTTAAATTAAAAAAGCAGAAAGAATTCAAGTCAGAGACCTTATCTGAAAACTAGAAAACATAGAAGTGGAAAAGCAAACTAAACACAAAGTGAGCAGAAGGAAGGAAATAATAAAGAGTAGAGTGGAGATAAATGAGATAGAAAATGAAGAAATGAGAGAATTAACAAAATCAGAACTTACTTATTTGAAAATATCACTACAATTGACAAACTTTCAGCAAGACTGACAAAGAAAAAGGGACAGAGTACAAAAATAATTTAAATAAGAAATTAAAAGGTACATTTCTACTGATTTCATAGAAATGAAAAGAATCAGAAGAGAATACCATGCACAACTGTATGTCAACAAATTGTATAACCTGTATGAAGTGGACAAATTCCTAGAAACACACAAACTACCTACATTGACCCAAGAAGAAGGAGAAGAGCTAAACAAACCAATAACCAATGAAGATATTGAATCAATAATCTAAAACCACCCAAAAAGAAAAACCCTGGATGAGATGGCTTCACAAGTAAATTTTACCAAATATTCCAAGAACTAATACCTATACTTCTCAAAGTCTTCAAAAAAATTAAAGAGGAGAGACCATTCCCTGTATTATTCAGGGTTCCCTAGGGAAACAGACCTGACTGGAAATACTTGTAGATATTGTGAGGTTTTTATAAGACATGTCTCACATGATTGTGGGGTGGGCAACTCTAAATTCCATAGTGCATGATGCAAGCTGTGAACTGCAATGAAGGTTTTGAGGAATTCCCCCCAGACAGGCTGGCTAGCTGCTGAGAGATAGAAATTCTGTTTTCAAATTGCTGAAATCATCACTTCTTCTTTTAAAACCTTGAACTGATTCAATAAGAAATCTCTCACTGTTGAAGGAAATCTGCTCAGTTGACTGCAGATGAAATCAGTTCAATATGTTACTAAAAAAATGCCAAATAAATATAGATAGAACATCTAGGCAGAGCAACAATAATGAAATAGAACACTTGAATGGTATTCTAAACCAACTACACCTAACAGATATAATAAATTACCTCACCTAACGACAGCAGAAAATGCATTCTTTTCTAGAGCATATGGCTCCAGGATAGGCCAAATGTGAGGTCACAAAACAAGTCTCAATAAATTTTAAAAAATACTGAAGTTATACAATTGATCTCCTCTTAAAGCAATGGAATGAGGCTAGAAATCAATAACATAGATACAGTCAATTTACTGATGATTTAAGTTCACAAAAGTCCTCATAGTAACAATGAGGTCCATGCTTGCTTGGGCAAAAAAACTGGATTCCATCACCTGACCAAGTTGGCACATGACTTTAACCATCACCGTCAACCCCTTGAAAACTTGGGAGCCATGTATGTCACATTAGTCTATATTTACTCTTTAAGTAAATACAATAACAGTCATATTTTTAACCAAATAATACTCAACTGCCTGTATACAACAAGAAGCATGCTAACTCTTTCCAGAATAATATTCAAGTCCTTGGGCAATATTCACTCTTAAACTTGATATCCTGTAACTTAAATACTATGACATGAAACTAATACAACTTATGTCATATATTAAGGGGATAAGATAGGAAAGAAATCAAAGGTATTTGCTGTATGTGCGTACAAGTGTACTCATAATAAAACAATGAAGAAATATACATACAATTACAGTCATCATTTTTGCTATTGGTCATGTGGTCATAGTTCATATTTATCACTACCTTCTTCCACTACCCATTTGCACCAGTTTGAAAGGATGTACATATCCTAGAAATGCCATGTTTTAATTGTAATCCCATTTTGTAAAAGCAGTCAATTTCTTCCAATCCCTTTATTGTACTGTATGTTTGAAACTTTAATTAGATTAACTCCCTGAAGATGTGACTCAATCAAGAGTGGTTGTTAAACTGGATTAGGTGGAGACACATCTCCACCAATTCCAGGTGGGTCTTGATTACTTTAATGGAATCTAATAAAAGAGGAAACATTTTGGAGAAAGCTGGAGATTCAGAAAGAACAGAGAACAACAAAGTCATGAGAGAACTACAACAGAGAATACCACAGAACCACAAAGCAGAGAGTCCACCAGCCAATGACTTTGGAGATGAAGAAGGAAAATGCCTCCTGGGGACCTAGAGAGGAAGCTAGCAGATGATACCATTTTCACCATGTGCCCTTCCAGCCAAGAGAGAAACTGACCACGTTCGCCATGTGCCTTTCTAGATGAGAGAGAAACTGAACTTCATCGGCCTTCTTGAATCAAGGTATCTTTACTCAGATGCCTTGGATTGGACATTTCTATAGACTTGCTTTAATTGGGATATTTTCTTGGCCTCAGAATTGTAAACTTGTAACTTATTAAATTCCCCTTTTTAAAAACCATTCCATTTCTGGTATGCATTCCAGCAGCTAGCAAACTAGAACAATATTCAATATTCCCTTTGCCCTCAAGAAGCACCTCCACTAGCCATGGTCCTTTGCCTGGTGGAGTGAACTACACCTTCCTTCCTGAAATTCCTGGGCCATTGTTAACCCTGTCTGGATTGGGTAGTTTCAGTTTTCCATTGACTTGAATCATGGCACATTGTAGTACTAAGAGATACCCTAAGAGATTGCCTGGTGCCATATTGGGGGCTGGATGTTGGTCTCTGCTGCTGCTAGAATTGCACACTCAGTAGTGGACGTAGACAGGTTAGCCTTTGTGAGTGGAAGTCCATGTTGCTGAATCCATGCAAAACCTCCATCTCTACCATAATGAACACTTTGTTCATGAGCCAGTTGGCAATGACAGGAGGGCCTTGGGATAGAGGCTGACTGGAATCCACAGAAGAGATTTTCTGATCCATTTGATTATTGAAATCTTCCTCTGCTGTAGTCACCTGCTGATGAGCATTCATATGAGACACACATATCTTCATGTTTCACACACACTCAGAAATCTCTATCCACATAACTCTTCCCCAGACCTCTTTATCACCAATTTCCAATCGTGTGCCTTCCAATTCCGGGTCCATCCAGTTAAATCATCGGCAACAGCCCATGAATCAGTATACGAGTGCACTTCTAGCCAGTTCTCCTCCCAAGAAAAATGAACAATCAGGTACATTACTCAAATTTCTGCCCACTGAAGGGATTTCCCCCTCACCACTGTCCTTCAGGTACATCACAGAAAGGGTTGCAGTGCTGCAGCTGTCCGCTTTCAAAGTGGTGCCTGTATATTGTGCAAACAATCTGTAAATCAGGCATGACTTTTTCTCCTTCAGTTAACTGACTATAGGGAACTCCTTATACTTGTGCCTTCAGGATCCACTCATGCCTTATCTCTTATATACCACGTCATGGTCAGCTTCATGTGTCAACTGGGCCAACTGTTGGTACCTGTTTGTCTGGTTGGGCAAGTGCTGGCCTGTCTGTTGCAATGAGGACATTTCATAGAATTAGATCATGATCACGTCAGCCACATCTACAGATGATTCTATTTGTAATCAGCCAAGGAGAGTGTCTTCTGCCATGAGTGTTGCTCAATCTAATCACTGGAAGCCTTTTAAGGAGGACTGAGATGAGACAGGCTCTCTTCCTGCTTTGGCCAGCAAGCCTGTCCTGTGGAGTTCATCCAGATGATTCATCATAGTTGCTGGCTTCACAGTCTGCCCTGCAGATTTTAGACTCTGCATTCTTATGGTCACCTGAGACACTTTTATAAATTTTATATTTGCGGGTGTTCCCTCTTGATTCTCGTGATTCTGTTTCTCTAGAGAACCCTAACTAATACATACCACTTCCATTTTATGATGGAATGCTGCTATATACATCCAACTCTCTGGCTTGGTAGGTCAGACCACACCCAGTTCATGATGAGCAACTCATGTGCCATGCAAAATTGGTGGCCCATAGTTAAGTGTTCAGTCTCTACTAAGGTCCAGTAGCTAACCAAAACCTGTTTCTCATAAGAAGATTTGTTATCTGCAGAAAATGACAGGGCTTTATTCCAAAATTGTAAGTCTCTGTACTGTTTCCCCTATGGGGGCCTGGCAAAGGGCCACACAACATCTCTATTTGCCAGTGACCCTTATAACAACATTGGACCTACTGGGTTATATAGCCCAAGAGACAGAAGAGCTTGCACAGAATCTGGACCTGTTGCAGAGGGCCCTGTTGTTCTGGGCCCCACTCAAAATTAGCAGCTTTTTCCTGTCACTTGGTATATGGGTCAAATTAGCACACCCAAAGGAGGGACTAATTGTCTCCAAAATCCAAAGGAGACAACTAGGGACTGTGCCTCTTTTCTGGAAGGGCCAGATGCAACAGCTAATCATTCACCTTAGAAGGATATCTCAACATGCCCTCACACCTCTGGATGCCTAGAAATTTTACTGAAGTGAAAAGTCTCTGTATTTGTGTTGGATTTATCTCCCACCCCCTGACACTCAAAAGTCTTACCAATAAATCTACAGTAGTTACTACTTTTTGCTCCCTAGATCCAATCAGCATGATATCATCAATATAATGGACCAGTATGATGTCTTGAGGAAAGGAGAGAACATCATTTTCCCTGCAGACTAGATTATGACAGAGGGTTAGAAAGTTGGTATAGCCCTGAGGTAGGAGTGTTAAGGTATATTGCTGACCTTGCCAGCTGAAAGCAAGCTGTTTCTGGTGGCCTTATTAACAGCAATAGAGAAAAAAAATAGTTTCCAGTTCAATAGTTGCAGGTACCAGGTGATATGTTGATTTGCTCAAGCAATGATACAATATCTGGAACAACAGTTGAATTGGAGTCACCACCTGGTTAAGTTTACAATAATCCACTGTCATCTTCCAAAATCCATCCATTTTCTGCATGGGCCAAATAGGAGAGTTGAATGGGGATGTGTTTGGAATCATCACACCTGCATCCCTCAAGTCTTTGATGGTGGCACTAGTCTCTTAATTCCCTACAGGAATCCAATATTGATTTTGATTTACTGTTTTGCTAGGTAGGGGAAGTCCTAATGGCTTCCACATGGCCTTTCCTACCATAATAGCTCTCACTCCAGAAGTAAGAGAACCAATGTGGGGATTCTGCCAATTGCTGAATATGTTCCAATTATGCTTTTTAGAACTGGGGCAATAACCACCCTGAACCCTCTGTGAGATGGGCCTGAGTGAAAACTCCACCGATTACCTGGCCTCAATAAGCCCCAACTCTTATTGGTGAACTACAGTGTCATTTTGCATCTTCTGGAAATAATGTCACTTCTGAGCCACCATTTAATAAAGCTCCCTCACTAAACATTGCCACTGTTCATGGAAATTCATTAAAGTCCTTGTGATGCGGGGAGGGTTCCAGTATCCTGGGACTTTCCCCAGATTAAGACTCAGTAAGGTGAGTCCCTCTTATTTTGCAGGGATGAATCAATCTTTGAAGAGACAGAAAACAAACAAACAAACACACAACATTTATTTTCAAAGCAAAAGGGCTTTTCTTAAATGAATGAAATATTCCAGGTATGCTCCTAAAAGAACTCAACTTTGCTTCACACACAGGAAGGATTTTTCCCAACGCTGAGAGGGCAAATGTCCTCTTTTCTGAACACTGGGCATAGGTCTCCCTCACCACAAGTCCTCACCCATGCTGAGGGGCTCCAGTGTGCCATGGTCTTGCTGCTCAGGAGTCTAGAGAGAGCACAGACATACTTGTTTAAGCACAGTAGACCTAAATGTGTTTCCAAACCTAGGAAGTCACTGGAAAATCCAAGAGTCACCCTTCAAGTCCCTCACTCAGATGTCATCAGTGCTTGGCTGCCACCCAAAACCAGAAAGAGTATCAGCAAGTCACCGATGTGAGCAAACTTCAGAGAGCCTTCCACAGGACAATGTGTGGTTTTCCCCTAGAAGCAGCATGACAGGATTTCATCCTGCCCTGTTCCAGCTACATATGGTTGGAAGCCAGGAGCTAGCTCCAAGCATCAGCTGTGTTCACTGCATCCAGGTCTCAGGTGGAGAGAGAGAGAAGAAAGGGTTTATATCAGTGTGGACTTACAGGTATTTGTTTAATTCCTTGGGTTACAACTGAACATGATAATTATTTATTCTGTTGTTCCAGTTGTCAAAACTTTGCTTATGAGATCACTTTCAGGTGGGTTTCTTCATCAGCTTGATATTTGCCTTCTTGTTTGTTTTTTGATTTCTTTTTATTCCTCCTTCTCCTTCTCCTTCTATCTTCTTCTTTTATTTCTTTTTGGT
The DNA here is from genome assembly GCF_023851605.1 of Tamandua tetradactyla. NCBI lineage: Eukaryota > Metazoa > Chordata > Mammalia > Pilosa > Myrmecophagidae > Tamandua > Tamandua tetradactyla. The sequence goes on along the minus strand of NC_135339.1, from coordinate 96,154,740 downwards.
ATTTCCTTGTGTTCTGGAATGACAAGTTGCTCCAGGCTCATGTCATATATTCCCAGCCTAAGCCTTGAATTAATCCACTGTGCAAGGAGTCCTTGTTCCTTATATTGGACAATTTTCTTTATAAAATGAGATCTGAGCATAGTCAGCCCATTGATACTGGGGTGTCCCTTAATAGAGAGAGCTAATAATGGATGTATACTAATCTACACATGAAACTCATCTATAGTTATTCATCTGACTACCCATATATAATTATTTTAAAAAGCATGAGTCCATAGTGATACCTCCAACACCACAGGGTTTATCCTGCCTCCACTTGACCCATTAATAATTTCATTCTGCAACAAGTGGGAAACACAGCTCTCTTTGTCTGCAATATATTTATTTACTTGACCAACTCTCAAATACAAATAAAGTAGATTCTGAATTGCTACCATGTACCAAATGAGATGTAGCTTTAGCAATTTGAGTACTGTGTTTATTTTCTGTTATTTTTCTATTGGCTTTATAGAATCCATCCAAAACAGAGTTTTTCAAAGTCATGTTCATCAGCTCCTTCCTGCCACCCCTTTCAGTGGTCACACAATATCTTTATAACAAATTAGATTCCTCTGTGACAGTCTACACTCCATCTCACCCTGCCAACATTCAGCCTTTGTGCTTGAATGTTCTAGTTTGCTAGCTGCGGGAATGCAATATATCAGAAACAGAATGGCTTTTAAAAGGGGGAATTTAATAAGTTGCTAGTTTACAGTTGTAAGGCTGAGAAAATGTCCCAATTGAAGCAAGTCTATAGAAATGTCCAGTCAAGGCATCCAGAGAAAGATACCTTGGTTCAAGAAGACCGATGAAGTTCAGGGCTTCTCTCTCAAGTGGAAGGGCACATGGTGAACACAGTCAGGGTTCCTCTCTCTTCTGGAAGGGAACATGGTGAACACAGCATTATCTGCTAGCTTCTTCTCCTGGCTTCCTCTTTAATGAAGCTCCCTGGGAGGCATTTTCCTTCTTCATCTCCAAGGGTCGCTGGCTGGTAGACTCTGCTTCTCATGGCTATGTCGTTCTGCTCTGCTCTCTCTAAATCTCTCATTCTACAAACTTTTTTCTCTTTCATAGGACTTCAGAAACTAATCAAGACCCACCCAAATGGGTGGAGGCATGTCATCACCTAATCCAGTTTAACCACCACTCTTGACTAAATCACATCATCCAGGGAGACGAGCCAGTCACAGTTTCAAACATACAGTATTGAACAGGGATTATTCTACCTTTATGAAATGGGATTTTGATTAAAACCTGGCTTTTCTAGGGGGCATACTTCCTTTCAAACCAGCACACTGAATTTACCAATTTGTGGGTTTTGATGAGTACAAAGGATGGTGTAACCACTATCACAACCCCGCATAAAAAGTTCCTTTATCCTAAAACACCCTCATGCTGTTCATTCACATTTGAAACACCACATACTACCCATAAATATTTTTTTTGTTTCAACAATATAATCTGATTTCCATTCAACTAAAATAGAAAAAAATACATGAGTAATGGGAGAAAAGTCAGAGTCAACTGACTTACTTTTTATATGCTTATTCAAAAGCTCTGGTTCAAAATACTCATCATCTCCACTTGCTCCCCAGGTGTCCGAGGTTCCCAGGTGCCAGAGAAGAAGCTGATTTGACTATGACACAAAACTCGGATCATCCACAACACTCATTCCATACCCTAGAAATGCCAGATTGCTATTGATGTATGAGGCACTGCAGGAAACAGTTCAGAGTTCCAGGGAAGGACCAATTCAGTCCTCATCCAATATGGGGCATCTTTTAAGGGTGAGAAATCTTCTAGGACTTTGGGGATCAAGTATTTGGGGGGTTGGAAGGTTCCTGAAAACCTAGGCCCCAATGGGAAGAGAGGGGACAGCTCCCTTTGAAACGGGTCCACTGGACCCATCCTGACTCACTCTTCCCTGACATAGACCCATATATATCCTTATATGAGAGTCCCAGCTGCATATGCCAGCAGGAATACCCCACTTGAAATGGTACATGAATGGGGTATTTCCATGGAAGGTTGGACTTGAAGATATCATCTTAAGTTTGCCAGGTAAGGGCTGGTGAGTCTCTGTGAGGTGAGGACTGGTCTTCATTTGCTGCACAGTCCCCTGGGCCTCCTTGGATTCATGATACATCCTGCCACAGAGGTGGCAGAAAGTATCTATGTAGCTGAGTAATTACTTATTCCTTCATACTGAAAACTGATACCTCATCATCTCTTGTTGGGATTCTTAGAAGAATCAATTAGTAGAAGAATGCATGCGCTGTTGCTTTTTTAAATTAGCATTTAACAATGCAAATGATAAGGCATTGCTTATCTAGTAAACTATTATACAAAAGAGAGAATGAATTTGAATATTCTTTAAATATCCAAGATTCAAAACTTGTTTCTGATCATTTTTAGGTAACATAATTTAGTTTGATATAAGTCTGCTCTGGGTCAATTTATTTGGTTAATCCAGAGATAATCTTCCTAATATTTCAAGTGCTTGTACTAAATCATCCAGCAATTATCAAGTGTTACCTGGAGTTACTGTAAAATTTTAGGACATGCTCATATTTTAAATTATGTGCTTGAAGGTGTTTCAGTTTGCTAATGCCACCAGAATGCCATATACCAGAAATGAGTTGACTTTTACAAAGGGAATTTACTAAGTTACAGTTTTACAATTCTAAGGTCACAAAAATGTCCTAAGACACCCAGAGAGACATAACTTGACTCAAGAAAGGCTGATATCTGTTACATGGGAGGCACATGGCTTGCATCTGCATCCTCTCTTGGCTTCATGTTTCAAACAGCTCCCTCAGCCCCTTTGGATCCTGGCTTCTAGCTTGCTTAGCATCTCATGGGAAGGCAATGTCAATGTCTGCTGGGTTCTGCATCTCCAAATATCTGGGTCTAGGAATCTTCTTTCTCGGACAGCATTCCAAACAGCTTTAGCACCCCAAGCATCTCTAAATGGTCTGCATCTATGTCACTGCTGAGCTTTCTCCAAAATGTTTCCCATTTTAAAGGACTGAATCTAATCAAGATACACCTTGAATGGTTGGAATCACATCTCCATCTAGTCAAAATCTAGTCAATCTCCATGGAAACAATTTAATCAGAGGTTTCCACCCTGAACAATAGGTCTGGCCCAGCATGATTGAATCAGGATTGAACAAAAATAGCTTTTCTGGGGCATATATCAGTTTCAAACTAGCACAGAAGGCCCTAATATTAAAGCTACTCTATCACACTATTTAGTTGTTAGTAGCAGAATCTGAATCAGGAACTGCATTAAACTCTGGGACTGTGGAGATGCCAAGGCATGAGCCTGTCCTCAAGGAGAATCTTGCCCAGGAATGAAGGTAATGGACACATCCTTCCATCCCCCATGCCAGGTTTGAAACAGCATCAAACTAGGAAATATTTGTTAAAAGAATGAAGATACAAAGTATTTTTTTTTACCAAGAACGGTGTCTGCAGAAACAGTTTATGTACATTAAGTATTGTGCACATAGTGCAGCTAGTTAGGGGTGATGCTTGTTTCCATGGTGTAGGAATGTCAGACCTTTAGAAGACACAGGTAGATTAGGGGAAGACCAGTGTGGGTCTGGAAGGAAGAGAGGACATCCGAGGTGTCTGCACCTTCTTCTGATCCCCAAAGACAAAATGTTGCTCTTTAGGTCATTCCTTTGCCTTGCAGATGCATAATTCCAGGAATGATGATCCATTAGTAGCTTTGAGTCATTGATTTCTTGGTGTAAATGGTCCTTTAATGGGTGGGAGATCATGTACAGACTCCCCCTGTGACCTTGTTCCATGTGCTACTGAAGAATGGGCTAAGACCATGTCAAGCTGGAGGGCTAGGGGCCAAGCACAGGGAGGAGGTCACAGGGCAACGTGTGGGTCTCAGTCAGCCAAGGGAGCAGTAACTCTACTCTTTCTCTTTGGATTTTCTTTAATCCCTTATCAACTAATGTGGTTTGTAATAGTCTGGTACACTGTCTATATTCAAAAACATTAGGTTAAAGTATCAATGTGGAATGTTTTGGAGATGAAGGCAGAAGAGGAATAACAGCAAGTTCCTAGGAAAGCATGGTCTTTTCCATGATGTCAGACATGCGGAAACAATGCACATTGCAGAGACATGGAGTTTTTAGGGGAGTAGGTTTATGGCTCTAAAAACAGCCTGAATACTACTGTATATTTTCATAGTCCTTTTCCTCCATGTTAAATTCTGTTCACTCCTGGGAGGCCCTTGGCAATAAATGCCTACCATGTGGTTTGATATATTCCTTGAGTTTTGAGTGTGTGTGTGTGTGTGTGCATGTGTGTGTTATGAGGCCTAGGTTTGTTGAGCAAGATTTTCATAACCTTTGGGCACAACATGGGATAAAAATATTTGCAATGCACTGGGCAAAGAGTTCCTCTTGTCTCTAAACTCCTATTGTACCTATAGCCAATACCACATTGGTAGAACTTCAGAGAGAGACAGCTATGTCTGTGGTTCTTCTGAAAAGCTACAAGAAGTAGCACTTTATTACTACTTTGTATGAATTTAACATAAAGTCATCTTAAAGCATGCATAGTCTTCTGCAGTTACCATACTTTACCATTTTAAAATTGTTTCTGTGTTCAACTGAGCAAATAATTGCTCGTAGCAAGGACCAGCCATGTGATATCCATTCTGTCTCCAAGACAGAATAATTCATATACAAGAGAGAAGGTGTACACTCAAGCTCTCAGACACATTGTGAATACTCACATCCATCCTACCTATCTTCTATCCACCTTCCATCTCACAAAAGCTCATTGTCGAGGGGGCCAAGATGGCGGCTTAGTAAGGTACGCGTGTCTTAGTTCCTCCTTCAGAACAACTACTAGGTGACCAGAAACAGTGCAGAACAGCTTCCGGGGCCACGGCAGGGAACGGACACACAGCATACCCCAGTCTGGACTGGCTAGACTGTCTGCGAGACTCCGCTGCGGTGAGATCCCCGAGCGGCGTGTGCTTCCCTGGGCTGTGGCAGCTGGCAGCCGGAGCTCCTCCTTCCCTCCTTCCTGGGCTGGCCAAGAGTCTCAGAGAGGCAAGTTTCCCAAACCGCGGTGGCCGGCACCCCTCTTTCGTGGGTGGCTTCCCGGACCAGCTACGAGTCTCGGATTCAGTGGGCTCCCCAAGCCACGGCAGCCGGCAACCGGCGCCCCTCCCCCGCAGGCAGCTTCCCGGTCCAGTGGACGACGACTGGTGCCCCTCCCCCAAAGGTGGCTTCCCGGTCCGGTGGCGAGTTCCCCGGAATGCGGGGGCTGGAGACCGGTGACCCTCCCCAGTAGGCGGCTGCCCAGAGGGAGAGGAGGGAGTTTCCGACAGTGGCAGGGACTGGGTCCAACCAAACACCAATAGTGGCATTACTAAAGAAGCCACAACATCTTTTGTTGGTGGGACCTGCAGACAGACAAGTGCCACCTACTGGGCAGGATAAAAAAAAACAGAGTCAAGAGACATCACAGGAAAATCTTTCAACCTGCTGGGTCTCACATTCAGGGAAATCTGATTAAATGTCCAGACACCAGCAAAAAATAACAAATCACACCAGGAAAATTGAAGATATGGCCCAGTCAAAGGAACAAACCAATAGTTCAAATGAGATACAGGAGCTGAGACAACTAATTCTGAATATACAAACAGAAATGGAAAACCTCTTCAAAAACCAAATCAATAAATTGAGGGAGGACATGAAGAAGGCAAGGGATGAACAAAAAGAAGAAATGGAAAGTCTGAAAAAACAAATCACAGAACTTATGGGAATGAAACATACAGTAGAAGAGATGAAAAAAACAATGGAAACCTACAATGGTAGATTTCAAGAGACAGAGGTTAGAATTAGTGAACTGGAGGATGGAACATCTGAAATCCAAAAAGAAACAGAAACTATAGGGAAAAGAATGGAAAAATTTGAGCAGGGGCTCAGGGAATTGAATGATAATATGAAGCACACAAATATATGTGTTGTGGGTGTCCCAGAAGGAGAAGAGAAGGGAAAAGGAGGAGAAAAACTAATGGAAGAAATTATCACTGAAAATTTCCCAACTCTTACGAAAGACCTAAAATTACAAATCCAAGAAGTGCAGTGCACCCCAAAGAGAATAGATCCAAATAGGCGTTCTGCAAGACACTTACTAGTTAGAATGTCAGAGGTCAAAGAGAAAGAGAGGATCTTGAAAGCAGCAAGAGAAAAACAATCCATCACTTACAAGGGAAACCCAATAAGACTATGTGTAGACTTCTCAGCAGAAACCATGGAGGCTAGAAGACAGTGGGATGATATATTTAAATTCCTAAAAGAGAAAAACTGCCAACCAATACTTCTATATCCAGCAAAATTGTCCTTCAAAAATGAGGGAGAAATTAAAACATTCTCAGACAAAAAGTCACTGAGAGAATTTGTTACAAAAGACCAGCTCTGCAAGAAATACTAAAGGGAGCACTAGAGTCAGATACGAAAAGACAGAAGAGAGAGGTGTGGAGAAGAGTGTAGAAAGAAGGAAAATTAGATATGATATATATAATACAAAAGACAAAATGGTAGAGGAAAGTATTACCCAAACAGTAATAACACTAAATGTTAATGGACTGAATTCCTCAATCAAAAGACATAGACTGGCAGAATGGATTAAAAAACAGGATCCTTCTATATGCTGTCTACAGGAAACACATCTTAGACCCAAAGATAAACATAGGTTGAAAGTGAAAGGTTGGGAAAAGATATTTCATGCAAATAACAACCAGAAAAGAGCAGGAGTAGCTATACTAATATCCAACAAATTAGACTTCAAATGTAAAACAGTTAAAAGAGACAAAGAAGGATACTATCTACTAATAAAAGGAACAATTAAACAAGAAGACATAACAATCATAAATATTTACATACTGAATCAGAATGCCCCAAAATACGTGAGGAATACACTGCAATCACTGAAAAGGGAAATAGACACATCTACCATAATAATAGTTGGAGACTTCAATTCCCCACTCTCATCAATGGACAGAACATCTAGACAGAGGATCAATAAAGAAACAGAGAATTTGAATATTACAATAAATGAGCTAGACTTAACAGACATTTATAAGACATTACACCCCACAACAGTAGGATACACCTTTTTCTCAAGTGCTCATAGATCATTCTCAAAGATAGACCATATGCTGGGTCACAAAGCAAGTCTTAACAAATTTAAAAAGATTGAAATCATACACAACACTTTCTCAGATCATAAAGGAATGAAGTTGGAAATCAACAATAGGCAGAGTGCCAGAAAATTCACAAATACGTGGAGGCTCAACAACACACTTTTAAACAACCAGTGGATCAAGGAAGAAATTACAAGAGAAATTAGTAAATATCTCGAGGTGAATGAAAAATGAAAACACAACATATCAAAACCTATGGGACGCAGCAAAGGCAGTGCTAAGAGGGAAATTTATTGTCCTAAATCCCTATATCAAAACAGAAGAAAGGGAAAAAATTTGGGAATTAACTGTCCACTTGGAAGAATGGAGAAAGAACAGCGAACTAACCCCAAAGCAAGCAAAAGGAAAGAAATAAAAAAGATTAGAGCAGAAATAAATGAAATTGAGAACATGAAAACAATAGAGAAAATCAATAAGACCAGAAGTTGGTTCTATGAGAAAATCAACAAGATTGATAGGCCCTTAGCAAGATTGACAAAAAGAAGGAGAGAGAGGATGCAAATAAATAGGATCAGAAATGGAAGAGGAGACATAACCACTGACTCACAGAAATAAAGGAGGTAATAACAGGATACTATGAACAACTTTATGCTAATAAATACAACAATGTAGATGAAATGGACAAGTTCCTAGAAAGGCATGAACAACCAACTTTGACTCAAGAAGAAATAGATGACCTCAACAAACCAATCACAAGTAAAGAAATTGAATCAGTCATTCAAAAGCTTCCCAAAAAGAAAAGTCCAGGACCAGACAGCTTCACATGTGAATTCTACCAAACATTCCAGAAAGAATTAGTACCAACGCTGCTCAAACTCTTCAAAAACATTGAAGTGGAGGGAAAACTACCTAATTCATTCTATGAAGCCAACATCACCCTCATACCAAAACCAGGCAAAGATATTACAAAAAAAGAAAACTACAGACCAAACTCTCTAATGAATATAGATGCAAAAATCCTCAACAAAATTCTAGCAAATCGAATCCAGCAACACATTAAAAGAATTATACATCATGACCAAGTAGGATTCATCCCAGGTATGTAAGGATGGTTCAATATAAGAAAATCAATTAATGTAATACACCATATCAACAAATCAAAGCAGAAAAATCACATGATCATCTCAATTGATGCAGAGAAGGCATTTGACAAGATTCAACATCCTTTCCTGTTGAAAACACTTCAAAAGATAGGAATACAAGGGAACTTCCTTAAAATGATAGAGGGAATATATGAAAAACCCACAGCTAATATCATCCTCAATGGGGAAAAATTGAAAACTTTCCCCCTAAGATCAGGAATAAGACAAGGATGTCCATTATCACCACTGTTATTCAACATCATGTTGGAGGTTCTAGCCAGAGCAATTAGACAAGAAAAAGAAATACAAGGCATCAAAATTGGAAAGGAAGAAATAAAACTATCACTGTTTGCAGACGATATGATACTATACATCGAAAACCCGGAAAAATCCACAACAAAACTACTAGAGCTAATAAATGAGTACAGCAAAGTAGCAGGTTACAAGATCAACATTCAAAAATCTGTAGTGTTTCTATACACTAGCAATGAACAAGCTGAGGGGGAATCAAGAAACGAATTCTATTTACAATTGCAACTAAAAGAATAAAATACTTAAGAATAAATTTAACTAAAGAGACAAAAGACCTATACAAAGAAAACTACAAAAAACTGTTGAAAGAAATCACAGAAGACCTAAATAGATGGAAGGGCATACCGTGTTCATAGATTGGAAGACTAAATATAGTTAAGATGTCAATTCTACCTAAATTGATTTACATATTCAATGCAATGCTAATCAAAATCCGAACAACTTATTTTTCAGAAATAGAAAAACCAATAAGCAAATTTATCTGGAAGGGCAGGGTGCCCCGAATTGCTAAAAGTATCTTGAGGAAAAAAAACGAAGCTGGAGATCTCACACTGCCTGACTTTAAGACATATTATGAAGCCACAGTGTTCAAAACAGTATGGTACTGGCATAAAGATAGATATATCAACCAATGGAATCGAATAGAGTGTTCAGATATAGACCCTCTCATCTATGGACATTTGATCTCTGATAAGGCAGTCAAGCCAACTCACCTGGGACAGAACAGTCTCTTCAATAAATGGTGCCTAGAGAACTGGATATCCATATGCAAAAGAATGAAAGAGGACCCGTATCTCACAGCCTATACAAAAGTTAACTCAAAATGGATCAAAGATCTAAACATTAGGTCTAAGACCATAAAACAGTTAGAGGAAAATGTAGAGAGATATCTTATGAATCTTAAAATTGGAGGCGGTTTTATGGACCTTAAACCTAAAGCAAGAGCACTGAAGAAAGAAATAAATAAATGGGAGCTTCTCAAAATTAAACACTTTTGTGCATCAAAGAACTTCATCAAGAAAGTAGAAAGACAGCCTGCACAATAGGAATCAATATTTGGAAACGACGTATCAGATAAAGGTCTAGTATCCAGAATTTATAAAGAGATTGTTCAACTCAACAACAAAAAGACAGCCAACCCAATTACAAAATGGGAAAAAGACTTGAACAGATACTTCTCAGAAGAGGAAATACAAATGGCCAAAAGGCACATGAAGAGATGCTCGATGTCCCTGGCCATTAGAGAAATGCAAATCAAAACCACAATGAGATATCATCTCACACCCACCAGAATGGCCATTATCAACAAAACAGAAAATGACAAGTGCTGGAGAGGATGTGGAGAAAGAGGCACACTTACCCACTGTTGGTGGGAATGTCAAATGGTGCAACCACTGTGGAAGGCAGTTTGGCGGTTCCTCAAAAAGCTGAATATAGAATTGCCATACGACCCAGCAATACCATTGCTAGGTATCTACTCAAAGGACTTAAGGGCAAAGACACAAACGGACATTTGCACGCCAATGTTTATAGCAGCATTATTTACAATTGCAAAGAGATGGAAACAGCCAAAATATCCATCAACAGACGAGTGGCTAAACAAACTGTGGTATATACATATGATGGAATATTATGCAGCTTTAAGACAGAATAAACTTATGAAACATGTAATAACATGGATGGACCTAGAGAACATTATGCTGAGTGAGACTAGCCAAAAACTAAAGGACAAATACTGTATGGTCCCACTGATGTGAACTGACATTAGAGAATAAACTTGGAATATGTCATTGGTAACAGAGTCCATCAGGAGATAGAAATAGGGTAAGATAATGGGTAATTGGAGCTGAAGGGATACAGACTGTGCAACAAGACTGGATACAAAAACTCAGAAATGGACAGCACAATAGTACCTAACTGTAATGTAATTAGGTTAAAACACTGAATGAAGCTGCATCTGAGGTAAAGTTTTTTTTTCTTATTTTTTTCTTTTTTCTTTTTTCTTTTTTCTCTCTATTATCATTTCATTTCTTTTTCTTTTTCTTTCTATTTCTTTTTCTAAATTGATACAAATGTACTAAGAAATGATGTATATGCATTTACGTGATGATATTAAGAATTACTCATTGTATATGTAGAATGGAATGATTTCTAAATGTTGTGTTAGTTAATTTTTTAATTAATAAAAAAAAGAAAGAAAAAACTGGGAAAAATTAAAATAAAAATAAATAATAGGGGGAACAAATGCTGAAATAAATTTAGTTTGAAATGCTAGTGATCGATAAAGCGAGGGGTAAGGAGTATGGTAGGTATAATCTTTTTTTTTCCTTTCCTGTGTTCATTTTATTTCTTTTTCTATTGTCTTTTTATTTCTTTTTCTGAATTAATGCAAATGTTCTAAGAAATTATGAATATGCAACTAATTGATGATATTGTGAATTACTGATTATGTATGTTTTATTTTGTTTCTTTATTTTTTAATTAATAAATAAATTTTTAAAAAAAAGATCATTCTCATCCCCTCCAACCATCCATTCACCCACCTTCCCACCCATCATCCCTTACCTTATTCTTCCTTGCTACACACCTTGGCCCACTCCTTACCTCCCTCATTCTTTTCCTCTCATCCAGGCCTTCATCATTCCACTTTTTCACACCTTCCCTCACCTCTTCCCCACACATCCACATAGCCTCCTTAACATCCTTCTAGTTGCTTCTGTTCAACAATCTTATTTTCATGTTCCTTTACATATTTCCTTTTCTCTTCCATTCTTTCTTCCAGCAACCCAACTATTCATAAACATTCTACTGTTCCTCTCTTTGCTCTCCCCTTTCTCTCCCACTTCCCACATCCTTCCATATTTCATTACACTCATCTTTTCCTCCTCTGTGTCCTACCTTACAGGCTTATATCCACCTTTTAACTTTCATTTCCATATATCCATCATCATTTCCATCTATTCTTGCATTCTGCTGTTCTCCATCTTATCTCCTTCTTTCCATGTTCATCTTTCCCTTCTCCACCTTCTCCTACCTTCCAGGCCAAATCCCATCACTTCCTACATCAACCCTCTTTCTCTCTCCATTCACTTGCATCTTTCATCTGCCCTTACTTCCATTTGTACACTCTCTCACCCTCTTTCTATTCTCATGCCCTTCTTAAATCTTCCCCCAAACTCCTTTTCTTTTCTCAAGAAGCATTAGATTATTTGTTGTTTTCTACTCTCAAGAACTCTCTATCAATTTGAGGATACATTTAGTCCGCAGATATTATTCTTGTAAGTCAGTTAGCTATTATTCTGTCCTTTGAATTTTGGTGTGTTACCAATTGCAACAGTTGTAGAAATTACTGCAGTGGACAAATTTTTCTGGTGTCTGTGTGCATGGGGCACTGATGGGAGACTTCACAGCATCTCCTTATCCCTTCATAAGAGCACACTGTCTGTTTTGGGGATCCTCTCAATGTCGACTACCAAGGAAATTACTGCTTGATTTATCCATCTTCCCATGGGGATAATTTGGTAACAATCATATGTTCCATGTATTAATTTCAATCAAGCTTGGAAAGAGGTCATGCTAACTCTCCCTGTCTGAAAGGACTCAAGATTACCTACTTGGCAATTAAGGAGACAGAGAGTGTCATAAACACATTATCCTGAGGATTGCAGCAATGAGATGGGAAAATGACCTGGGTCTCCATGGTACCATTGAACCAGAGCATTAAGGATTCATGAAGTCCACCCTACCTCAGGTCTCTAATTATGGGAGACAACATATTTCTCATGTTTTGAACTGTTTGAGGTTGGGTTTCCATAACCTGCAACAGAAAATTTGAAGAATTATTTGTGGAACAACAGAGTACTCTAACTGCATATAAATGGGAAAAGGTTAATGCGTAGGTGAGGTTCACAGAAATTCCAAAAAAATCCTACAGGATAAAATATCCTTGGTTTAATAAAGGAGCTTCCACCTTAATTCAGCCTGCAGGCACTTACAAGGTTTTCTTCATGTACCAGACTCAGGAGGCTCCAGGATATAAACAGAATATATGCTGTGCAGATACATTATTGTCCTTCAACTGTACATGGGGCAGAGAAGGAGCAAAGAGGCAAACAGGCAATGACCACAGAATGCTGAAAGCAAACACACCCACCTGCACATTCACTCAAGTATGCACATACGTACACACTCTCACATATGGATGCGCACTTCAACACACATACAAGGAGCATACTTATGTACACAGCTGCATATATATACACTCAGATGCACACATACACATAGTTATACAATAAAAAATGCACACAATCACATGCACTATGGACACATACACACATTCTCTCACCCACAACTTCACACACGCTATCACTGCAAAGCACATATTCACACATACATTCACTTTCAAACACCCACACACCCACACTGCTATGGGGGAAACAAGATGGGGTCCCTTCTCATGCTCTTCCCTGGAAAACTACATCTGCCATTAAACTTCCTGGTTGTGAATCCTCAGCATTTCTGCCAAGGTTGTCTGCTCCATCTCTCATTGTTTGGGTCTTGACTCTTTCTTGACTTTATGGTGGAAGACATTCCTCCATTGGTTGTTCTGTTTTTTGGTTTTTGGTTTTTATTTTGCATGGGAAGTTACCAGGAAATGAACTCCAATCTCTCCAGCATGGCAGGTGAGAACGCTGCTTGCTGAGCCACCATGGCCCACCCTTCCATCGTCTTTTTCCAGTGCTATTCCATGTGATCTCACAATGACTTGTAACAGCAGAACACTCAGCAGGGTCTAATCTTCTTTGGACACCATTTGTTGGGGGATACGATTTTCCTGGACCACCTAGGAAAAAATCCTACAGGATAAACATCCTTGGTTTAATAAAGGAGCCATGTCTCCACTGTGAGGATGGGGTTCCTAGTTACAGAAAATTGAAAATTTCTAATAGTATCAAAAAGTTTTTTAGTTTGGAATGATGTATGTCCACAAAATGATCAATTATTATTCACATGAAAAAATGTGAATTTAAAGAGTTTGCTGAATTCGAAATGAGCCCAGATATACCACACACACACACACACACATACACACACACGCACGCACACACACACACTTCACACCATGAGATACACCTTGCTCTACAATTTCTTTTCTGTAAATAATTCATAAAAACAAAACAAAATTTTCTTAGTTTTATCTATCTAAGAGATGTCCCTCCTGTCCTGGCAGCACCCATCTCTCCTACATTTTTCAGGGTCTCCTCAGAGTGGTTCCTGAAAAGCTAAAACTTAAAACCCACTTTGCTTGGTATTATCCATATATTGCACAAGTTCCTTGACAAGGCATCTCTGCTTTGTGCCCTTCCCAGAGGAGGCTTCAGACTCTAAGCAGCTATGTCCTCATATCTTCTATGGTTTGTAGGGGGAAAGATAACATACCACACTGTTTAATGACAGAAAAAAAAAACAGGAAGACACACAGGAAAGGGCTTCTGTGTTCTACAGAGATTGTTAAACTCATAGTGGGTTTCTGGGTCATCACTAATATCCTCCCAAAAGGAGCCATCAAGATGTTTCCCATTGTTCTAGTTTGCTAGCTGCTGGAATGCAATATACCAGGAACGGAATGGCTTTTAACAAGGGGAATTTAATAAGTTGCAAGTTTACAGTTCTAAGGCCTAGAAAATGTCCCAATTAAAACAAATCTAAAGAAATGTCCAATCAAAGGCATCTAGGGAAAGATACCTTGGTTCAAGAAGGCCGATGAAGTTCAGGGTTTCTCTCTCAAGTGAGAAGGCACGTGGCGAACACAGTCAGGGCTTCTCTCTCAGCTGGAAGGGCACATGGCGAACACAGCATCATCTGCTAGATTTCTCTCCTGGCTTCCTGTTTCATGAAGCTCCCCGGGAGGCATCTTCCTTCTTCATCTCCAAAAATCGCTGGCTGGTGGACTCTGCTTCATGGTGCTGCAGCATTCTCTGCTCTCTCTGAATCTCTCATTCTCCAAAATGTTTCCTCTTTTATAGGACTTCAGAAACTAATCAAGACCCACTCAGATGGGTGGAGACATGTCAGCCCCTAATCCAGTTTAACAACCGTTCTTAACTAAATCTCATCAACCAGGGAGATGATCCCATCACAGTCCCAAATACACAGCATTGAATAGAGACTATTCTACCTTTAAGAAATGGGATCCATATTAAAACATGACTTTTCTTAGGGGGCATACTTCCTTTCAAACCAGCACACCCATCTTGGAAACAGCCTCAAGGACCCCTTCCACCTCCTACCAGGGCCAGAGAATATAAAATCTATATCCAGACAGACCCACAGCAGCCCTAGCCATGGGGGAGGGTGGAATGCAAAAAGGCACTAAGTGGGATTTTCCAAAATGGGGGTCTAAGGAGACCACAGAATCTTCCCTTGAAACAGTAAGCAGCCAGTCAGGTATAACCCAATTCAATATTTTGGGTTCTGAGGGGTGCTCATTTCAAAGCTGAGGACAGTGTGGGATAAAGAGTCTGAGAAAACTGGACTGAGATATTTCCAGCCCTGCATCATGATGCCCATCACCCACCTTTGAGGAAAACAGTAGCAGGGAGCCAATCTTTGCCTGGGGGATGGCTGCAGACTGGGAAAGTTAGGGGAGTCCTCCATCCTAAGTAAAGTGGGGCACAGCCCCACATTGGGCCATATTTGGCTACTGAAGTGAGGACACAAGAACCTGCAGTTTCAACCCCATCTTGACAGATGCAGCATGGGCTCCAGGAGGCAAACAAGTTCTGAGGACATTTTAGTCATAGAATGGTGCCAACTACTGGGAAGGCTGAAAAAAGCAGGGGGAATGCAGGGCTATTCAAAGTCTCTCCATACCCTCTCCTAGGCCCATCAGTGCTGGTCTACACCCCTGCATGGGAATGAGGCTCTGCCATGGCTGAGAAATATGGATGACCCAACAGTCAAAGTAGAGCCCTAAAACAAACCCAGGTCTTGCTGGCTGGTGAAAAGCAGAGCACTCCTGGGCCAGCTGCTGTCTGGAGAAGTTGAACCTCTCCCTGTGCTCACACATGGGATCTTGGCCAGGGTGCACAGTGCCCACCTTCTACCCCTGCAGTCAATGGCTTCCAGTACATATGGAGAAATGTGGCCTTGACTGGACTGTAGCCTGGTTGGGTCCCAGTCCTGTGGGCTGTTGCAGTCTGGGAGATGTAGACTTTTAGAGAAGAGGTGGCCCAAGAGCACTATCTGCTAGGAAGACAGGGAAAGTGCAGTCTGGCAAACTGCTTTTCTGCCTAATGGACTTCCAAGGAGGGTTGCAACTCCCGTGTGAGGCCATAGCCCTGGTATCACTGGAATTACTGACAAACCAAGTACCAAGAGAGACCTTCAATGCAAAGCCAAGCAACTACAAAATCTGAGACAAATGGCGAAAATCAACATTCAAAATAACCTTATCAAAATAATCAAATGCCAAGAAACTGACAAAAAGTCACAAGGCACATGAAGATTCAAGAAGATATGGCAAAGCCAAATGACCATATTATATCAGAGGAGACATAAAATCTGGAACTACTCATCTGGGTTGGCAAAAGATATGAAGGATATCAAGAAGACACCAGAGGAGCATGAAGAAGAATTTGAGAGAATAAATAGAAATATAGCAGGTCCTATAGTAATGAAAAATACTGTAGATCAAATTAAAAATATAGTAGAGACACACAACAGCAGATTTAAAGAGGCAGGAAGAAAGACCATGAACTAGAGGGCAGAACAACAAAAGAACAAATGGTGGAAAAGATGGAAAATCTGAATTGGATCTCAGGGAATTGATTGACAACACAAAGCACACAAATGTATCATTGGTGTCCCAGAAGGAGAAGAGTAAAGGCCTGAGAAGATTATTTGAGGAGACTACTAGGGAAAATTTCCCAACCCTATAAAACAAATAAACTGAAAATCAAAGAAGCCCAATGAACACCACATAGAATACATCCAAATAGACACACTCCAAGACAAATACTAATAAGACTGTCAAATGCTGAAGTGCAGGAGCGAGGCCTGAAATTAGCAAGAGAAAAATAAATCACTACATACAAGGGAAGCCACTGGACTAAGTGCTGGTTACTCACTGGGCACCAGGGAGGTGAAAGGGCAGTGATATGATATATTTAAGATTCTAAAAGAGAAAAATTGATGGCCCAAAATTATTTATCCAGCAAAGTTGTCTTTAAAAACTGGTGGAAATTTTAACATTTTCATAGATAACCAAATGCTGAGCAAAGAGACCTGCCTGAAAGAAATACTAAAATGAGTTCTGTCAGATGCAAGAAAAAAAAAAGCACAAGAGAAAGAGTTCTAGAGGAGGGCATAGAATTGAAGAGTATTAGTAAGAGTAACTTAAAAGACAAAAAGAGAGAGAAATGGATAGGGCAAAGAACAAACAAAAGACAAGATGGTTGAATCAAGAATAGTCTTTATGAAATGTCTTCATATAGATTGTGGTGGTGAATACATGGCTATATAATTATACCAGGAAGCATTGATTTTTCACTTAGGTTGCATTGTATGATGTATGAATAAAACTGTTTAATAATGAACAGAGAGAAACAAGTGCTGGAAAGGATGTGGAGAAAGAGGTGTACCTATTCACTGTCGATAGGGAAGCTGAGAGGTGCAGCCCCTCTGGAGGCCAGTGTGGTGGATCCACAGAAGCCTAGGGGTGGGGCTGCCATATGATCTCATAACCGAATTGCCAGATATACAACTGGAGGAACTGAGAGTGAGAACATGAAAGTACACTGGTGTTTATTGCAGCATTGTTCATGATTCACAATTGATGGAGGGGGCCTAAGGGTCCAACAACTGAGGAATGGAATGGGGGAACTGTGATGTACACATACAATGGACTACTGAGCATCTAGAAGACGGAATGAAGTTGTGAGACATGCAACTAGGTGAGTGAACCTTGAGGACAGTATGTTGAATAAAATGTCAAAAACAAAAAGACAAATATTATCATGCAAACTTGGGTAATTGAAGTGCAGAGCATTTGACAACACAAAGCACACAAATGTATCATTGGTGTCCCAGAAGGAGAAGAGTAAACCCAGTCCTGGGTTATCAGGCTGGGGCTTATTGTAAAGGGCAATCATCTCTTTCACACTTTCTTACAGCAGCTATCTTTTCTGGAGTTGTAACTGATATTTCTAAATTCTGAGATACTGAACTATTTGTGTATAATCTGGTCATTCCTTGAAATTTTGCGTATTTATGTGACACCTGCGACTGAGAATTAGAGCTCTGAAGCTATGAAAGTCAGCATTACCACATACAGAAACTTAAAAAAAAAAAAAAGGTGAAAAGGTGATCAGACTTTGACTAGAGGTATGGATGAAGCTGATCTGGTTATATGGAACTTGCTGCAGGCTTTCGAAATCAGCCACAGACAGCCTGCAAGCCTGACCTCTGGTGTTGCATCCTGTTTCAAAAGCCTCTTGGCTTAAGGCCATGCTCCAGCACCAGGGGTACAACAGTTTTTCCAGGGCCTGAACAGGGACTTGACTGAACTGGCACTACCTGTGACTGGTTACCAGCCTTCATCGTTGGATCCACCAGACCCTCAAATTGCCAGCATCTGTCTGACCATTGAGCAGACCCAAGATGACTCTGATCAGTCAGGCAACAGAGACACCCAGGGATCATTGGGCCTCTGCCGGCTTAAATCATTCCTGTTGGGGCCTGCAGTCTCTGTTATCTGTCTGATTGTGAGTCCACCTGACTGGGTGAGTAGACCCATTTTGGGGGACACCCTAGGATCTCTCATGGACCCTCCAAATAAAACTGGAATTGTGTCCTCTGTTAAACTGTTCTGCCTGTGTAAAAATAGTTCTGTAATTAACCAGTGTCTAAAATGGGAAATATCCAGTTGTCTGCAGGAGATGAGGAACCTATCATTATCCAGCAGCTTGTTCCCACTGCCGCATCTGTCAGAAAACCAACCCACTGTCCCTACTGGAGCCCTGAGAAGCCAGAAAGCACTTTTCCAATCCATCCTTATACCCAGGTCAGCAATGGCAAGTAGACTTCACTGAATTGCCCTGTGCCTTCAGCTACCGCTACCTTCTGGCATTTGTCTGCCAGTTTTCTGGCAGGCCCAAAGCATCCCCATGTCAGACCGCAAAAGCCCATGAGGTATGCCACCATCTGTTAGAAGACATCTACCCGAGATGGGGACTCCTCAAGCACCTAAACTCTGAACAAGGACCCCACTTTGTTGCCTCCATCATTCAGAAATTGCCAAGGCCCTGAACATGGACTAGAAACTACACTCTCCCTACCGCCCACAGGCCAGTGTCATGGTTGAAAAGAATGAATCAGACTCTAAAAACTCTCCTAACAAAATATCTGTCAGTTTCAGGCCTTAAATGGCCCAAAGCAAAGCCCCTAACCCTGGCTGCAGTCCACCTATTTCCCAAAGACAAACTCAAGCTCTCCCCTTTTGAGCAAATGTTTGGCAGACCTTGGCCTTTCTGTAATCACCTGAGGGGGGAGAAAATAATAGTAGGTGATAAACTTCTATGCAAATATAAACAGTCTCTTTCCTGTGTACTGCCTGTAGTCTGTTCTGCCTCCCTACAGGAAAAACACTTCTGCCTTGACAGACCAGTCCACTCTCTCCAGCCTGGTGATTCAGTCATCATCTGAAAGTGGGACAAACAGCCACTACAGCTCCTGTGGTCAGAACCTCACCAAGTTCTGCTAACTGCTGACTCTGCCATCAAGGTAGCTGGACACAGCTTCTGGCTTCATCACTCTAGAGTCAAGAAAGTTCCTGAGCCAGAACACTTGTCAGCCCAGCCCCTGGAGACTGATACCACTGACTGCCCCCAGTTTCTGTTCTGCTGAAAGAATCTGGCTCCAGAGTCCAAGCCATCCAGTCATCAATATGAGTCCATGATACCTGATGCTGATCTTCTTGCTGGTCACCTATCCTTGCTCCAGTAAACCCTGTACCCCCTGCATCTCTCAGGTGAAACAGGGAGCCAAGATAACCTCTACCTTAATCTACTATGCCCTGTATACCTTCTCAGGCACCATTGGGTCATGTATACACACTGAAACTACCTAATTCCACCTGCCAAACTAGTCAAAACATTGTCTGCTGTGACCCAAAGCCACTTGTTCCCACAAGAACCTGTTCAGTATGGGCTCACCAACATGTAGGAGGATCATAGGTCTGATCACAAGCCATTCTCCTTGGAACTAACCACACCACCCAAAAACACTCCAAACTGGAAATTTGTTTTGACACTTGCACAGCTGTAGCCCAAAGTTATTGGGCCAACTGTGGGAACATCAATTGGAAATGAACCTGCTGGTTCTGTGGTAAATATTTGTGCTCCACTAACCAACCTTTCCAAGAACCATGCCCTACTGGGCCTTTGTCTTGTGGTCAACCACTGGCTGGACTTCAGGTCACAGACTAGACTGCCCAATTAGAGGAACAACAAAGGTTCTCGCTAAAAGAAAACCCATCTGACCCAAATTGCCAGACCCAAAATTATACTTGAATTACATTCAATCTGCCTAACCTCCAGTGATCCATGGCTGGACTTCTCCCATGACTATGGAATTTGCATGATGGCACTGGAAAGGACCCAATCCACTTAATCCACATATGAGTGCACCACTCATATCATAAAACCACAAATTCATTATGTCTACCATACCTTTTTTGAGGAACTGCAAGCTAAAACTGAAATTCCCCCTGTTTCCAAGAACATGTTTGTTGATCTAACTGAAAGTATTGCAGGGGGCACTGAATATTACTAATTGTTACATCTGTAGGGGTACAAATATGGGGGAGCAATGGCCCTGGGAAGCCAAGGAACTGAACTATACTAGCTTCCCCTGGCCTACCATAACCTTTCACCAGCATAGCCAACCCAACCAATGGTCTATCAGTACTAATCTGGTTGGCAGCCTCTGTGTCTCCCATACTCAAGGAAATGGCCCTGAGGTTGGTAATCTCTTATGGAAAACCACTAAGAATGGAATGGAACCCAGCACTTGGGCAGCTTGCAACTTCACTGCTCCTGATGCCTGCCCATGGAGAATAATCCTTCTCTTTCTTCCCTCTGGGCAATCCCTCAAATTCCACCCCAGTATGGGGTTCCGGATTTGTGGATAGTTCACTTATGCTACCTTACAACCTGAAAGGACCAGGTCCTATGTCTTAAGTGTGCTAAAACCAAGTTTCTTCTTACTCCCCCTTAAAACATGGGAATGCTTGGGAGTCTTAGTATTTGATGAACTGGGGGAGAAGGCCAAACACCTGCTCCAAACTGTCCATTGGAAGGACAATGAATGGCCACCTGAAAGAAATATCCACTACTATGGTCAAGCTACCTGGGCCAAGGATGGATCCTGGAGTGTATCACACTTCTATTTATATGCTTAACCAAATTATCCACTTACAGGCTGTGCTTGAAATTATAACCAATGAAACCTCTATTGCTCTTAACCTACTGGCCAAACAGAAAACGAGTTGCATACTGCCATTTACCAAAACTGCTTCACCTTGGACTATCTGCTGGCTGAGGAGGGTGGCATTTGTGGCAGTTTTAACCTAAGCAACTGCTACCTACAAATTCATGATCAGGACAAAGCCATTGAAACTATTATAGACCAAATGAAAAACCTTGCCCACATTCCCATCCAGACCTGGACAGGGGTTCAAGACTTAAATGCCAGCTTTCTACATTCTATGCTCTCCTCTGAATGGTGGAAATGCACTGAGCTCCTCATCCTGTGCAGGTTTGTTGCCCTATTAGTTTTACCATGCCTCATCCCTGCTTTCAGCAGTTCATCATGCACAGTGCAGAATGTATGCACATTGTCCCCACTAAATCACATCTCCTGAAATTAGGGTTTTGCACACAAAAGCACTGACAGAAACCCCATTGCCAGCTCTCTTATCTGAAGCTCAGGCCTCATATAAGCTGCCTATGCCTGATGAAGGGGGAACTGTGGAACTTGCCACAGGCTATCCAAATAAGCCCTAGTCAGCTGGCAGCCATTAACTCTAAGGAGGCAGTCACATACACCAGCTGGCTGACATTAACTCCAAGCAAGATGGTTATTGTGGTAGTTAGATTCAGGTGTCAACTTGGCTAGGTGAAGGTGCCTAGTTCTTGGATATGAGCCAATGGCATGTGAAGCTCATCTGTCACTGATTTCATCTGCAGTGAGCTAGGAGGCATGCCTGCTGCAGTGAATGATGTTTGATTTAATTGGCTGGTGCTTACATGAGAGAGCTCAATGTAGAACAGACCAAGCAGCTCAGCATACCTCATCTCAGCACTCACAGCTCAGCCCAGGCCTTTGGAGATGCAGAAAGGAATCACCCCAGGGAAAGTTGTTGGAACCCAGAGGCCTGGAGAGAAGGCCAGCAGAGATCGCCCTGTGCCTTCCCATGTAAGAAAGAACCTCTGTTGAAAGTTAGCTGCCTTTCCTCTGAAGAACTATGTGTTGACTAAATAAATGCCCTTTTATTGAAAGCCAATCTGTCTCTGGTGTGCTGCATTCCAGCAGCTAGCAAACTAGAATAGTCGTGTATACAAGCCAGGAAGTCCCTCACAAATGCGCAGCATAAGGGTCAATAAGTCATTAAAAACATGTCTCTGTCTAGCCCAAATATGGTTATAACTCCTAATTTGCCAGATGATTGGTCCATGATGCCTTACCTGAATGTTTCCACATCTTGCTAGGTATAAAACCTGTAACTGCTTGTACCTCCTTTGTCCCAACTTGCCACAGCACCCACAAAGCATTGTGTCCTGTTGGGCAGCTAAATACAATGATTCAAGCCTGATCTCTGGTGTCATGTTCTGTTTCAGAAGCTGCTCAGCTGAAGGCTGTGCCCATCACCAGAGCTGCAACATTAAGGCCTAAGGTAAATCAGAATAGAGGGTAAATGATGATATGTTCCATATTTTATAACTTCAATTTCTGTGTGAGACTAAAGGAAAATATGTTTATTTGAATCAAAATTTATATTTTGGCTAGTGCATTATTTAATTTAATTTGTATGGTCAGTTTATTGAAACACCAAATTACATGAAATCTTGAATAGGGTATGAGATCTTGGTTTGTACAAGTTAGTGTGAGGCCCCAATACATCCCAGAGGAATTTAGGCAGAGAATTAAAAAAAAACATTTGCAAAATCCTCTTGGGGAACTGTGGAGAAAGGAAGAAATATTAAACTTCCCCATCTGGGGAATTTCTAACAACCTCACAAGCAGTGGGGACAACCAATTCAATAGGTTGAGCCCTCAGTCTTGGGGCTTGCTCCTATGAAACTTATTCCTGAAAAGAGAAGCAAAGCCTACTTATAAGTATGCCCAACAGTCACCCCCAGAGAACATCTTTTATTGTTCAGATGTGACCTATCATTCTAAGCCAACTAGGCAGATGAACTCACTGCCCTCCCCACTAAGTGGGACATGACTTCTAGGGGTGTAAATCCCCCTGGCAATGTGGGACAAGACTCCTAGGGATGAGCTGAGATCTGGCATCATGGGCTTGAGAAGGTCTATTGACCAGAATGGGGAAGACAGAAATGAGACAAAATAATGTTTCAGTCACTGAGAGATTTCAAACAGAGCCTAGAAGTTATTCTGGAGGTTATTCTCATGCATTACACAGACATTTCTTAGTTTATGGTGTATTGGAGAAGCTAGAGGTAAGTACCTGAAACTGTTGAACTGTGTTCCAGTAGTCCTGATTCTTGAAGATGATGGTTTAACTATATAGATTCTGTAATGCATGATTGTGTCATGCATTACAATTTCATGTATGAAAACCTTGTGTCTGATGCTCCTTTTATCCAGGGTATGGACAGATGAGTAAAAAAATAAGGGCAAAAATGAATAAATAATAGGGGTGATAAGGGGTGAAAAAAAACTGGATAGATTAAAATACTAGTGGTCAATGAGTGGGAGGGATGTATGAGTGTTTCTTATTTCTATTTATTTATTTTTCTGGAGTAATGCAAACACTCTAAAATGATCATGGTGATGATAGACAACTATGTGATGATATTGTGAGTCAATGATTGTGTATACTTTGGATGGATTGTTTGTGTGTGAAGATATCTCAATAATAATTTTTAAGTACATACCCACTTTCAAAAAAAAAGACAGCATAAAAAATAATGGCCTTTATTGTAAAAACTTTGAATGTTTACAGAATAAACCCACCAATTAAAAGGTAATAATTGACAAAATGGATGAAAAATATGATCCATCTATATGCTGTTTACAAATATTCATCTTAAACCCAAGGATAAAAAACTGTTGAAAGTGAAAGGATGAAAAGAGATGTTCCATGCAATTTGTAACCAAAAGAAATCTGGGGTGCTATACTAACATCAGACAAAATAGAATTTAAATGCAAAGATATCATAAGGGACAAGAAAGACACTATATATTAATAAAAGTGAAATCTACCAAGAAGAAACAAAAATCATAAATGTTTATGCATCCAATAAAGGGGCTCCATAATACACGAGGCAAACATTGGCAAAACTGAAGAGAAGAATAGGCATTTCTACAATAACAATGGTAGACTTCAATACAACATTCTCTTTTATACATAGAACAACCAGATAGAGGATAAATAAGGAAATTGAGATCCTAAGCAATATCATAAGTAAATTAGACCTAATAGACATATATAGATCATTGCATCCCAAAACACTAGGATATACATTCTTCTCAAATGTTCATGGAACATTCTCCAAGATAGTTCATATGCCAGGGCACAAAACAGGTCTTAGTAATTTTGAAAAGGTTGAGATTATTCAGTGCACTTTCTCTGACCTGGAATGATGCTTAAAATCACTAACCACCAAAGAACCAGAACTTTCACAAATACATGGAGGTTAAACAGCACATTCTTAAGCAATCAGTGGTTAAAGAAGAACTTGCAAGAGAAAGAAGTAAATATTTGCTAAAAAATGAACACAGAATACAATATATGAAAACCAATGGGATGCAGTGAAGGAAGTGTTGAGAGGGAAATTTATGGCTCTAAATGTCTATATTAAAAAGGAAGAACAGGGCAGTGTAATGGTGGCTCAGTGGCAGAATTCTTGCCTTCCATGACAGAGGCCCAGGTTTGATTCCCAGAGCCTGCCCATGCCAAAGGCAAAAAAAAAAAAAAAGAAGAAGAAGACCAAGACATAACTTGGTTTATATAACAAGACATAACTTGTTCATAACTGAACAACTGAAGAAACAAGAGAAAGATTAGTAAACTAACCCTAAAGCAAGTAGAATAAGAGAAACACCAAATATTTAAGCAGAAATGAAAGAATTGGAGAACAAGGAAAAACAATAGAATCAATAAAACCAAAAATTGATTCTTTGAGAAGATCAGCCAGGTTGACAAACCCTTAGCTACACTAACAAAGTCTAAAAGAGAGAAGTTGAAAATAAATAAAATTGGAAATGAGAACATCATCATCACCATGGAGCAAAAAGAAGTAAACAATCCTTTTATGAAAGGATACTATGACTGACTGTTTGCCAACAAACTAGACAATTGAGATGAAATGGACAACTTCCTGCAAACACACAAAGAAACTACACTGACTCAAGAAGAAATAAAAGATATCAACAATTCATTCACATGTACAGAGGTTCTATTAGTCATCAAATCCCTTCCTACAAAGAAAAGCTCAGGATCAGGTGGCTTCACAGGAGAATTTTACCAGACATTGCAATAATACTACCACCAATCCTGCTCAAACTCTTCCAAAAAAAATTGAAGGAAAAGGGACATTGCCTAACTCATTCTACGATGCTAACATCACTCAAATATGTAAACCATAAAGATACTACAAGAAAGGAAAACTACAGGCCAATATCCCTATGAATATAGATTAAAGAATTCTCAAGATACTTGCAAATCAAATCCAACAACACATTAAAAGAATCATATTCCATGAACAAATAGGGTTTACTCCAGGCATGCAATGGTGGTTCAGCACCAGAAAGTCAACTGATGTAATACAACTTATAAACAAATCAAAAGGGAAAAATCACATGATCATCTCAATTGACGTTGAAAAGGCATTCACCAAAATTCAGCATCTTTTCCTGATAAAAGCTCTTCAAAATGTAGGAATCAAAGGAAACTTCCTCAATATGATAAAAGGCATATATGAAAAACACAGCTAGCATTGTACTCAACAGCGAGACACTGAAAAATCCTTCCCCCTAAGTTAAGAAATGAGACAAGGAGGCCCACTGTCACCAATCTCATCCAACATTGTGTTAGAAATTCTAGGTAGAGCAATCAGGCAAGAAAAAGAAATAAAAGGCATCCAAATCAGAGAGTAAGAAGTAAAACTCTGTCTTCAAATGACATGATCCTATATTTTGAAAACCCTGAGAAATCTATGACAAATCTACTAAGATAATAAATTCAGCAAAGTGGCAGGATGCAAGATTAATGGGAAAAAATATATTAGTAATGGCCTAACCAAGGAGGTAATTAGGAAAAAAATTCCAATCACAATAGTGACAAAAAGAATAAAATATCTCAGAATAAGCTCAACCAAGGATGTGAAAGACCTGTATACAGAAAACTACAAAAACTTCACTTAAAAAAAAACTAAATAGGTGTAAAGATATTCTGTGTTCATGTATAGGAAAGCTATATGTCATTAAGATGTCAATTCTACCCAAATTGATCTCCAGATTCAGTGCAACACCAATCAAAATTCCAACAACTTATTTGCAGACTTGGAAAAGCTGCTTATCAAATTTACTGGGAAGCCAGGAATATCCTAAAAAAAGATAATGAAGTGGGAGGACATATACTTCCTGATTTTAAAGGTTATTATAGAACAAAACAAACAAAACAGCATGGAATCAGCAAACAGACAGATATATTTGGTGGAATCAAATTGAGAGATCACAAATGGACCCTCAGATCTATGGTCAATTAATTTTTTACAAGGCCCCCAAATCCCCTGAACTAGGACAGAATAGTCTCTTCAATAAAAGGGGAAGCTAGATATCCATATCCAGAGGAATGAAAGAGGACCCCTATTTTACACCCCAAAAATTAATTCAAAATGGATTAAAGATCTAAATATAACAGCCAGTATCATAAAGCCATTAGAAGAAAATATCTTCAAGACCTAGTGGTAGAAAGTAGCATCTTAGACCTTACACCCAAAGCACAAGCAATGAAAGAAAAAAAAATAGATAAATGGGAACTTGTCAACATTAAACACTTCTGTGCTTCAAAGAACTTTGTCAAAAAGGTGAAAATGTAGCCAACTCAATGGGAGAAAATATTTGGAACCCATATATCTGATAAGACTTTGATATCCTGTAAATATGAAGAAATCCTACAACTTAACAGAAGGACAAACAACCCAATTATAAAATGGGGAAAATGCATGAAAACAAATATTTTTCCAAAGCAGAAATACAAGTGGCTAAAAAGCACACGAGAAAAGACACAGTTCATTCATCTTCATTAGCCATTAGATAAATGCAAATCAAAACCACAATGAGATATCAGCTCACACCTTTAAGAATTGCTGCTATTAAACAGGAAACTACAAATGTTGGAGAGGTTGTGGAGAAATAGAAACATTTATTCACTGCTGGTGAGACTGTGAAATGGTACAGGTGCTGCGTAAGACAATTTCATGGTTCCTCAGAAAACAAAATATTGAGTTGCCCAATGAACCAGCAATTCCACTACTCAGTATAGACCCAGAAGATCTGAAAGCAGTGACATAGACATTTGTCCACTGATATTCATAGCAGCATTATTCACAATTGCCAGAAGGTGGAAACAATCCAAATGCCCAATGACAAATGAGTAGATAAATAAAATGGTGTACGTTTGTATAGTGGAATATTATGCTAAAGTAAGAAGGAATGAAGTACTGAGACCTTTGACAGCATGGATGAATCTTTCAGGCATAATGCTGAGTGAAATGAGCCAAATACAAAAGGACAGATTATTGTATGTTTTCACTAATAAGAACTACCTGGAAAATATAAACTCAGAGTCTTAAAACATAGAAAATAGAGGACCTAGAGATAGAAGATAGAGATAGAAGAATGTTTGTGAATGGATAGAGATTATGGTAGTTCGTTAATTGGATTATAAGTAATAATGCTGTATTATAGGTGAATTTGATTGTAAGGAGTTGCTTAAAGTCATGTATGTCACAACTAATGTTGCAAATATACATAAACTTCTACAAAGGTATGGCAGTTATACAAAAATAATAGAGCGGTATATGGGGGTAAATTACTTATTGCATTCTGTGAACTACATTTAACAGAAATACCTTAATTTTCTTTCATCAACAGTATCAGGTAAACCACATAAATACTAGGGGGAAAAAATTGGTAGGGATGGGGATATAGGGTGCTTTGGGTTTTCTTTTCTTTTTTTTTTTGTAAGCCTATATGTTATTTTCCCTTTGGAGCAATGAAAATTGTCTAAAGTTAGTGTGAGGATGATTATGCAACTAAGTAAGGATAATCACTGAGGAGACACTGACTACATACTTCGGATAGAATATATGGTATCTGTCTATATCTCAATGAAAACTGCAGATTCAAAATATTAAATATATAGAATGTAATGGTGAAGATAATTATGTTGAAGAGCTAATTATGGATAAGAGTCACCTCCAGATAGCCTCTTTTATTGTTCATATGTGGCCTCTCTCTCTAAGTCAAACCCTGCAAAAAAACTCACTACCCTCTGCATTATATGGGACATGATTGCCAGGGATATAAATCTCCCTGGCAACATGGGAAATGACTCCCAGGGATACTCTTGGCCCTGGAATTGTGGGATTAAGAGTGCCTTCTTGTTCAAAATGGGAAAGAGAAATAAAATAAAATAAAGTTTCAGTAGCTAAGAAATTTCAAACAGAGTTGAGAGGTCATTCTAGAGGTTATTATTATTCCTGCTTCAGCCAAATATTGAAAATTGCAACACTATGCAAGTCCCAAGTAACAGTATAGCTGGAAACCCTCATGAATAACCTTGGGTCTATAAAAGTTTTAGCTAATAAATTTATTTTTTCACTAACATAAGGCCTCCGAATTGTTCTTATGCCAGATAAGCCCTGAAACCAAGAGTACCAGTCTCTCCAAGAACATCAACCAGGTTCATTCTTCTACCCCATAAGGGTGACACCCCTTTCCAGCATGAAGAAGTTGAAATGATCATTGTCCAGATATCCTTGAAAGCTAATCAAATGAGATTTAACAAAGATATAAAGATTTATCAAAAGACTATGATTACTGAATCATTATTTGAATGTTTCATTTTAGTTTCTAGAGTATTGGAATAGAGAGAAAGAAATACCTAAAAATTTTTAACTGTAACCCAGTAGTCTTGACATTTAATAATGATTGCATAACCATATAGCTTTTATCATGTGACAGTGTAATTGTAAAAATCTTGTGGCAGACATTCCATTTATCCATGGTGTGGGTAGATGAGTAATAAGATAAAGACATACATGAAAAAAAATAAAAATAGGTTGGGAATATTAGAAAAAATAAATTTATTAGCTAAAACTTTTATAGTGTCTTAAATAGACTCAAGGTTATTCATGAGGGTTTCCAGGTATACTGTTACTTGGGACTTGGATAGGGTTGAAATTTGCAATATTTGGCTGAAGCAGGAATAATAATAACCTCTAGAATGACCTCTCAACTCTGTTTGAAATTTCTTAGCTACTGAAACTTTATTTTATTTTATTTCTCTTTCCCATTTTGAACAAGAAGTCGCTCTTAATCCCACAATTCCAGGTCCAAGAATTATATAAACTTACATAAACTATAGGCAATAGCTATAGTACTACTTTAAAATCTTTCATCAATTGTAACAAATGTAGCTACTGTTAAAAAATAGGAGATGTATTAGTTAGGGTTCTCTAGAGAAACAGAATCAACAGGGAACACTTGCAAATATAAAATTTATAAAAGCGTCACAGAAACACAGAGTCCAAAATCCACAGGGCGGGCTGTGAAGCCGACGACTCCGATGGATGGTCTGGATGAACTCCACAGGAGAGGCTCACCAGCCAAAGCAGGAATGA
This sequence comes from Tamandua tetradactyla, assembly GCF_023851605.1. Classification (NCBI taxonomy): domain Eukaryota; kingdom Metazoa; phylum Chordata; class Mammalia; order Pilosa; family Myrmecophagidae; genus Tamandua; species Tamandua tetradactyla. Next base: position 96,124,903 of record NC_135339.1, on the reverse strand, counting down.
AACCTGTCTCCTCTGAGTCCTCCTTAAAAGGCTTCCCATGATTAGATTAAGCATCACTCATTGTAGAAGACACTCCCCTTTGGCTGATTACAAATGGAATCAGCTGTGGATGCAGCCGACAGGATTATGATCTAATTCTATGAAATGTCCTCATTGCAACAGAGAGGCCAGCATTTGCCCAACCAGATAAACAGGTACCACCACTTGGCCAAGTTGACACATGTCCCTGACCATGACAGGAGGTTACAAAAAAGTATAATATCCTCTGTAACAAATTTTCCACAAAATGTAGGTTTGATGGTAGGGTGGTATATGTGAATCCTGTATTTTATGCATCATTTTTCTGTAAACTCACTACTTCTCTAATAAAAAATATTAAATGCATGTGTGAGAATACCTTTGACATTGTCCTCTAAACTTACCACTGTCATCTAGCAGTTGAGCCTGGTACTGGTTCCCACAGTTGGGTTTGAATGTGCCACACTCTGATTTTTTACTTTGGATTATCATTAATTACATGTGTTATTGCCAGGAATTAATGCAAATATTTGTGTATTTAAGCTCCCTCATGTGCTAAATGCAAAACAGTTTATAGGTTCCCTATTGATGCTAGTCTATCAAGAACACCCTCTAGATCATATGCATTTATTAGGAGATACAGTGTCTGTTGATTGAGTTTTTGCTTTCCAATGTAAAATGTCACCCAATAAGTGCACTTCAGGACATGATAATTTGGAAATTTCACTTTCCCCTAGCCACCCTTTATCTTAAGGAATGTAACTACAGTTTTTCTGATAGCAATGTAAAGACTTTATTGAGAGCTGTCTTGATAGCCTTGTTAATTAGGGGATAGATGAGAGGGTTCAAAGGGGGCTCACTGTGGTATAAAGCAAAGCCATGACCTTCCCCATCTCCAGGGAGTAGCTGGGGCCTGGGGTCAGGTAAGTGTAGATGACTGTAGTATAGTATATGGTGACAACAGTGAGGTGGGAGGAGAAGTTGGAGAAGGTTCACTGCCTCATCTTGACCATATGAATCTTCAGGATGTTGGACATAAACTGTAGGAAGCCATGGTGAGGAGAAAATGCAACACAGTATATAAGATGTCATTCATTTTGTCATAATATCATCCAAGTATGTGGAGGAATAAGAAAGCAGCAACACAGGGGAGATCCTGCAGAAAAATGATCTAGCACAATGGGTCCACAGAAGGTCTGCCGTAATAGCAGACCAGTGTTGGCTCCAGCACCCAGAAGTTGATGCTCCACACAGCTCCAGCCAGAGCTGCTCAATCCTGGGAACACATTATGGAGCCATAGTGCAGGTGCTGAAAGATGGCCATATCTTGTAGGCCATGGCAATGGAGACAAGCAATTCTGTTGCAATGGACCATATCAAGAAGTATATCTGGATAACTCAGCCACTGTAGGATATGATTCTCTTCTCTGCACCAGAATCTCAAGGAGCTTAAGCAAAACTGCACATGCACATAAAACATAAAAAACAGTGACATTGACCAGGAAAAATACATGGGGGAGTGGAACTCAGGCCTGAAGCTAATGGCCACCATGATGACAGAGTTGCCATAGAGGGCCATGGTGTAGAGGGTGAGGAATAGAATGGAGGAGAGAACCTGTAGATGTGGTGATTCTGAGAAATCCTTCAGGATGAATTCTGTAACCAGGGTCTGGCCATTCATGACAGTTGACTATTCTAATCAGACACATTATTGCTGTTCAGCTGAGATAGAAAAAATGTCTTAAATAATGGTCAATATAAGTAGGTCATGATTCCTTCACATGTCATGTTCTCTCCAGTAAGTTAATGTTATATCTCTATCAACAGTGAACTAGCTGATCACCTTGGGCTTGATGCAATACCAGGTTCTTAATGTTGGTCTCTGCTGCTGACAGATTGGGTACTCAAAACTGGTGCAACCATGCCACTGAACCTATGCATAATCTCCATCCCAGTCACCATGGTCACTTTTTACATGAGCCCATTGGGCAATGACAAGGGTGGCTTGGAAAAGAAGCCATTTGGTATCCACAGGAAAATTCGTCCTATTCACTTATTAAAATCGTCCTCTGCTGAAGTCACCCTCTGGTGAGCGTTCATCTGATACACAAATAACTTCACATATTTTCCAATTCAGAATGTTCTGTCCACATGCCACTCCCCTAGACTTCCTTGTCACTAATCTTATTTCTTCCAAGCCCCTGATATTCAGCCAAACCTAGGGCAAAGTCCATGTATTGTTATACATTACATCTCTGGCTCTTCTCCTCCCAACCAAAATGAAAGAACCAGGTGCAGTGCTCAAATTTCTGCCCACTGGGAGAATTTCCCTTCAGCACTGTCTTCAGAGGTTTCCCAGAAAGGATCTCTGTTGCTTCAGCTATTGACTTTTAGGTCATACATGCATACCTGGCAGAACCATCTGTAAACCAGATGTCAATATTCTCTTTCCTCAGTCTACAGGTTTTAGGTAACTCCCCATGGGAACATAGGTGTGTAATGTGAGAGAGAAAGTGATGTTGCAGGAGTGGAGGCCATGGGCATTTGGGTCACTTCTCCATGTATCATACCCGAAGCTTAAAAGCCTGTTTGAGCTCTATCTCATACATACCACACCTCCATCTGATGATGGAGTGCTGCTGTACATGCCTGAATTTATGGCCTGATAGATCAGACAACACCAGTTCCTGGTGAGGAACCTGGGTCACATGGGGAATTGAGGGCCTATTGTTAAGCAATCAATGTCTATTAAAGTCTAGTAACAAGCTAACAGCTCTTTCTCTAAAGGAACATAGTTATCTACAGGAGATGGCAGTCCTTTCCTTCAAAATCTTAGTGGTTTGCACTATGATGCTCCTGTAGGGGCCTGCCAGAGACTCCGAATAGAATATCTACCTGTTGCTGCCTTTTAAATGCCACTGAATCAGTTGGATTATATTGCCCAAGTGACAGAACCACTTGCCATGTACAACTTTCACTTGTTCTGAACCAAACTCAAATTGCACCTTTTAGGTTATTTGACATTGAGCAAGAAAAGCACACACAAATGAAGAATATGATGGCTGCAAAATCCAAAAAGGCACACTGGGAATTGTGCCTGTTTTTCCACTGAATGAAAGTCCAGATATAGCTATTTATCTTTCACCTTAGAAGGGATGTCAACATGTCCCATGCCACCGGATGCCTAGAAATTTTACCTACTAGGAAGTCTCCTGAATTTTTCTGAGATTGATTTCCCATTATTTGGCAAACAAGTATCTTACCAATAATACAAGAGTAAGTGCTACTTTTTGCTCACTAAGTTCACTCATCATAACGTAATCAATGTAATGGGCCAGTGTGTGATTTCTTGGGGAGGAAGGCCATAAAGGTCCCTGCAGATTAAATCATGATATAGGTAGGGCTGGAGAATTGATATACCTCTGAGGTTGGTCTGCAAAGGTATATTTCTTACCTTGCAGCTGAAAGCAAACTACTTCTGGTGTTCTTTACAAGCAGATATCAAGAAAAAGCATTTATCAGATCCATGGCTTCATACCAGGAACCAGGGGATGTGTTGATTTTCTGAAGTAATAGCACCACCTCTGAAACAGCATCTGTAATTGGAGTCATAAACCTGATGAAGTTTATGATAATCCACAGTCATAATCCAATTTCCTTTTCTTCTTGTACAGGCCAAATAAGAACATTGAATGGGGATATGGTGGGAATCACCACTTCTCCACCCCTCAAGTCCTTGAGGGTGGTATTAATATATGCAGTTCCTCCTGGAATATTATTTTTGGTTTGTTATTTTTCTAGGTAGAGGCAGTTCTAGTGGTTTGCACTTTGTCTTTTCTATGATAATAACTTTCATTCCAATGTCAGGGAACAAATGTGGAGATTCTGCCAGTTGGTAAATATGTTCATTCAGTTATTTCTTAGAGATTTGAGGAAAGACCAACAGCATCTGTTTGCATACCCAGAGACCTACAGTGAGACAGCCATGAGATGACCTCCTTGATCACCTGACCTCTTCTGACTGGGAAATTGAGGAAGACTAGAACATTGACTTGAGATGAAAGAGAATGTACCATGAAGAAGCCCTTGAGCAAGGATGTTAATGAAGGTTAGGAAAGCCTGTTCTGCACAGACAACATACCTGGGGCTACCCACCTATGCAGAAGAGTCAGTGGCAGTTGATCTACCCAAATTCATTATCTACTATCAGGCATCACCCTGGAAAACAGGGAGGGTAGGGTATGATCCACAAACAAAGAGGAGGAAGGGGAAGTAAAAAAAGCGAAGCCATAAACAGCACTTAGGGCCAATCAACCCTGCCTGAGTGTGTCATCTATGATACAGCATCCACAAAGGAAGGAGAAGAGGAGAGTAGTAAAATAGTAAATGAAAATTACAAAATAAACAAAAATTTATAAAATTAGATTGCCCCATAATTCTGGATCCTTTCACCTCCCTTTTCTTCGGAGGGTGCTTGCATGCTCCTCTGTGCATATGTATTTAATGAACTTTCTGCCTGCCTACCTCATCTCTGCTATGCCCCGAATTATTTCTTGTGGCATGGCCAAGAACCTAGGAACTCAATCCAGTAACATATGTTGGCAAGCCGGCCAAGAGATACTTTTGCTCTCTGCTCATGTGGACTGATTAGTCATGGCTATTGCCCTGAGGCTTGACCTTGTGCTTTCACTTTCCTTCTTGCTTTGCTTCCTCATGCATCTCTGTGTCTTCTCTCTAAGAGGTCACCACACCCACTCCTTTCCTCCTCTCTGAGAACCACCTTTTGATAATTTTCACTGTTTTCTGTATCTTCTTGCTCAGTTTCTGTGTCTCTATGAATCTAGGGACTCTGACCCATCTTCCACAGGACATATCTCAGTCTGCTCTGGATTCTATGGCTCCATCCTCCGAGGTGGCAGAAGCCTGTCTCTGCACTGTTCAGATCCAAGGAGACTCACAGCAGAAGATGATCCTGCCCTTGAGAGCAGACTATGGGCTTCTCCCTACATCATGCAGGACTCCGCTGAAGACCAAATCAATGTCCCTTATTTCTCTCTCTCTTTCCTCACTTCTCCAAGACTTTTGCACATTCTCTCCTTTTCTCCCCTCTGGGGATCAACTCTTGATCCTCACTCACCAAATAGCTTGTCCTTGCCCTTCAGACCCTTCCTCCTGCTGCATCTGAGCCTTTTTACACTCTTCAACAGAGGTCATCTCCATAACCTCAGTGAGAGTCACCTTTTTTCTCTTCTTCCTAGCCTTCAATGCATTTTGTGTCATTCCGTCTTTTGTAACACAGAATACTGGGCCAAGGATTCTTATACCAGACAAAGTGTTGTCTTTGACATTCTAGTGACTCACCTCTGGTTTATGTCCATAGGAATTGTGTACTTTCCAATGGGAGTGTCTTTCTTTCAGTCTTTGATTCGTCTCTAGAGACACCTTTTGGTCAAATATAAAGCTTCTCTTCTTCTAGAGGATGCTTATTTTTTAGAGCTCAGTAAACAGGAAATTAAAAGATGAAGGTATTTCCAGAAGCATTGTCTGAAATTTCCCTCATGTGCAGTGGGCCCCCTCCTCAGGAACATAGGTCTAGACATCTCTGTGGAAGGAATATCCCAGGGATGTCCAGCAACTTTATTACCTATTTCTCCAATCTCTGACACTTTCCCTGTTTTACAGAAAAGAGGATGGTACTGTAATAGAGAGTCCCATTGGAGGGCTATGCTTTCTGATCTTTTAGCTTATATTGACTGTTGGCATTTCCCATTTTCTCTGCAAAAGGAAATAGAGGAGTACCCTAGACTAGCACACACCAGGGCCCCACCCCACCCCCACCAGCACAATGGCAGAGCCACAACATCCCCATCACCGGGCATGCATGCATTCATGCACTGACTTCTTGATCTCTACACTCCAACCCACTGCTCACAAACATGCACACTTGTCCCTCTCCCCAAAACAAGCACCTGCCCATACAGCTGGCAGGTGCTCCTGTGCACAGCTGTGCTGCATAGTCACACACATGCACACATGATCTACACCCCTCCACACCTGCACTTCTGAACCAGGGCATCATCCATTTGATACCACCCTACCCCCTGCCCATGTCTCTCAACCTCTCTGGCCTGTTCCTGCCCCTACACACTACCACATCTGTACCTAGGGCCCTCTGGCTCACACCCCATGCAAGAACACACCCTGCCTTGCTCCCCTGTTAACTCTGAGTCAACGACCCTATAACCTAATACCTATGACCCCCATGCACCATGCACCCACCTGCATCCAACCTGCTCACCAGACCCCATGCACACAGCCTCTCCATCCACCTCTCACAGTACACTATCTCTGTGTCCCCCATGCTGCACACCACTCCTGCACTCCAAGGTCTATCTGAGCTGCACCACATACCCACAGCCCCACACCACACATCTTCAAATTTGCAACTAGCTCCCCATGCTCACAGGCACCAGCGTAGAACCTGTGTCTATACCTGAAGTGCAACACACCACCAACTGTTGTGCCCCTCTCCACTCTCTACATTTTTCTCCACACCTGTCCTGCAAATACAGAGCTTTAGACTACTGAAGGAAATCAAATTCCTAAGTAAGCCTAACAAGGTACTTACATGCTATGAAGACAACAGAAGATCACTAAACATATCAAGATGCAGACAGGTATAGCCCAGCCTAACGACCAAATTAAAATAGCAGAGGAAACACAGACCTTGGAGCAACTAATTAAAGATGTTCACATAACTTTACTATAAAATAAATGGCATGAATGCAGTACACCAGTGGATTAGTAGCAAAATTCTCGCCTGCTGTGCCAGAGAACCATGTTCAATTTCCAGAACCTGCCCATGCCAAAGAAAAGTAAAAATTAAAAAAATAATAAATGATATGAGTAATGACATAAAGAAGATCAGGAAGACACTAGAAGAATATAAAGAGGATTTGAAAAAATAGAAAAATAGCAGATAGAGAATAAGGATACTGTAGACCAAATAAAAAATCTACTACAGACACAACAGCAGATGTGAAGAGGCAGAAGAAAGAATAAGTGAACTAGAGCACAGGAAATTGATTTCAAACACTCAAAACAGCTAATAGCAAAAAAAAAAAAAAAGGAAAAATTTAAATTGGATCTCAAGGAAATGATGGGCAAAACAAAGCACACAAATTGATGTCCCAGAAGGACAAAAGAAGAGCAACGGGCTAGGAAGATCACTTGAGGATATAAAGGGGGGAAACTTCCCAACCCTTATAAATGACATAAATACACAAATCAAAGCAGCTCAACAAACTCCAAATAGAATAAATCCAAATAGTCCTCTTCCAAAACACGTGTTAATCAGTCTGTCAAATGTTGAAGAGAAGCAGAAAATCCTGAAAGTGGCAAGAGAAAAACAATCTACTACAAACAAGGGAAATCACATAAGACTGAGTTCAAAATACTCAACTGGCACTATGGATGTGAGAAAGCAGTGGTATGATGATATTTTTAAGATTCTGAAAAAAAAGACTTCCAGCCAAGAATTCTGTACCCAGTCAAATTGTCCTTCAAAACTGAGGGAGAGATTTAAAATTTTCACAAACAAACAAATCCTGAAAGAATTTGTCAACAAGAGACCAACCCTACAAGAAATACTAAAGGGAGTTCTGCCAGTTGAAAAAAAAAAAAACAACAGGAGATGGAGGTCTGGAAGAGGACACAGAATTGAAGAGTACCAGTAACGGTAACTTAAAGTATAAAAAGAGAAAGAGAGAAAAGAATGTATGTGTCTGACAAACGAATACAAAAGATAAGATGGTGGATTTAAGAAATGCCTTTTCAGTAATAACTTTGAATGTTAATGGACTAAACTTACCAATTAATAGAAACAGAGTTGTAGAATGGATAAAGAAATATAATCCAGCTATATGCTGTTTATAAGAGACTCATATTAGGCACAAGGATACAAATAGTTTGAAAGGGAAAGGATGGAAAAAGGTGTCCCATGCAAATTGTAAGCAAAAGAAAGCAGAAGTAGCTACACTAATATTGTACAAAATAGACCTTAAATGTAATGACATCATAAGAGACAAAGAAGGATATATATACTAATTACTAATAAAAGGAACAATTCACCAAGAAGCAATAACAATCATAAATGTTTATGCTCCCATTCAAGGAGTTCCAAAGGACATGAGACAGATATTGGCAAAATTGAAGAAAGCAATAGGTGTTTCAACAATAATAGTAGGAGCCTTCAATACACCACTCTCCTCTATAAATAGGACAACCTGACAGAGGATCAACAGGATATAGAGAAGTTAAACATCTTGATAAATGAATTAGACCTAACAGATATATAGGTCACTATACCACAAACCACCAGGATATACATTCTTCTCTAGTGCTCATGGAGCATTCTAGATTAGATCATATCCTGGGGCGCAAAACATGTCTTCATAAATTTAAAAACATTGAAATTACTTAAAGCAACTTCTCTGATCACAATGGAATGAAGAAGGGTATCAATAACCACCAAAGAACAAGAACTTTCACAAATATATGGAGATTAAATAACGCACTCTTAAACAACCAGTGGGTTAAAGAAAAAATTGCTAGAGAAATCAGTAGCTATCTGGAGGTGAATGAAATGAGAATACAACTTTTCAGAACTTATGGAATGCAGCAAAGGCTGCACTGAGAGGGGAGTTTATTGCTTTAAATGCTTATATTTTAAAAAAGAGAAAAATCAAGGACTTAACTGTTCACCTGGAGGAACTTGAGAAAGAATGGTAACTAATCCCAAAGCAATAGAAGAAGAGAAATAACAAAGATCAAAGCAGAGTTAAATGAATGGGAGAACAAAAGACCAACAGAAAGAATCAATAAAACCAAAAGTTGGTTATTTGAGAAAATCAGTAAAATCAATGGGCTATTAGCAAGGCTGACAAAGAAAAAAAAAGAAAGAGGATGCAAACAAACAAAATCAGAAATGAGAGGGGGTCATTATCCAGACCCTGAAGAAATAAAAGAAATCATAAGATGATACTATGAACAACTATATGCCAACAAAGTAGACAACTTACATGAAATGGACAAATTCCTGGAAACCCACAAACAAGCTACACTGACTCAGAAAGAAATAGAAGATTTCAAACCAATCACAAGTAAATAAATTCAATCGGTCATGAAAAATCTTCCTACAAAGAAAAGCCCAGGGCCAGATGGCTTTGCAGGGCAATTTTATCAAACATTCCAAAAAGAAGCAACACCAATCCTGCTCAAACTTTTCCAAAAAATTGAGGAAAGGGGGAAACTACCTAACTCATTTTATGAAGCTAACATCACTTTAATACCAAAACAGGTAAAGTAGCTATAAGAAGGGTAAACTACTGGTCAATCTCCCTAATGAATATAGACGCCAAAATTCTCAATAAAATGCTAGCAAATCAAAACCAACAACACATTAAAAGAGCTATACACCACGACCAAGTGGGATTTTTACAAGAATGCAAGGACAGTTCAACACAAGAAAATCAATTAATGCAATACAACACATTAACAAATTGAAGGGGAAAAATCACATGATCATCTCAATTGAGGCTGAAAAAGTACGTGTCAAAATTCAACATCCTTTTCTGATGAAAACACTTCAAAAGATAGGAATCAAAAGTAACTTCCTCAATATGATCAAAAGCATATATGAAAAATGTATAGCCAGCATCATACTAAATGGAGAGAGACTGAAAGCTTTTCCCCTAAGATCAGGAATGAGACAAGTATGTGCTGTGTCACCAACATCATTCAACATTGTACTAGAAATTCTAGCTACAGCAATCAGGCAGAAAAAGGAAATAAAAGGTATTCAAATTGGAAAGGAAGAAATAAATATTTAATTATTTGCAGATCACATGATACTACATTCAGAAAATCCTGAGAAATCTACTACAAAGTTACTTGAGCTAATGAGCATTCAGCAAGGTGGTGGAAAATTAAATTAATGTTCAAAAATCATTAACATTTCTCTATACAAGCAACGACTTAAATGAGGAGTCAGTTAAGGAAAAACTTCCATTTAAAATATCAAGTACCTAGGAATGAACTTAACTAGGGACATAAAGGACTTGTACACAGGAAACTACATAATATTTCTAAAAGAAATCAAAGAAGGTCTAAATAGGTGGAAAGATGTTCCCTGCTCATGGATAGGAAGGTTAAATATAGTTAAGATGTCAAGTCTACCCAAATTGATCTACAGATTGAATGAAGTACCAATGAAAATTCCAACAGTCTACATTAAAGACTTGGAAAAACAAGTTACCAAATTCATCTGGAATGGAAAGAGACCCAAATAGCTAAAAGCATCCAAACAGAGAAGATAAAAGTGGAAGGATTCCTGACTTTAAAACTTTTTATAAAGCCACAGTTGTCAAAACAGCATGATACTGGTAAAAAGATAGAAGTATTGACCAATGGAATCAAACCAAGAGTACAGGAATAGACCACCAAATCTATAGTCAATTTGGTTTTGACCAAATCCACTGAATTGGGAAAAAATAGTCTTTTCAATAAATGGGTGTGGGAAAACTGGATATCAATAGCCAAAAGAATGAAAGAGGACCCTTACCTCACACTCGATGCAAAAATTAACTCAAAGTGGATCAAACAGCTAAATATAAGAACTAGCACCATAAAGCTTCTAGAAGGAAATGTAAGGAAACATCTTCAAAACCTAGCACTAGAAGGTAGCTTCCTAAACTTTACATCTAAAGTACAAGCAGCAAAAGAAAAAATAGGTAAATGGGAACTCCTCAAAATCAAATGATTTTGCATCTTGAGAGACTTTATCAAAAAGGTGAACAGGCAGCCAATTCAATGGGAGAAAATATTTGGAAATCACTCATTGGGCAAATGTTTGATATCCTGTATGCATAAAGAAATCATATAACTCAACAACAAAAGAACAAACAACCCAGTTATAAAATGGGCTAAAGATATGAATAGGCATTTTTTGATGGCTCAAAAGCACATGAAGTGATGCTCATTTTTGTTAGCTATAAAGAAAATGCAGATCCAGACTACAATAAGATACCACCTCACACCTACAAGAATGGCTGCTATTAAACAGGAAATACAAATTTTGGAGAGAATGTGGAAAATTGGAACCCTTATGCTCTGCTGGTGGGAATGTAAAATGGTACAGCCACTATGGAAGACAGTTTGGCAGTTCCTCAGGAAACTAAACGTTGAGTTGCCCCATGACCCAGCAATAGCACTACTTGATATATGCCCATAAGAGCTGAAAACAATGACACAAAGAGACATTTACACACTGATGTTCATAACAGCATTATTCAAAGTTACCAAAAGACAGAAACCATCCAAGTGCCTATCAACAGAAGAGTGGATTAGTAAAATGTGACATATACATACAGTGGAATACTATGCAGCAATAAGACAAAATGATGTCCTGAAGCACATGACAAGATGGATGAGTCTTGAGGACATAATGTTGAGTGAAACAAGTCAGGCACCAAAGGCTAGATACTGTATGACTCCACTTTTATGACCAAGGTAAAGTTGGCTGAAGGATGCACTGATTGAGAATTAGATTGGCAGACAATGGTGTAAACTAATGATTGAATATTGTGCTGCTACAAAAAGGAATTAAGTTGTGAAGCATGCGACATCGAGAATGAACCTGTGGGACATTTGGGAGGCAAAATAAGCCAGAAACCAAAGAGAAATTATTGTATGGTCTCATTTAGCTAATGCTTATGAGAAAACAGGGGCCTAGATTATAAGACCTTGTGGCAGTTACATTTTGTCCTGACTCATAATTATTATTTCTGGAATTTGAGAGACAGTTTTATATGTGTGTAATATGGTATTCAGAGATAAGCATGAAGGCAATCAAGAAGGGATTAAGATAGTTCAGAACACAGGGATAAGGAAGACATTGTCTATATTTTAGAACCCATCTACTCTTTGAGACCAAGGAAATAGAGGTTTATTTTGTCCAGAACCTAAATTTTCTGTAGCACATAATCTAACTCAGCCTGTCTAGATTGCTCACTTAAACAATTGAAACACAGGGAACCCAGAATAAGAATGAGGGCCCTTAATACTGCATAACTTAATGCAATGCCTGGATACATCCCAGAATATACTAAGCAGATAATCAAAAAGTATTGGCAAAGTTCCTTGAGGGGTGGAAGAAAAAAAATATGGAACTATGAAACTTTATCACCAAGGAAACCCGTGATACTATGTCAAGCATTAGGGACATGTAAGTTAGTAGGCCAAGCCCTTGATCTTGAGGCTTGCTCCTGTGAAGCTTATATCTGTAGCAGAAAAGCTTAGCCTACCTATAGGTGTGCCTAGGAGTCACCTCCAGAGGATCTATTTTGTTGCTGAGATGTGGCCTCACTCTCTCTAAACCCAACTCTGCAAATGAAATCATTGCCCTACCCCCAACAGGGGACATGACATCTAGTGGTGAAAGTCTCCCTGGTGGCATGGGAGATGAATCCCAGAGATGAGCCTGACCCTGGCACCATAGGATCAACAATGCCATTCTGACCAAAATGGGGAAAAGAAATGTAAAACACAAGGTATCAGTGGCTGAGAAAGTTCAAATAGAGTCAATAGGCTACCCTGGAGGTCACTCCTACACAGACTTCAGGTAGACATTGCTACCTATCATAACTTGCCAAATCCCAAAGAAAGCCGTTCCACCCAATCCTAAAGAACACCTAGGACAATATATAAGATTCTACAAAGGTTTCATGTGATAAGGTAACTTTCCAGAAACCTACAACCTCCAGATGGGGCCCTGGACCAAATAGGTCCTGAAGACTAGAGGGGCCAACCTCTCCAGAAAATCAGCTAGTTCCATCTCCCTACCCCTTATTATTGATAGCCCTTCCAACATGAAAAAGTTAGAATGGGCATAGCCCAAATACCCCTAAAGAGTGGGAGAAAGATCAAAGGTGATGGTTGAGTTATACAGAGAAGATAGGGTCTAACAAATAAGTATAATTGCTGAATAATTACATTGATATTTCTTTTAGTCTCCAATATCTTAGAGCAGCTAGAAGTAAAAACCTAAAATTGTGGAATTGCAACTCATACCAAACTCTGAAATCTGTTCTACAACTAACCATTGTACAGTGCATTGAAATTTATTTATTTTTTGTATAATGTTATTGTATACAAAAAAGAAAAAATAATAATGATAAAAATATTCCTTCTAGCCTCCAATGTTCTGGAGCAGATAGAAGGGAAAATCTGAAATGATGGCATGGTAGCCATCACGAACTCTAGGATCTGTGCTATACTGATTTGTTGAAGAGTGCTTTGAAATCTATTGCTTTTTTCTCTCTCTTTGCTTTGGATATATGTTATATTATATAATTTAAAAAGCTTTAAAAAGAGAAATAGATGAACTTACAAAAATATGTCAGGAACTTGAACCCTATACAGGCTCTCTACCAGTCAAATGCTTTGGGAACACAGGGAGTAAGTTCATCAGGTATCCCCAGGACACCTTTCCAGAGTGAAGTCTTTACCTATGCTTCTGGGTTAGTTTAGGCTAGGGTTTTGAACACTATCAAATTTCCAGACAGTGTTCTCAAAGAGCTGGGAACTCAACCCCTAATACAACTCCTTTCCTGAGAGATATCTGGACCTATGCTCCCAAGACATTCCTGAATACAGGTCAGGGACTCAAACCCTGTCCTTTTCTGGAAGAATTCCAAGACAATTCTCTTGAAAAATTAGGGATTCAAGCCCAATACAGCCTCTTCACCAGTCCAATACCTCAGGAACATGGGGAATAAGGTTGTCAGGCATCCTGGGTTGTTCCTTCCTAGGAGATGTCTAGATTCATGTTCCCAAAGAATGGGCCAGCCCCACATGAGAGAAGTCTAATACAATGCTCCCAGGAATACCTTTGTCCTCCAGTTTCCTAAGCTCTAAAATGTGAGATTCCTCTAGAAGATGGGAAGTTTTATATTCAGCAGCAGTGCATCTCAATAGAAAGTAAATGATTAAGGCCCAGAGGGAAAACACCTCCATTGGAATACCCAATTCCCATGGGCATAAACTAGAATGTAAGAGACAACATCTTGTTTTATAAAAGAATCCTTATCCCAGAATCATGTGTTTAAAAGATGGAATGACATAGAAGGCACTGAAAGCCAGACAGAGGAGAAAGAAGACTTTCATGGAAGCAGTGGAGAGGATACATGTCAATGGGAGTAAAAGGAACAGATCCACCAGGAGGAAGGGTCTGAAGAACAAGGAAATACTATTAGGTTAGTGATGTCAAGAGGTGGTCCCCAGAGGGGAGGAAAGGAGAGTGTATGAGGAGGTCTCAGAACCAAGGGAGAGAGAGATGGAAAGATAGATAGATGATGATGATGATGATGATTAGATAGAGATAGATAGATAGATGACAGATAGATAGATAGAGAGAGAGAGAGAGATAGAAAGAAAAAAAGTGAAAACACACAACCAAGCCTCCTGGTCAGTAGCCATGACCTCCAAGTCCAGATAATCAGAGAGGAGAAGTGTCTCCTGGCTGGTTAGCCAAAATATGTTGCCATACATCAGTTCCTAGGTTTGTCACCATGCCATAAGAAAGAATTCAAGGACACAGTACAGACTAAGTAAGCAGGCAGAAAGTTTATTATATATACATGCAAAAAGAAGAATGTGGGCACTCACAAGAAAAGAGAGATGAGAGGTGAGAGGCCCTAACAATGAGGGACAATCTGCTTTTATATATTTTTGCTCCCTGTTTCAGTTTGCTAAAGCTGCTGGAATGCAATGTAACAGAAATTGGCTGTCTTTTCTTTTTTTTTTTTTTTTTTTTTTTTGCGTGGGCAGGCACCGTGAATCAAACCCATGTCTCCAGCATGGCAGGTGGGAACTCTGCCTGCTGAGCTGATGTGGCCCACCCAATTGACTGGCTTTTACAAGGTGTTATGGTTAGGGACACATATCAACTTGGCCAAGTTGTGGTACCTGTTTATCTGATTGGGCAAGTGCTGGCCTGTCTGTTGCAATGAGGACATTTCATAGGATTAGGTCATGATCACGTCAGCTGCATCCACAGCTGATTCCATTTGTAATCAGCCAAAGGGGAGTGTCTTCTGCAATTAGTGATGCTAAATCTAATCATGGGAAGCCTTTTAAGGAGGACTCAGAGGAGACAGGTTCCATTCCTGCTTTGGCTGGTGAGCCTCTCCTGTGGAGTTCATCCAGGCCATCCATCGGAGTCGTCGGCTTCGCAGCCTGCCCTGTGGATTTTGGACTCTGCGTTCCTGCGGTCAAATGAGACACTTTTATAAATTTTATATTTGCAAGTGTTCCCTGTTGATTCTGTTTCTCTAGAGAACCCTAACTAATACACAAGGGTACTTATTACTTTATAAATTTAGAGTTCTAAGGCCATGATAATGTGCAAATTAAGGCATCAAATTGAAGATACCCTCTCTGAAGAAAAGCTTTTGGCATCCATGGTTCCTCTATCACATGCAAAGCACATAGCTGGAATCTTCTTGTTCTTCTGTCCCTGGTTTCCTTGCTTTCAACTTTTGATTTCAGTGGCTTTCTCCCTGTTTATCTCTGGATCCTTTCTTAGCATCTCTGGGGCATTTCTTTCTCATCTCTCTTCAAAAATGTCTATGCTTTGTATCCACTCATAAAGGACACCAATGAAGTATTTAGATGCACCCTGAATGATGTGCTGAGTCACATCTCAATTGAAATAACCTAACAAAGTTTCCATCCACAGTAAGAATGCACCAGCATTAGAGCTAAGACCACAGAACTTTTAGAAGAAAATGTAGGGAAATATCTTATAAAACGTGTAATAGGAGGTGATTTCCTTGATATTACACCCCAAAGCATGAGCATTGAAGAAATAGATAAATGGGAACTCCTCAAAATTAAACACTTTTATGCATCAAAGAACTTTGTCAATAAAGTAAAAAGGCAGCTTGCACAATGGGAGACAATATTTGGAAACCACATATGAGATAAGGATTTAGTATTCAAACTATGTAAAGAGATTCTTCAACTCAACAACAAAAACACAACCAACCCAATTAAAAAAGGAGCAAAAGACATGAACAGACACTTCTCAGAAGAGGAAATAAAAATGGCTAAAGGGCACATGAAAAGATGCTCAACTTCACTTGGTATTGAGAAGCGCAAATCAAAACCACAATGAGATGTCATCTCACATCCACTAGAAGGCCGTTATCAAAAATAAAACAGAAAAAAAAATAAGTGCTGAAGAGGATGTGGAGAACAAGGCACACTTTTCCACTGTTGGTGGGAATACAAAATGGTACAACCACTCTGGAAGGCAGTTTGGCAGTTCCTCAGGAAGCTAAGTATCAATTGCCATATGATCCAGCAATCCTATTGCTAGTGTATTAGTTAGGGTTCTCCAGAGAAACAGAATCAACAGGGAACACTCGCAAATATAAAATTTATAAAAGGGTCTCATGTGACCATGGGAATGCAGAGTCCAAAATCCACAGGGCAGGCTGTGAAGCCAACAATTCCGATGGAGGGTCTGGACAAACTCCACAGGAGAGGCTTGCCAGCTGCAGCAGGAAGAGCCTGTCTCTTTTGCATCCTCCTTAAAAGGCTTCCAATGATTAGATTAAGCATCACTCATTGTAGAAGACACTCCCCTTTGGCTGATTACAAATGGAATCAGCTGTGGATGCAACTGACATGGTCATGATTTAATTCTATGAAATGTCCTCATTGCAACAGACAAGCCAGCACTTGCCCAACCAGACAAACAGGTACCACCACTTGGCCAGTTGACACACAAACCTGACCATGACAACTAGGTATCTATTCAGAGGACATGAGGGCAGGGACAAAATGGACATTTGGACACCAATGTTTAGAGCAGCATTGTTTACAATTGCCAAGAGATGGAAACAGCCCAAATGTCCATCAATGAATGAGTGGCTAAACAGCTGTGGTATATACATACGATGGAATAGAATGCAGCTGTTAGACAGAATAAAGTCATGAAACATGTAACAACATGGATGGACCTTGAGGACATTATGCTGAGTGAAACTGTAACTGAGAAGTTAAGATTTAAGGGATGATTTTAATCACTGAATCATATAAATGTTCCTTTTGCTTTGGGGACTTTGAAGTAGACAAAGGAAAGTACCCAGGAGCCCTGAACTATAATTAAGCTGTTTGCACATCTGGAGGGATTGTAAAAAGTCCTTGTCTTTTACCTGGTGCCTGTGTGGCTGTGAGAGCTGTAACACACTTTATCTGGTTATTTTCTTATAGTCCTCAATGCTAAGGAAAATAGTCATTAACTAGTCTCGGTCCCTTACATTTGTAAATCATATCTGCTAGGCTCTGCCATTCAAAGATAGATAGCTCTGCCTTCTTGTTAACCTATGTTAACAATGTTTTCTTTCTGGCCCTGCTTGACTCTGCCATTTGGCTCTGCTAGTCTTTGCCACTGAAGGATCGATAGCTCCTTTCAACTTATGTTAACTTTAACAATGTTTTCTTTTCTACTTTGAACTTCTGTAAACACTGTTTTCTTGCCTGCTTTGAATTTATTATCTGAAATGACCTTATCTTCCCTTGCTAGAATCCTTAAAACCCTCAAATCCCCTAAGTTCAGGGAGACAGATTTTGGGTGGTTAGGCTGTCTGTTCTCCTGCAACACATGTAGTAATAAACTCTTTCTCTCTTTCAAACCCCAGTGTCTCAGGAATTGGTTATTGAATGAATCAGGCAAAAGAACCCATGGATATTGTCCAGTATCAATTGGTGACCCAGATGGGACAAATGCTCAAATCTCTGGGGACACTGTGGAGCAGGTAATCAAGCCTTTGTGGTCACTGGACTGAATTTAGTCTAGATGCTCTGCAATGGGGAGTTCTCTGTTCTACTGGCACTCCAGTGACTTTTCACACTTTGAAAAGCTTCAAAGGGAGAAACTGTTTCCAGTTCCAGGTCTGAACATATGACTACATGAGTGGGTCATCAGGGTAGAGGTGGATTGGGGGGTAAATAAACATTTCAAGTCCCCTTTGACCTAAGTGTGGGTCATGCTTCCAGAACAATCCCTTTGCTCTGACCTCTATACCTCCAGATTTTGGGTACCGTACTGTACAGGGTTTGAGACTCTGACCTACTCCAACAATTAACTAGTATTTAATGAAATTAAGTGGGCCTGTTTAAGTGTCAGCCAGCATATTACCTAGGTATTGGTTAATTGTTAAATTGGTGTGATAGGTGTTTTGTGTCTGTTTAATTGTCAGCTGATGCATTCAGTGTGTTGTTTAAATATATCAAGTGTTGTTAAGTGTATAAGGTGGTGTTTTGCCACAATCATACTATCTGAGTGTTTTAATTGGTTATTGACTACTGAAGTCTTTTTAAATGGGAATTTATAATTCTAATAGTACTCATGAATATAGCCCTCTGGACTGTATCTTGAATAACTGGAAAAAATTATCTATGAGCTTATGAAAAAGCACAATGTAGTTCTCTTTTGTAACACAGTCTGGCCACAATATAATTTAGAATCAGGAGAGAGATGGCCTGAGAATGGCTCTATAGATAAGAGCATCATATTACAATTAGAACTGTTCTTCAAAAAGGAACAGAAATGGGATGAGATGATGTATATATTTAATCCTTTATTTGTCTCTCTCAGCAATCAATGTTAAGGAGAAGATATAATATTTTACCCATAAAGATTGATGGTGAAAAGAAAAATGTCCTTCCTGATTTGAATCCAGAGGATTCAGTAGAATCATTATTAACTCCTTTATCTGCTCCACCTGCACCCTATAACAAAGAAGCTGACAGAACAAGAAAAGAGGGAAATCTCATACCTTTCCTCATCCTCTTCAATATCCCCCTCTACAGACGGAGAAGAGCATGAAGTAGGAATGCTCTCCCCCCCCATACCCAGCAGAGTACCCAATTTGTCCAGAGCTTCTCCTTAAAATCAGCCACAGAGCCATGGCAAAAACTTGTACCTCCAGCAAGTGCCAGAAGGAGTAGATGAACAGGGAGGCCCAAGAGGATTTGTATATGTGCTTACCCTGTTCTCCACATCAATTTATATGACAGGAAAATAATGCTGCACTCTATAGAGAGGACCCAAAGAAAATGGAAAGCTTAATTAGTTACTTCAATATTTGCATCCTATAACCCAAATTGGGTTGACATTCAGGCCTTTTTAAATACCTTGATAACAGAAGAAGAATGGAGATTGGTAACAGAAAAAGCAAAGCAGGAAGCCAATAGAAAACAGGGAGAAAATCCTGGAAATCCCATGTACACTGGAGTAAATTAAGCAATACCTATAAGGGACCCTGAATGGTATCCAAATGAAGCAGGGGACTGGTTAAATTGGATTGCTATAAAGAGTGTATTGTTGCAGGTCTGTGAAAAGGGGTCCCTAAAACTACAAATTACCAGAAAATAAATGAAGTAAGACAATGGTCAAAAGAGGATCCCTCAGTTTTTTCTTGAAAGAATTTATAGTACTTACTGGCAGTACACAGGCATAGATCTAAAAAGACCCGCAAATGCCAGAAACCTAAATATGACTTTTATTACTCAGCATTTTCCTGATATAAGAAACTGCAGAAAACAGACAATGGATTAGGATTGCTTATCTCTAGATTGGTTGAAATTGCGTTTAAAGTTTATGACAACAGAGATCAAGTTAAAGATCGGTATTTTCAAAAGCAAGCAGTGCTGGAGAATCCATATCTTAGGAACCAAATGGTGCTTCTCAGGGCTCTAATGAATCAAGGGCAACCAGGACAAGATAATGGCAAGAAGGTAAGAGTCTTGGTCAACCTCTGAAAATTGGGAGGAACTCCTAAAGAATTAGGAGCCAACCAATGTATGTACTGCAGGAAAGAGGGGCACTGGAAGAGGGATTGCTCTAGCTATCCCCAGGGAAAAACCCTAAGGGAAATTAGACAGCCACATTTCAGATGCCCCAATGAAATGGTGGTACAGCTGATAGTTACTTGGAATGAAGAGGCTCAGGGACTCTATTGGAAGAAATACTGCTTTGTTCAATCTCCCACCAAGAGCTTCAGATAACAATACAGATGGGAAAGCAATTAATAGATGTTCTTGTCAATACAGGAGCCACATACTCGGTATTAAATAAAAACCCTAATGTGATTTCCAACCAATCAGTTGCTATAACTGGAGTATCTGGTAAGAAATCAAATAAGCCCTTTTTGCAGCCTCTAGATTGTTTAATTGGGACTGAAAATATAAAGCACAGTTTCCTATATGCACCAGAATATCCAGTTCCCTTGCTGGGAAGAGATTTGTTGACCGAGTTAAATGTCAAGACAATCTTTTCTCTGGATTGTTTGTCAATAGAAGTGCCTCCAGGGCATGCCTGTGCACTGCAGGTTGCTTTACTGTTCACTGAAGGAGATAAGCTGGCTAGGCCCATCCCAGAAGAAATCTTAAAATCTGTGAAACCGGAGGCATGGGCTGATGTAAAACCTGGATGGGCAACAACAGTAGAGCCAGTTCAAGTGAAATTTCTGAAGCCAGCTACTGTGCACAATGTTAAACAATATCCACTTAAACTATAGTCCAGGGAAGGAATTGCTCCATTTATAGAGGTATTTTTGAAATACCTATTAATAAGACCCTGTCAATCTCCATATAATACTCCAATATTGCCTGTGTGAAAGCCAGGCACCCTAAATGAGTATTGCTTGGTGCAAGATCTCTGGGCTATTTATCAAGTTGTAGAAGACATTCACCCTGTGGTGCGAAATCCATGCACCTTACTTACTACATTATCTGAGGATTTCTATTGGTTCACTGTCTTAGATTTGAAAGACACATTTTACTGCACATCTCTTGACTCAGAATCTCAAGAGCTGTTTGCTTTTGAATGGGAGGACCCAGCTAACCTTAAGCAACAATACTGCTTGACTACTCTTCCACAAGGATTTAAAAATGCTCTCACAGTATTTAGAAAAGTGTTAGCCAGAGATCTGAAAGATTTTCTCTTATGTGAAGTATTATTACAATTTGCAGAAGATATATTAATAGCAAGCTGTACCAAGAAGTTGTCAGAATAAAAACCACTGTTCAAACTCTAATTTTTTTAGCAGACCAGAGTTACAAGGTCTCAAAGAAAAAGACTCAAATTTCACAAGAATCTGTGTAATATTGGGGTTTTGAGCTATCAAGAAGACAGAAATTTATTGCCAGACTGAAGAGAAGCTTTAGCCCAAGTAGCAGAGCCACTTACAAAAAGACAGCTTCAGGGAGTCCTAGGGATGGCAGGCTTCTGTAGGATTTTGATACCTAATTTTGGACTCATAGCTAAGCCTTTATATAAATCCCTGACAGGATCTGAGGAAGAGCCTTTAAAATGGACCACCAAATGTAAGAATGCCTTCAGGAGAAGAAAAAGGGAACCTTTGATGGCACCAGCCCTAGGCCTCCCAGACCCAAGAAAGCATTTTGACCTTTTCATATGTGGAAGGCAAGGCACTGGATTAGGAGTGCTCACTCAAAATCTAGGAAACAACAAAAGAACATCCTGTGGCCTATTTTTCTAAACAGTTAGAGAATACTACTCAAGGATGGTCAGTTTGCCTAAGGGCTGTGGCAGCCACCTGTGATATTTTCAGAGAAGCCAAAAAATTTACATTTAGGGCAACCTACCACCATGCACACTGCACTATGTCCTGTTGTTGTTAGAACAGAAAGGTGGATAGTGGCTCACCTCTGGACAGTTAGGGAAATATCAAACCATTCTACTAGATAATCCTAATATCACTCTAGTGCATCTTCTAGTTTAAACCCAGCTACCTTATTTCAGAGTGGGGAAGAGGAATCTGTGCATGACTGTATACAAACAATTGATGAAGTCTATACCAGCCACCCAAATTTGGTTGATCAACCTTTAGAAGAACCAGACATTGAAATGTACACCGATGAAACCAGCTTCATAGAGAGAGGACTTTGAAAAGCTGATTATGCAGTGGTAACTCTACAGATGGCACTGGAAAGTGGGGCTGTTTCCCCAGGTATGTCTGCACAATGGGCAGAGCTTGTTGTACTCACCAGAGCTCTACACCTAGGAGAGGGATGGCAGGTAAATACATAGAAAGAGTCTAAGTATGCTTTTAATATAGTTCCTACTTATGGAGCTATCTGGAAAGAAAGAGGACTCAACATCAGGAAAGTAGGAAATTAAACATGCACACATGATCTTAGCATTATTAGAGGCAGTGATGCTGCCTAAAGAAGTGGCCATAATGCATTCTTACAGTCATCCTAAAGGAGAAATGAATTATGTACAAAGCAATCAAATAGCAGATCTAGAAGCAAGAGCAGCAGCCAAATTAAAATCTCCATCCTCATCAATGGTACTTCCTCTAGTACCAGATATAAAACCAAAAAACACTTCTCAGTATTCAGCCCACAATTTGCTGACAGCCCAGGAATGGGGTTTTAACCTAGAAGAAATAGATGTTAGTCCTTTATCAAGCTTTCCATGCAAGAAAATGGAGGAAAGATGGATTTATAATAAAGATGGAATAATTCTTATTTCCAAACACTTAATGGAAAGAGTTCTTACTTATTACATCAAAGCACACATTATGTGTCATAAGTACTTGGAATCTAAGGTAGAACATGAGATTTTGTTGGTTTGTCCAGAGTGATGCCCCGATGAATCCCAGAGTGATTTGATCAGTGACTGGAAAAGTATTTGCAAGCCCCCTTTGGGGAATGGTGAGAGCGGGGAGAAATTCAACTTCCCCAAGTTGAATTCTTGATATTCTCACAAGCAGTGTGGACAACCAAAGCTATAGGCTGAGCCCCCAGTCTTGGGGTTTGTTCATATGAAACTTAACCCCACAAAGGATAGATCATGTCTACTTAAAATTTAAGCCTAAGAGTCACCCCCAAGAGAGCCTCTTTTGTTGCTCAGATGTGGCCTCTCTCTCCAGCCAACATGACGAGCAGACTTACCACCCTCCCCTTCTCTGTGTGGGATATTACTCCCAAGGGTGTGGACCTTCCTGGCAATGTGGGACAGAAATCCTGGAATGAGCTGAGACTCAGCATCAAGGGACTAAGAAAAACCCTAGAATGAGCTGAGAATTAACATCAAGGGACTGAGAGAACCTTCTCGACCAAGGGGGGAAGAGTGAAATGAGACTAAGTGTCAATGGCTGAGAGATTCCAAACAGAGTCGAGAGGTTATCCTGGAGGTTATTCTTATGTATTAAGTAGATATCACCTTGTTGTTCAAGATGTAGTGGAGAGGCTGGAGGGAACTGCCTGAAAATGTAGAGCTGTGTTCCAATAGCCATGTTTCTTGATGATGATTGAACAATGATATAGCTTTCACAATGAGACTCTGTGAATGTGAAAACCTTGTGTCTGATGCTCCTTTTAGCTACTATATCAACAGAAGAGTAGAACATATGGAATAAAAATAAATAATAAGGGGGAACAAATGTTAAAATAAATTTAGTTTGAAATGCTAGTGGTAAATGAAAGCAAGGGGTAAGGGATATGGTATGTATAATCTTTTTTTCTCTATTATCATTTTATTTCTTTTTCTGTTGTCTTTTTATTTCTTTTTCTAAATCGATGCAAATGTTCTAAGAAATGATGAGTATGCAACTATGTGATGATGTTAAGAATTACTGATTTATATGTAGAATGGAATGATATCTTGTTTTGTTTGTTAATTTTTTTAATTAATAAAAAAAGATTTTAAAAAAAGCACACAGTATGGAAGAGATGTCATGTATCAGTGGCTGAAAAATTATATTGTAGGACCTAAGATGCAAAGAACCATTCAGAAAATAACACAAAACTGTTTAACTTGTGCTAGAAATAATCGCAGACCCAGCCCTCCACCCTTATAAAAGGAGTGCAAGCCCAAGGCACACTACCTGATTAGGGCTGGCAAATAGGCTTTACTGTTTTGCCAAGGACCAGTGGAAATTACCAGTACCTCCTTGTTTTTGTAGATACATTTACAGGATGGGTAGAGGCTTTTCCATGTAGGACAGAGCAAGCTTCAGAAATAACTAAGGCACTCCTGAAGGAAATAATCCCATGGTTTGGACTTCCATTTTCAATACAAATTGATAATGGGAGTGCTTTTACATCAGAAGCTTTACAGGAATTGTCAGAAGCTCTAAACATACTTTGAAAATTACATGCATCTTGCAGACCACAGTCTACTGGGAGAATGGAAAGGATGAAACATACTCTGAAAAAGATGGTAGCAAAACTTTGCCAAGAAACTAACCTGTCATGGGACAAGGTATTACTGGTGGCTCTGATGCAGGTAAGAGTAGTACCCAGAAGCAGGTTCCATTTGAGCCAATTTGAAATGGTATATGGGAGACCATTCCTCAAAGTGGTATGTATACCTGGATGGAACACATCCAAGTGTTAGAAATGAAGAAAAGCATTTGGCCCCTAGGGGTCACATTAGAGGCAATTCATTGCTATGCCTCAAGTTGGCTGTTTTTCCTACAGATAGTCCCTTACATCAGTTTAAACCTATGGACCAACTTCTTTTACAAAAGTGAAAATATCAACATCCAACAGATGAGTTGGAACCAAATGGGAAGTTCCTTTGAAATCTTATTAGCAACCTACTCCCGTCAAGTTGATGGCAGTGAAACCATGGATACACCATAGTAGAATAAAAATAGCACCCTCTAACCAGTTTCTCTCTCCTAGACTCCTTCAAAGAACCAGGACTGAAAAACAAGTGGCTGAGAATCCTGAAGAAGGAGAGGAACTGACCAATTTCTGGAAGGCAGATATCAATGCAAACCCCTAGAATATTTAAAGTTTACCTTCAGGAGAACAGATAAGAAGTAAATATTAGTGCATTTTTTAAATCTGAATATCCTTAAAAATGTATAACCAAGCATTATATCCAAGGATAAAAACATGTGTAATAACATGCATTTTTGTCACATCCCCATTTTATATCCATGCTACAGTATAAACCAAGTAACTGATATATTACCAAGCACTAGTGTTTTCCTACAGTGGGCACTTTCCTATGCAGCTTCTATGAATCAATCTGATTGTTGGGTGTGTGGCCAATTACCTGTATCTAGTGTTTATGGGCTACCTAACCCTCCAGGGAGCTACCTGGAAGGAACTAAAAAAGTTAATTAAAAGGATGCAAGAACCAAGGGGAACTCTAAAAAGCACACATATAAACAATGCCAATCCAAAAAGATAGCCAGTCAATTTAGAAAGCCCAGGACATTGAATTTCTTTTTCTTATAACAAAACAGTGGAAGGGGCTATTCAACATGCTAAACATTTAGATGATAAGGCTGAACATTTGACCATTAGAGAAAAAAAGGGGCATTTGCAACTTTGGGATGGCATGGTGTGGCTAATGCCTGGATATGGCAGATTAAGTCAGGGAGCCCCTCTCTGCTGGGAACAACGAGATCATTCACAACAATATAGCCCTTCCAAAGCAAAGAATATGTGGTGGCTGCCTCCAGAGCAATGTCTCCAAACCATAATATTACAGGAAAGTGACTGGTTTGGGACAGACTGGACTAAAAGACCTAGTGTTTGCTGGGTATCTTGGATCAGAACTCAGTGGTTATGTGGCACCAACTTATGGCCCTGCTTACCCCAAGGTTGGATAGGCAGATGCACTCTGTAGTTTTCCCTGGGCTCAAAGGAAGGAAGCATCATAAACTCCTACCTCAGGGGCAAATCTATAATTATTAGAAGCTTGATGGGCCTCATCAGTATTTCATTGATATGACCATCTAGCTGCTATATTTCTGCCTTCATTATATACTGAAGATGGTATACATAGGGTAGTGGCACTAAACAATTTTACACAGCAAGCCTTAAATGACAGCCTCAACAGTTTATCTTTTTAAATACTGAAATGACCCTGATGCATAAAGCAGTATTACAAACCTGAATGGCCTTGGATATCCTAACAGCCTCACAGGGAGGGACATGCACTATAATAAAAACGGAATGTTTTACCTATACACCTAATGAATCTAAAAATGTAACTAAAGTGTTAGAACATATGAAAAATAAAATTAATGTCACAGACAGTAGTTCCACCTCCTCTGGCATATTTGATTTATTTAGCTGGCTTCCTACAGGAATAGGATTCTAAGTTCATTCAATATTACAAGCAGGGCTAATGCTATTAGTACTAACAATTCTGAGCATGCTCATTGTTAAAATATGTCTCTGTTTCTTATTGCAGCCCAGCCATAAGTGAAATATGGAAGAATCTTCAACATTCTGAGAAAAAAACTGAAGCTAAAGAGTATATTCAACTACAATCTAAGAAGTCTCACTCCCCAAACCCTTAGTAGTCAGTGACCCCTTTGTCAGCAGGAAGAAGCCGGAGTGGTTGTAATCTAGATATCCCTCAAGATTGGGGATGATCAAACAACAGGGAGGAATTGTAACTGAGAAATTAGGATTTAAAGGATGATTTTAATTACTAAATCATTATATAAATGTTCTTTTTGCATTGGGGATTTCCGAGTAGACAAAGGAAAGTACCCAGAAGCCCTGAACTATAATTAAGCTGTTTGCACATCTGGAGGGATTGTAAAAACCCTTATCTTTTACCTGATGCCTGTGTGACTGACAGCTGTAATGCCCTTTATCTGGTTATTTTCTTATAGGCCTCAATGCTAAGGAAAACAGTCATATACTAGCCTCAGTCCCTTACATTTGTAAATCATGTTTGCTAGGCTCTGCCATTAAAAGATAAATAGCTCTGTCTTCTTATGTTAACCTATGCTAACAATGTTTTCTTTCCAGCTGCACTAGCTCTGCCACTTAGCTCCACTAGGCTGTGCCACTGAAGAATAGATAGCTCCTTTCAACTTATGTTAACTTTGACAATGTTTTCTTTTCTGCTTTGAACTTACTTAACACTATTTTCTTGTCTGCTTTGACTTTACTATCTGAAATGACCTCATCTTCCCTTATTAGAATCCTTAAAAACCCTCAAATCCCCGAAGCTCAGGGAGACAGACTTTGGGTGGTTAGGCTGTCTGTTCTCCTGCTACACATGTAGATATAAACTCTTTCTCTCTTTCAAACCCCAGTGTCTCAGGAATTGGTTATTGAACAAGTCAGGCAAAAGAATCCATGGATAGTGTCCTGTATAAAAATTAGCCAGAAACAAAAGGACAAATACTGTGTGGTCTCAGTAATATGAATGAATACTTGGAGAATTCAAGTTAACACAGGTTATCAAGAGATAGAAATAGGGTAGAGATTGGGTAATTGGTACTGAAGGAATACAGATTGTGTAACGGGACTGATTGTAAACACTCAGAAATGGATAGCACTATACTATCTGACTTTGTAGCACCATAATATAAGTACACTGAATGAGGGTGAATGTGAGTGTGATAGAGAGGAGAGGTCTGGGGGCACATGCGAAGCCGTAAGGAGAGATAAAGGATAAAGACCAAGATGGTACAATTTGGGAATGCCTTGATTGTACAATGATGGTGATTAAATGTACAAAGTAAAAAATGTTTTTGCATGAGGAAGAGCAAAGGAATGTCAATATTGTGGGGTATTAAAAATAGCTGGTAAATGGGAAAGAGTACAATCAATGTAAGCTAGAGTCTATAGTCAACAGTAACATGTAAAATGTGAATAAAACTATTTAAAAATGAACAAAGAGAAGTAAATGCTAGAGAAAATGTGGAGAAATAGATGTACCTATTCATTGTCAGTAAGGAAATGAGAGGTGCAGCACCTCGGAGGGCAATGTGGTGGTTCCATGGAAGGCTAGGGGTAGGTTTGCCACAGGATCCTGAAACCTCATTGATCAGTACTTACCTGGAGGAACTGAATGTGGAGTAAGAACTGGACTTTTGCACACTGGTGTTTCTGACAGCAGTGTTCATGATCCACAGTTAATGGAGGTGGCCTAAGGATACAACAGCTGAGGAATGAAAGGGGGAACTATGGTGTATACATACAATGGACTACTGAGCAGCCATAAGAAGGAATGTCCTTGTGAGGTAGGCTAATAGGTTAATGAACCTTAAGAGCTGTATGTCAAATGAAATGACAGGAACAAAAAAACAAACATTATCATGCCTCAATAATATGGGCTAACTATAATATAAAAGTTTGGTGAACTAAATTGAGAGCATGATGATCAGGTTGGGGCTTATTGAAAAGCATCCTAGATTTTAAGCTCTTAGAGCAGTCACATATATTCAGAAGGTTTAACTGTTAATTCTAAATTCTGAGATACTGAGCTATTTTCAAATAACATAGTCTTTCTCAGAAACTTCAGGTATTTATATTACATCTATCATGGTCAGCTTCATGTGTCCACTTGGCCAAGCGGTGGTACCTGTTTATCTGGTTGGGCAAGTGCTGGCCTGTCTGTTGCAATGAGGACATTTCATAGAATTAGATCATGATCATGTCAGCTGCATCCATAGCTGATTCCATTAGTAATCAGCCAAGGGGAGCATCTTCTGCAATGATTGATGCTCAATCTAATCACTGGAAGCCTTTTAGGAGGATTCAGATGAGACAGGTTCTCTTCCTTCTTTGGCCAGCAAGTCCCTCCTGTGGAGTTCATCCAGACCCTCCATCATAATCATCAGCTTCACAGTCTGCCCTACAGAGTTTGGACTCTGCATTCCCATGGTCATGTGAGACACTTTTATAAGTTTTATATCTATGAGTATTCCCTATTGATTCTGTTTCTCTAGAGAACCCTAACTAATACACCTTGGTACCAGGAGTGGTTCTTAAGAAACAGAATCTTAAAAATGGGTTTTTATGAATGGTTTTCTACTCTAACTGAACTCAAAGGGACAAAGGACTCTGATTCCCATAATTAGAATGACACTCCCAATCCATGGAGTCAGCTGGCAAAAGAAATAGTCAAAATATCACCATTTGATTCTCCTAATGCTTCACTTGTATGAAGCCAGGCTCTGGGGGATAATGTTTTTAACACCTTTACAGAGTTTTGTGGAAATAAGAGGTATAGAGATGTTGGCTGGTTGTTGCTAGATACACTGGCTACATTAAGGAGTGAAAGGGATGGGCTTAAGGCTTCAAACAAGAAGCTTATGTGCCGTCTGACAGATGTAGATGTTTCTATTAGTATCCTGAAGGAAAATCTTATTTCTTGTAGCCATAGACTTGAGATCTCTGAAAATCAGACTCAATTTTATTGTTAGAGTAGCAACTTTACAATGTAAACTGAAATCTCAATCTTGCATTGTGTCTGCCATTAAAGTGAGGGCATTGATTGGAAAGGAGTGGGACCCTGAAAACTGGGATGGTGACATATGCATTGATAATGATGTCGGGGGTGAGGTTGAAACCCTAGGTCATTCTGAGTCCTCTCTAGATAACCCTGTAATAGTCTGCCCTGAAGACATAGCCACCCCACCTCCAGCCCGCCTTGAGGAGTTGGCCACCCAACCTCCACCTGAAGGGATTAGCCCTAGAGTGATTAATTCTGTTTCACCAGATGAAACTTCAAATGAAAGCCCTGAAGCAAATGGCTTGGAAGATATTTCTAATTCTTTTCATGACCCACCTCCACTACCCCTCATTTCTTCCAGACTGATAACTAAAGTGCCAACAGGCCCCTAAAGGTGAGGTACAAAGTATCACCCATGAGGAGGTATGTTATGCTCCAAAAGAACTGTGTGAGTTTTCCAATTTACATAGACAGAAATCAGGGGAATATCTGTGGCAAAGGATTTTAAGGGTGTGGGATAATGGTCAGGGAGAAGTATAAGGCTGGATCAGGCTGAATTTATTGATATGGGCCCACTAAGCAGAGATTCTGCATTCAATGTTATAGCTCCAGGGATTAGAAAAGGTGTTAACAGTTTGTTTGGATGGTTGGCTGAAACATGGATCAAAAGGTGGCCAACATTACCTGCGGTTGAAATGCCAGAAGTGCCCTAGTATAATGTAGATGAGGGGATCCAGAGGCTTAGAGAGATTGGAATGTTAGAGTGGATTTATCATGCAAAGCCTGCTCTTATACCCCAGGAATGTCTGGAAGATGTACTTCTTACCAGAACAGTGAGAAATAAATTTGTGAGACTAGCACCATCATCCCTGAAGAGCTCTGTAGTTGCACTTCTCTGTAGGTCAGATATTACTGTAGGGAGTGATGTCACTGAGGTGGAATCCTTAAACACAACGGGGATGACCAGCTCCTGAGTTGGCAGAGACCAGGTGGCAGCATTTAATCACCAAAGACAGGGTAGACATGGCTATTTTAATAGATAACAAACTCAAGGCAGGTGTCAAAATTATATGACTTGCAGAGATTTGTGACATTGGCTAGTAAATCCTTGGGTACTTAGAAATACAATAGAAGGGCAGTCTACTAAATTCTTGTTCCAGCTGTATAAACAGAAGAGTTCTAGGTCAGGTGAACAGAAGTCTAAACTGAATTACAAAAACACAGAGTTATGGCCCCTTAATCAATTTCCAGACTTGAGACAGTTTACAGACTCAGAGCCCCTTGAATGAAAGGGAGGTCAGGTCCCTTTGGGGGAGAACCCTGTTACACTGTCACAAATTTATACTGTTAATCTTCCTCCAAGCTTTCCCCAAGGAGACCAACAGCCTTTTACCAGGGTAACTGTATGTTGGAGAAAAGGAAATGATCAAATATTTCAGGGATTATTAGACACTGGTTCAGAAGTGACATTAATTCCAGGGAACCCAAACCATCACTCTGGTCCATCAGTCAGAGTGGGCTCTTATGGAGGTCAGGTGATCGATGGAGTTTTAGCTCAGGTCCATCTCACAGTGGGTCCAGTGGGCCCCTAGACCCATTCCGTAGTTATTTCTCCAGTTCCAGAATGTATAATTGGTATAGATATACTGAGCAACTGGCAGAATCCCCACATTGGCTCTCTAACTCATGCAGTGAAGGCTATTGTGGTGAGAAAGGCCAAGGGGAAGCCACTAGAACTGCCCCTACCAAGCAAAACAGTAAATCAGAAGCAATACTGGGTTGCTGGAGGGATTGCAGAGATTACTGCGACTCTTAAGGACTTGAAAGATGCAGGGGTGATGACTCCCACCACATTCCCATTCAACTCTCCTATTTGGCCTGTGCAGAAAACAGATCGATCTTGGAAGATGACAGTGGATTATCATAAGTTCAACCAGGTGGTAACGTCAATTGCAGCTGCTGTTCCAGATGTGGTATCATTGCTTGAGCAAATCAATACATCCCCTGGTACCTGGTATGCAGCTATTGATCTGGCAAATGCTTTTTTCTCAATAGCTGCTAGTAAGGACCACCAGAAACAGTTTGCATTCAGCTGGCAAGGTCAGTAATATACTTTCACTGTCCTACCTCAGGGGTATATCAACTCTCCAGCCCTATGTCATAATCTTGTCTGCAGGGACCTTGATCATTTCTCCTTCCCACAAGACATCACACTGTTCCATTATATTGATGATATCATGTTGATTGGACTTAGTGAGCAAGAAGTAGTAACTACTCTAGATTTACTGGTAAGGCATTTGTGTGTCAGAGAATGGGAGATAAATCCAAGAAAAATACAGGGGACTTCCACCTCAGTGAAATTTCTATGTGTCCAGTGGTGTGGGGCATGTCGAGATATCCCTTCTAAGGTGAAGGATAAATTGCTGCATCTGGCCCCTCCTACAACCAAAAAAGAGGTACAATGCCTAGTTGGTCTCTTTGGATTTTGGCAACAGCATATTCCTCATTTGGGTGTGCTATTCCAGCCTATTTATCAAGTGACCAGAAAAGCTGCTAATTTTGAGTGGGGACCTGAACAAGAGGAGGTTCTGCAATAAGTCCAGGTGCTGTACAAGATCCTCTGCCACTTGGACCATAAGATCCAGCAAATCGAATGGTGCTGGAAGTGTCAGTGGCAAACAGAGAGGCTCTCTGGAGCCTTTGGGAGGCCCCTATAGGAGAATCACAATACAGACCCTTAGGATTTTGGAGCAAAACCTTACCATCTGCTGCAGATAACTACTCTCCTTTTGAGAAACAGCTTTTGGCCTGCTACCAGGCCTTAGTAGAGACTGAACGCTTAACCATGGGCCACCAAGTTACCATGAGACCTGAGTTGCCTATCATGAGCTGGGTGTTGTCTGACCACAAAGCCATAAAGTTGGGCATGCACAGCAGCACTCTATTGGTAAAATGGAAATGGTATATATGAGACAGAGCCAGAGCAGGTCCTGAAGGCACAAGTAAGTTACATGAAAACTGGCCCAAATGCCCATGGTCCCCACTCCTGTCACATAATCTTCTCTTTCCCAGACCCGAGCTATGGCCTCTTGGGGAGTTCCTTACAGTGAATTGACTGAGGAAAAGAAAACTCGGGCCTGGTTTACAGATGGTTCAGCACAATATGCAGGTACCACCCGAAAGTGGACAGCTGCAGCACTACAACCCCTTTCTGGGGTGTCCCTGAAGGACAGTGGTGAGTGGAAATCCTCCCAGTAGGTAGAACTTCGAGCAGTGCACCTGGTTGTTCATTTTGCTTGGAAGGAGAACTGGCCAGAGGTGCATTTGTATACTGACTCATGGGCTATTGCTAAAGATTTGGCTGGATGGTCAGGGACTTGGAAAGACCATAATTGGAAAACTGGTGACAAAGAGGTCTGGGGAAGAAGTATGTGGAGAGACCTTTCTGAGTGGGCTAAAATCATGAACATGTTTGTGTCCCATGTGAATGCAAACCAGAGGGTGACCTCAGCAGAGGAAGGTTTTAGTAACCAAGTGGATAAGATGACCCATTCTATGGATATCAGTCAGCCTCTTTCCCCAGCAACTCCTGTCGTTGCCCAGTGGGCTCATAAACAAAGTGGTCATGGTGGTAGGGATGGAGGTTATGCATGGGCTCAGCAACATGGACTTATACTCACCAAGGCTGACTTGGCTACAGCCACTGCTGTGTGTCCAATCTGCCAGCAGCAGAGACCCACACTCAGCCCCCAATATGGCACCATTCCCCAAGGTGACCAGCCAGCTACATGGAGGCAGGTTGATTACATTGGACCACTCCCTTCATGGGAGGGGCAGCGATTTGTTCTAGCTGGAATAGACACATACTCTGGATATGGGTTTGCTTTCTCCACACACAATACTTCTGCCAAAACAACCATCTGTGGGCTTACAGAATGCCTTATACATCATCATGGTATTCCACACAGCATTGCTTCTGATCAAAGAACGCACTTCACAGCAAATGAAGGGCAGGAATGGGCACATGCTCATGGCATTCTCTTGTCTTACCATGTTCCCCATCATCCAGAAGCAGTTGGATTGATATAACGGTGGAATGGCCTTTTGAAAACTCAATTTCAGTGCCAACTAGGTGGCAATACCTTGAAATGCTGGGATAATGTTCTTCTCTGGTGCTGTGTAAGCTCTGAATCAGCGTCCACTGTATGGTGCAGTTTCTCCCATAGCCAGGATCCAAGGGGTGGAAATGGGAGTGGCACCACTCACTATTACACCTAGTGATCCACTAGGAAAATTTTTGCTTCCTGTTCCTGAAACCCTGAGCTCTACTGGTCTACAGGCTTTAGTTCCAAAAGGGAGAGTGCTTCCATCAGGAGTAACAACAATGATTCCATTGAACTGGAATCTAAGACTGCCACCTGGTCACTTTGGGCTACTCATGCCCCCTCAATCAAGAAGCCAAGAAGGGGATTGCATTATTGTCTGGGGTGACTGACCCTGACTATCAGGGGGAAATAGGACTGCAGCTATACAATGGAAGTAAAGAGTTTTCTTGGAATGTAGGAGATCCCCTAGGGTGTCTTTTAGTACTACCATGCCCTGTGATTAAAATCAATGGAAATCTGCAACAACCCAATCTAGGCAGGACTACCAATGGGTCTTAAACTTCAGGAATGAAGGTTTGAGTCACCCCACCAGGCAAAGAACCATGGTCAGCTGAAGTGCTTGTTGAGGGTAAAGGGAACATGGAATGGGTAGTGGAAGAAGGTAGTGATAAATATGAACTACAATCACGTGATCAGTTACAGAAATGAGGACTGTAATGCTGTTTTGTTCCTGTTATACTATTTAAGTTGTAAGATATCAAGTTTAAGAATGAATATTACCCAAAGATTTTCACCCTATTCTGGAGAGAGTTACTGTGTTTCCAGTTGTATGCAGGACAGTTGAGTATTGTTAGGTGAAAGAAAAAATGTGTGTTTTAATGTTTTATTTAGAAATTACGTATGGTTTAAGGTGATATATATAGCTGTCAAGTTGACAAGGGGTGGACTGTCATGGTCAGGTTCATGTGTTAACTTGGTGAAGTGGTTGTACCTGTTTGTCTGGTTACACAAGTGCTGTTCTGTCTGTTGCAATGAGGACATTTCATAGGATTAGATCATGATCACATCAGCTGCATCCACAGCTGATTCCATTTGTAATCAGTCAAGGGGAGTGTCTTCTGCAATGAATGATGCTCAGTCTAATCACTGGAAGCCTTTTAAGGAGGATTCAGAAGAGACAGGCTCTCTTCCTTCTTCGGCTGGCAAGCCTCTCCTGTGGAGTTCATCCAGACCCTCCATCAGAATCATCAGCTTCACAACCTGCCCTGCAGATTTTGGACTCTGCATTTCCATGGTTATGTGAGACACTTTTATAAATTTTATATTTATGAGTGTTCCCTGTTGATTCTGTTTCTCTAGAGAACCCTAACTAACACAACATCTGAGACTTAGAGTTAGAGCTCTGAAGTCATGCAAGTCAGCAGTGACCCATACAGGAACTGTTTAAAAGATTGAAAAAGTGATCAGACATTGAGTAGAGATATGAATGAAGCTGATCTGGATAGGACTAGGGTAAATCTGAAGACTGGGTAAAGGTTGATATTGTCCATATTTTAAAACTTCAACTTCTGTGTGAGACTAAAGAGAGAGATGTGTATTTGCTGTAAAATTTATATTTTGAGTAGTGCATTTCCTAATTTAACTTGTATGGTCAGTTTA
Organism: Tamandua tetradactyla; assembly: GCF_023851605.1. Taxonomy (NCBI): domain Eukaryota; kingdom Metazoa; phylum Chordata; class Mammalia; order Pilosa; family Myrmecophagidae; genus Tamandua; species Tamandua tetradactyla. The sequence goes on along the minus strand of NC_135339.1, from coordinate 96,089,797 downwards.
GTTGAACACCATCAGTACATGGAATCTTGAATAGGGCATGAGAATTCGTTGGTTTGTCCAGGTCAATCTGATACCCTGACAAATTCCAGGGTGTTTTGGACAGTGAATAAAGAAGTATTTGCAAACTCACCTTGGGGGAATGGGGAGAAAAGGGGAAAAATTCAATTTCTCCATTTGGAGAATTTCTGATATTCTCACAAGTAGTGGGAACAAACAAACCAATAGGCCAAATCACTGATCTTGGGGTTCGCCCCTATGAAAATTATTCCTGCAAAGAATAGGCTAAGCCTACTTAAAATTAGGCCTAAGAGGGGGCATGAGTGGTTCAGTGGTAGAATGCTTACCTTTCATGCGGGAGACTTGTGTTCAGTTCCTGGACCATGTACCCCCCAAAAGGAAAATTAGGCCTAAGAGTCATCCCTAGAGAGCCTCTTTTGTTGCTCAGATTTGGCCTCTTTCTCTAAGTCAACGTGGCAAGTGAACTCACTGCTTTCTACCCTCCACTATGTGGGACATGACTCCCAGGGATGTAAATCTCCCTGGTAACATGGAACCGAAATCCTGGGAAGAACCAGGACCCAGCCTCAGGAATTGAGAAAATCTTCTTGACCAAAAGAGGAAGAGAGAAATGAGAAAAAAAAAAGTGTCAATGGCTGAGAGATTTCAGAGTCGAGAGGTTATCCAGGAGGCTACTCTTATGCATTATACAGATATCCCATTTTTAGTTTACGGTGTAGTGGAGGGCTAGAGGGAAGTACCTGGAATTGTAGAGCTGGGTTCCAGTAGCCCTGTTTCTTGAAGATGATTGTATAATGATATAGCTTTTACAATGTGACTGTATGATTGTGAAAATCTTGTGTCTGATTCTCCTTTCATCCAGGATATGGACAGATAAGCAAAAAATATGGATAAAAAATAAACAGATAATAGGGAGAATGAAGGTTAAAATAAATTGAGTCAATGGAAATACTAGTGGTCGATGAGAGGGAGGGGTAAGGGGTATGGTATGTGTGAATTTTTTAAAATTTCTTTTTCGGGAGTGATGCAAATGTTCTAAAAAATTATAATGATAATTATAATTTAAAAATTATCACAACTATGTGATGATATTGTAAGCCACTGATTGTACAGCATGTATGGAATGTTTCTATGTTAAGAATGTTTGTATGTTAAGTTTTATCAATAACAATATTTTTCAAAAAAGAATGGATTTAAAGAACATGGTCTTTTCTGGCATACATAACAGCTACAAGATACCACATCCCTTTCATAATTTTTATTAACTATTTTAATACTCTACTTTTTCCATCCTTCATTGATGCTTGATCTTAGATTATTCACTCAGGAAGGGATAGTGGCCCCAGGTACTGTTTACATCCATTCCACTCAGCGATATCTTTCTCCCTTAGAAGGGGATCCAAGACCCCTTCTTGGAATTTGCACTTTGATCATCAGCCAGGTATGACCCTAATTCTAATCCTGACTCTCTGGGTCTCCACTCATCAATTAATTTCTCACAGCTGTGGTGAAAAGATGTCCTCTGGACACTCTCAAGGTGGGTGTCCAATCTAACATTCAAAACTCTCTTTGCCTTTGGATACCTTCCTATACATAATATTGGGGCATTTCTGGCAGCTCAACTTCTACTACAGCCCTTTCTAACCCCTTGAGCAACAACATTGAAGTCAGAACCTCAGTTTAGGGGGGCCATATCAATAAATTCAACCTGATTCAACTCTATCTCACTTCCATTGTTATCCCACATCCTTAATATCTATTTCCCACACAAAGCCTCCACATTTCTTAGATAGAGGGAAAATCTATGGTTCATTTGGAGTATAGTCTACCCCTTGATAAGGAAGATTTGGTTTCTCAGATTTCATATCTGTTGGGACTTCAGTGTAGTTAAAGGTCTGGAAGCAAAGATGAGTGATGGGATGGGTCCTGAAGAGAGTCAGCAGTGTCTTAAAAGTGAACAAGTTCAGGGGATTCAATTGCATATTCATACAGAAAGGCAGAATTAACCCCCTCAATTTGGCATACAAAGCCTGATTCTACAGCAGAATTCAGTGGTCCATTGACCCCAAGTGCATTAGCTAGTGTTTAATTTTGCTAAAGCTGCTGAAATGCAATATACTGGAAATTGGCTGGCTTTTAACAATATGGATTTATGATGTTACAAGTTACAATTTAAAGGCCATGAAATGTCCAAGTTAAGGTATCAAGAAGAGAATAGATTCACTGAAGAAAGGCTGATTGCTTATAGGTTTCCTCAGTCACAAGGGAAGGCATTTGCTGGTCCTTTGCTCCAAAGTTCCATTGCTCTTAGTTTCTCTGTGTCCTTGCTTTCTTCTCTGGAGATATGTCTCTGAGCTCTCACTGTACTGCTGGTCTTCTCTTAGAGTGTCTTGGGCATTTCTCTCTCTCTTGCATCCTTCACTTGGTTTCAACTCTCTGCTCTCTGTATCTGTCTCTGTACGCTTTCTGTCTTTTATCTCTTCATAGAGGACTCCAGGGAAAGGATACAGACCCACAGTGCTTTGGGTGGGTCACATCTCCATTGAAACAACCTACTTAAACAATCCTACCATCAATAGGGCTGCACCCAAAGGAATGGATTAAGAGAACATAGTCTTTTCTGGGGTGCATAACAGATTCAAACCAGGATATATGGTTTCCAAATATTGTCTCCCATCCTGGACATTATCTTTTCACTTCTAGATAATGTCCTTTGATGGACAAGAGTTTTTTATTTTGATGAAGTCCAATTTACCTCTTTCTTCTTTATTACTCATACTTCTGCTGGACAATCTAAGACTACATTGCTTAATAAATGGTCCTCTAGGTATTTCCCAACATTTTCTTGTCAGATTATATATAAGTGTATATATATAATTTTGAATTAATGTTTGTATATAGTGAGATGTAGGGGTCACATGAAATGCATTCTTTTTCATGTGAATTTTCAGTTATCCCAGCATCATCTGTTGAAGAGACAATTCTTTCCCCCTTTGAATGCACATGGAAAATCAAGTGGCCCTAGATGTGTTTACTTCTGAATTCTTAATTGTATTCCATTGCTTCATATGTCTAACCCTTTCCAAGTATCACACAGTTTTAATTACTATGCATTGTAGTAAATTTTGAAATCAAGAAGTGTATGTCCTCCAACTTTGTTCCTCATTTTCATGAGCATTTTGGATATTTGGGGCTCTTTGAATTTCCATGGGAATTTGAGGATCGATTTTTCCATTTCTGCAGAAAAAGCTACTGAAATTTTTTATTGAAATTGCATTGGATTTGTAGATCACTTCAGTCAAAAGAAATATTAGCTGTATTAAATCTTACAACATGTGAACATAGTATGCTCCTATTTATCAAAGCCCACTTTAATGTCTTTCAGAAATGTTTTCTAAATTCTGTTATAAAAGCCCCACACTGCCGTGGTTAAATTTATTCCCAGGTACTTTATTATTTTATATACTATTGTAAATGTAACTCTTTTATTAATTTCATTGACAGATAGTTGATTGTTAGTGATTAAAATCTCAACAGATTTTTGTGTATTTATCTTATACTCTGCAATTTTCTGAATTGGTTTATTAGCCTGTTCTAGTTTGCTAGCTACCGGAATGTGATATACAAGAAATGGAACAGTTTTTAAAAACTGGAATTTTATTAAGTTGCAAACTTACAGTTCTAAGGCTGAGAAAATGTCCAAATTAAAGCAAGGTTATAGAAGTGTCCAATTTAAGGCATCCAGAGAAAGATGCCTTGGTTCAAGAAGGATGATGACATTCAGGGTTTCCATCTCAACTGGAAAGGCACATGGCAAACATGGTGACATCTGCCAGCTTTCTCTTCAGGCTTCTTATTTCATGAAGCTTCCCCAGGGGTATTTTACTTCTTCATCTCCAAAGGTCTCTGGCTTCATGGTCTCTAAAGCTTTTTCCAAAACTGTTCCATCTTAAAGGGCTCCAGTAAGCAACCTGACCTTGAATGTGTGGAGACACATCTCCATGGACACCATCTAATCAGAAGTTACCACCCACAAATGAGTGGGTCATATGTCCATGGAAACAAGAAGCTCCCACCCAGCAATACTGAATGAGCATTAAGGAACTTGGCTTTTCTGGGCTACACAAAAGATTCAAACCAGCCCATAGCCCTTGTAGCATTATTGTGGATTTAAGTGAGTTGATATAAAGAGAATCATGTCATCTGTGACTATGGATAGTTTCACTTCTTTCTTTCCAATTTGGATGGGTTTTATTTCTTTTACTTGTCTTATTGCTCTGGCTAGTACAATGTTTAATAGCAGTGGTGACAGTGAGTATCCTTTCAGTGGGGAAAGCTTTCAGTATTTGATGTATTCCACAAATGTCCTTTATTGAGAGATTCCTTCTATTCCTAGTTTTGTAAGTGCTGTCATCATGAAAGGATATTGAAGTTTTAAAACTCTTTTTCTGCCTCAAGTGATGTATTTTTCTCCATTCTAATAATGTGATGTATCATCTATTGTTTAAGGTGGAAAACTTTGATTGGATCGTTTCCATGAAGATTGACCTACTCAGTTGTGAGAGTGACATTTTGGCTATTTTCATGGGGCTGCGACACACCCAATTGTGGGGGTGATCTTTTGATTAGTTGGAGATGTGACTCCACCCATTCAAGGTGGGTCTTGATTTGTTTACTAGAGTCCTTTAAAAGGGGAAACATTTTGGAGAAACCTCAGAGCAGATGTTTGAAGGACGGTTACTCAGAGCCAAAAGAAACACAGACATTTGAAGATGCTTGGAGTCCTAATGGAGAAAGCAGATGCCTAGACATTTGAAGATTCAGATCCCAGCTGCTGTAATTGTGGGCCATCCCATGAGCTACAAAGCAAGCCAGAGCCCAAAGTTGTGTGTATAAGAGGAGCTAAGCAATGGCCTACAGACACTTACAGAGGTAACCACTGGCTTCCAAAGTTGGAAGCTGTTTGAAACCAGAAGCCAAAAAGGACCAGCAGACACAAGCCATGTGCCTTCCCCCTTACAGAGGTGTTCTGGACCCACTGACCATTCTTCTGTCAAAGTATCTTTCCCTGGATGCCTTAGTTTGTACATTTTATGGCCTTAGAACTGTAAACTTGTAATAATAAATTCCCTTTATAAAAGCTGTTCCATTTCTGGTATGTTGCATTCTGGCAGCATTAACAAACTAATACACCCTTTAAGGGATGTTTCAGACTCTTCTTGTGTTTTTCTGCCACAGTCATGAAATCAACCACTCTTTAAGAAAGATCATTGTCTTTTATTAAAAATTTTCATTACAAACCTAGATCTGAGGATAGGTCTATCTCTTGATATTGGGGTGTCTCTGCAGTGGACAGAGTTAGTATATGCTCATTTCCAAATCCAGGCATAATAGTCACCTACAAGTATTACTGCATCTATCTACCCATAAATATTTAAAAAACAAGAGTGCATATTAATACCTCCATCATTAGACTAACAGCACATAGCTTATTCTCCCGCCACCCCAATCTCGGTCCATTTAGAATTTCTTTCTCTAACATAGGAGATGCCCCAACTGTCTACAATATAGTCACAATTTGCCCAACTCTCACATACAAAAAAAGGAGTTGCTGACATGCTACCCTGTACCCAGTGAAAAGAAAATTTACCAACTTGAGTATCATGTTTGTTGGCAGTTCTTTTTCTGTTACCCTTGCAGAGCCCAGGTATAACATTGTTTTCCAAGTCAGGCAGATTGGCTTCTTCCTTCCCATTTCTTACTGAGTGGCCATGTGATTTATTATAAAAAGATAGATTCATGTCATGAACTCACTCTCTGCAGCCCTGTCAATCACTGTTGAACATTTGTGACAGGCGATGGAGCATCCCTGTATCACTGGAATAGCCCCAAAGATGCACACTCACAGTTACTCGGCTGTGGGCACAAGGGACCAATTTGCACAGAACAGCGCACCCTGATCACGCAGAACTGGAGATGGTTGGCCTGGTCTCAGGGGCAAACTTCATCACTGAGGCGGATCTGATGACATTCTGTCACCTGCGGGTGGTTCTTGGCTGAAACAGGGCTGGTGCTTTCAGGGACCAGTGTCCAGGCACTGGCTGTCCTATAGTGTTATCAAGGACAGAGTCTGTATCCTGACTGGCTTGTCAGACAGTGAGGTTCTCTTCCCTGAGTCAGTCAACTAACTGGGCAGTCACAGCCCTCCTGCTTAGATGACACACACACAGCACAGTTCATCAGCTGGTCATCCCACCTCACCAGGTCCAGCGTCAGGGAGGGACTGAGGGCCACGTGTACCTGGCCTCTTTTACCGGCACAGCCTCAGGGTTTTGCTTCCATAACTGCTTTCTTCTCACAACAAGCAGGTCTAGTTTCATCAAATCAAGGCAACAAGCCCTCTGGCTGCTCAGCCGACTTCAGGAGACCTGCAGCCCATGACCAAAGCGAACTTTGCCTGTTTTTATAGGGGTCACAGGCTAGAAACATTTCTACTATTTTAAATGGTTAAAATAAGCAAAACAATGATGTTTCAGCATAGGTGGAAATTTTATGGAATTCATGTCTCCATGTCCATAAACAAATTATTAGAGAATAACTGTGCTCAGTCTTTTTTTGTGTTGTCTTCGGCTGCTTCATTACTGGAGCATTGGCATGAGGAATCCAAAGAGAGACCACATGGTCCACAAAACCCAAAATATTTACTTTGTGGCCCTTATGGAAAATGCATACCAGCCCCCACTCTATCCCACAGCCCAGAGCAGATGCTAAGCCTGACCTACATGGTCCCAGGAAGGTCCAGGCCTTGAGACTCCTTTCCATCTGACCTTCAGGGGTCAGAGAGGCCTGTTTGCAGGGTCTATGATGATATGAGCCCCTCTGAGCTGCCCCATCCCCTAGAGAGGGTTCCTCTTCTAGCTGATGACCCTCAGGATTCCAGGCCCATTGATGCAGGAAACACTGGTTGGTGGGCACAAGCTCTTCTCAGACCTGCCAATCTGTTGACCTTTGAGGGACACCCTCAGCTCCTGGTCACTGTCAAGTCAGGTCTGACCTGGATGTCACCCCACCACCCCAACACGGTAAAGGGGTTTAATGCCTTAATCCTCTTCTGCTTGATGTCAGGACGGGTTGACCCCTCACTGGGACATGCAGAGATGGGGGACAGACCCAGGTTTGTTGGGTCTTCTCTCGTAGAAACCCTGAGGCCCTCCTGCCCCCACTTCTGGCCATCCCCTTGTCTGGTCAGATCTCAGCCCCCAAAGCATGCATATACCTAGGACTGCCCCCTTGGGCCTCCCCACATTTATTTCAGCAGGGCCCCAGCTATCCATGCACTCTTTAGGGGTCTGTGGTTCACAGAGCTGCGTCAGGGCCTGGCTGCTTCTGCGACGTGGGGGTGATGGAGCCTGAGCCTTCCTGCCTCACTGGCCCGGCACAGAGAGCAGTGCACACAATTACCAATGTTTTAACTTAGATCTGTGCCCACAACAACCTCATGTGTCCCACTGACAGCTCGCACCTGCCCATACATCCAGGGTGAGAGTCTGCTCCTGGTACCACGCGCAGACTGCAGAGAAAGTAGCAGGGCTGCCCGCTCAGTTCCTGCCAGGGCGCACGGCGGTGTCGACTGGGGTGGGAGAGTGGACGCCCACTCCCTGGCTTGACTTGGACCAACTGTGACTACTTCAGACCCCAGAACTCCCTGCGGCGGTCTCAGGCTGAGGCTGGACCTCACTGGAATCACACTCCTGCGTGGCTTCTTGCCCTTCCATCCAAGCCTCTCCGGAGTAAATCATGGACACAGAGCACTTGTCTCGGGCTCTGCGTCTAAGAAACCCCACGGAACCCCTGCCACCGGTGGTGATGGCTGAATGACAAGTGTTCAGGCAGAAGCACCGCATGGTTTAGATAAAAGAGTGCACTATGGGGGAGCTCGTGTTCCCTGGCATGGGCACTTCTGGAGAGGGAACCTCCTAGGACACCTTTCCTTGCTGCACTTTCCCATAAGTCCTGGTTGATCCTCACAGTTCCACCTCTTCTGGGAATTCCCTTTAGAGGGATGATGCACGCGAATTTCAACTCTTTCTTCAGAGAAAGGCCCCTTATCTCCACTGTTGTCACACTACTATCCTTCCCCCCTGTCTACTGCAGCCTCTTGGGCTCAGGCCTCCTTCTGGAGAGTGGGGTGGGTGAATGCTTGATTGCACTGCAGGTTTTGGTCACCCCCGACCCTTTGCTTCTCTAACTTCCTGGTTGTCATCTAAAGCTGACATCGGTGGTCATAAAATATCACGCAGACAAGAGGTCCCATCCTCACACTCATCACATTTACACGTGGTAGTCTAGCATCAGAGCTCTCCGAAAGCACATGGCTGTGCCATTCTCTCCACAAGTGTATGTCAGGCACCTACTATGTGCCAGGCACTCTGCTTCACACTCAGCTCTAAGTAGGCAGATTGGGTCCTCACTCTAGGGTGACAATTTGCTTATCTCCATCCTCTTTCTTAATCCTGTAGGTCATGCCTCCTTCCTCCCCATTCAACAACATTTACCAGAAAAGACCATCAATAAGACCATAAAGCCTGTCTTATGAATTTAAATTATTCAAATCATGCAGTCTATGTTCTAGGATAATAAATGAATCAAATTAGAAATCAATCACACAGAGATAACTGCAAATACACAAACATTTGGAAACTAAATAATACACTTCTAAATAGCACATCCTTCAATTAGGAAACATTGTGAATTTTGATGAAAATGATGGAATTTCTAACTTTTCATCAGTGTGCAACAGGAAGCTACTCAATGACTTTAAGCATGGAAATTGCATAATTAGATTTCAAGTTTTAAAACATGTCTCTATATAACCCCAATTGTTCATGTGGATGTGGAAAACCAGAAATCTCACTCATTGCTGGTGGGACTGGAAATTGGTACAACCATTTTGGAGAAAACGTTGATAATATTTCACAAAAGCAAGCATGCACATCCCCTAAGACCTAGTCATTTAACCAAGGGAAACATGAAACATGTCTGCAGAAGGGCATTTGCTTGCATGCTCACAGCTTCTTTATTCCTAATAGCCAATTGAGAGGAGAAATTCATAAGCCCATCAATAGGTGCTGGGTAAATAAAATGTGTTATTTTCATACACTGGAATACTACTTTTAAAAAGGAACAAACTAATGATACAAAAACTGAATCTCAAAAAATAGTAAGCTCATGAACATTCTCATACACTCTATTATTTCATTTATATGAGGTTCTACAACATGAAAAACTGATGTTCGGTAGAAAAAATCCTAACAGTGATGACTTCACAAGGAGTGAGGTGGGGTTGACTCAACAAGGGCAGGCAGGCACATTCTGGGGTGGGAGTTATATTCTATATCTTCATAGGATATATAAACAATGTCAAAATCAAAATGTGCAGGTGTTTATACATATAATTGAAAATTTTACATCATGGGTAGAAAAACTAAACAAATGTTGAACCCATATCAATGATAATTGAAAAGATGTATTTAAGGAAAGAATACTAATGCTTGAAGCTTGCTTTGAAATTCATAAAAAAAATAAGTTGATGGATAAGTAATAAAATAACTGTGGGAACAAGCTAATGGGCAAACAGAAGCCCATTGTAAAATTCTTTTAACTTTGCCAGAGCCTTGATACCTTACATTGTAAAATGCTATGAAATGTGTAATTCTGACTACAGGGCAGAGCCTGATCTTGGAAGGTCAAGAATGGCTGTGGACAGACCAGATGGAAGGTGTTGAGACAAGCAACAGAGGTGCTGGGACCTTCAGGTGAGTGTTAGAGAAGAAGCAGCAGACCAGAGAGGATTCAGAATCAATCACTAGGAGGTGAGGAAGCTTTGCACACAGAGGCTAGGAAAGAGGATCCAGAATCTTTCAGTGACTGTGACTCTGATAATGAAATGAGAATGAGCAGACTGAGTATCATGCATGTTGAATAAGATCCCAGAAACTTTTAAGTGGTAAGTTAGTTCAGCAGTTGTCTGGGGGTTGTAGGTGAGGCATAGTTACTAGCTAAAATTCAGGCATCACTGGCAAGTATTAATGATAAATGCAGACTGTGCATGAGCGCAAATACTGAGAGAAGAAAAGACAGTACAGGCTGAAGCAGTGATGAACGCAAACATTTTGAGGCTAGAAGCAGAGGATAAGAAAAAGAAAATGATGAAAAGAAGGCGGAAGAGGAAGGGATGGAGAAGATAGAGAATAAATGGAACCCATAAAATAATGACAAAGAAGTTTCTGTACAAATTAAAAACCAAAATAAAGAATGATGTTGCCCTTTTCTGAAAGGAAAAATAAATTAAAATGAACCTGTGCTCTGCAGGTGACTAAAGCGAAGGCTGTTGACACCATCTCTCACCCCCCATGGCGCCAAGGCCATGATGTTCCACAGCCAAGGTGAGGAGCAGCGACTCTTGACTCTGCCTCAAACCCTCACCAAGAGGAAGGCCAGGCAAGGTCTACAAAGTGTGATACCAAGAGACTGATGTCAAAATAGCTAAGCAGTGAGCATAATGGGCCTCACTCCAGAACCCCAGACCCCACTCTGAAAGAGGAAGTAACAGTGTTACCCACATGTGAAGGCTACAGCCACGTTCCCTGGTCCTCACATTGGGGTGAAAATATCAGCAGACCATGGAGGGAGGATGCAGAGGATGTGCCTTGAAGGGACCCTGCTGTTCCTCTGGCTATTTGCCTTCCTCATGTTTCCCACTCACTTGCTGCTTCCCTGAAACCTTGAGAGCATCCAGGTAGTTCCTTGGAAAGTTTGAAGTTCTCCATAGAAGTTTGGCCTGTTTCCACTGGGAAAGCACATTGTTTATACATATATATCATATAAATTACCATCTTCTCCTTTCCACTTGTACCAGATCCCAAAATTTATTCTTTAATTCATTCCTTAGCATCTAGAAAAACTCACATTGGCCATTTTCAGTCATTTACTGAACACGGGAAACACCCTCCTGAGAGCCACTTTTACATCCTTGTTGCGCAGAGTGTAGACAAGCGGGTTCAGAGTGGAGCTGACCACTGTGTACATGACGGTGACCACCTTGCCATTTTCCATGGAGGATCCAGACCCTGGGAGAAAGTAGGTGTAGATGACTCTGGAGTAGTACAGATAGACAACAAGGAGGAGGGAGGAGCAGGTAGAGAAGGCCCTGCGCTTGCCCTCAGCCGAGCAGATGCACAGAATGCTGGCAACGATGAAGGTGTAGGACAACATGGTGAGCAGAAAGTTGACCACCCCAAAGAACAGGTCTGCAAAGACAACCATCATGTTGTTCAGATATGTTGGGCCTCAGGCAAGCAGCAGCAGTGTGGGGAATTCACACAAGAAGTGAGGGATCTGCTGAGAGCCACAGAACGTTAGCCGTGCCATCAGGCCAGTGTTCACAGAGGTGCTGATCCCACTGACCGTCCACACATTCCCTGCCAGCAAGACACAGAGGGGCCTGCTCATCAGTGTGTGGTAGTGCAGAGGCCAGCAGATGGCCACATAGCAGTCATATGCCATGACTGAGAGCAGCAGCAGCTCAGCCCCCAAATTCCACGTCAGGAAGAAGAGCTGGGTCATGCAGCCCTCATAGGAGATGGTGCTGCCCTCTCCCATCAGGTTCTCCAGCAACTTGGGGAGAACAGTGGATGTGCAGATGATGTCTAAGATGGCCATTTTTGTGAGAAAGAAGTACATCGGGGTATGGAGGACTTGGTTCAGGCAGATGGCCATGACGATGAGGCCGTTCCCAGCAAGAGCAGTCAGGTAAAGGAGGAGGAAGAGAGCAATGAAGAAACCCTGGAACTGATGGTTTTCTGAGAAGCCCTGCAGGACAAACTCCACCACGGCTGTGTGGTTGGTTGCTACCATTGGGTGGGGGTGTCTCCAGGGTCCAGGGAAGGAGCCAGGACCTAATAGAGGAAGACACAGGGATGGGGTGGATGATGGGTCCTCTCGGTGCTCAGGTCCCATTAAGACACTGCAGGATGTGTGTGGTGGTGCCTTCACCCTAGGAAACACATGGCTAAGATATTAACGTAGGTCCATGCACTAAGGGAGACAATCCAAGGAATAACTCTCCCTTCTGGATCCACCCCAATCCCCGGAACACCTCCCAGCACTCAGAACTACCTGCCATGACAGCCTCTGCTTCTGGGTGGTGGTTGGGGCAGCAGAACTCAGTAGTTTACATAGAAAGTGCAGCCTGTGCTCACTTTAATTGTGACTATTTCCTACATTAAACTGACATGTGAAAGTGGCTCGTAGATGGTCCATGGAGCTCAGAAGACACAGATATCCAAATGGACAGGCCAGGGGGCTCCAGATCTCTGTGCTCCCAAAGAGGAAAACCATCTCAGCTGGGGATGGGGCAGGCTGCACACAACACATTGTCTCAAAGACAAGACAGAATTATCACCCTTAGAGGGGGCAAGATGGGCAGGACTGATGGGCTCAGGTGGGGATTTCAGGTGATGTGAGGGGTCAGCTACTCAGGGTACAGCCTGGGAAGTGGTCCGTAACACTAGAGCAGTCTTATTCTTGGGGTGTATCCACCAGGCTTGGAGCAGGTGGGGGGCACTGCCAGAGCTCATGTAAATTGATCTGTTTTCAGGCTCTTCAGTGAAAACCATGACTGATCCCCCCTGTCCTGTCCACTCAGTTCTGCTCCCAGGAAATGGGAGAGGCTGGACCATGGGGACCCAGAGCTGCATCTGAGCAGCTGGATGCAGGAGCCTGACTCCAGGCTTGAACCTCATCCAGGTTCTCCTGGGCTAAGTGGGAAGCTTATCAGGCTGTGCCAGGGGCGAGGATGCAGGGAAGAAAGGAATAGACCCTGCCCAGAGCCCCCAGGGCCTCCTGCCAATGCACCCACCCAGTCAAGGCCTATGACACCTAACCTTCGGCATCTCAACACTGACCCTGGCCCCTCAGACAGGACCAGGCAATGGTTAGACAAGGAGACTATCTTTCTTGAGCTCCACTTGCCCAGTCAAGAAGCTGCTGATCCATCCCCCCGCCCCAAGGTGAATGCTTCCCTCCACCCCACTGATTGCTGCACACCCCAGGCCCAGGCAGCCCAGGGAGAGGGAGGGTACCAGCACCTGCTCTGGGAGTTTCCCCTGAGTTAGGACGGCCTGAGAGCAAGGAGCTGTCAACACGTGTGCCCCATCCAGAGGGCTGGTCTCTCCCCAATGTCCCATGAACAGAGATTCTGCAGATTCCCAGAAATATGTACCTGGCTGTGAACACCCAGAGGGTGGAGCTCAGGAGCAGGTGTGCTGGGGTCCTGTGACAGTGCTGACTGGGACCTGCTCACTCTCCTCGCCCTGTTTGTCCCCCACCTTTACAAGGGCTGAGAAGCACACAGGCTGCTAACTGGAGTCCAAGCTGTGTCCCTGCAGAACTGGGGTGCTAAAGTGTAGCAAGACAGAGTGGGGGCTCCACACTCCAAGGGTCTCACCTCCGAGGGTCACACAGGCGTCATGCAGTGACCACCCCACACCCCCTTCTCCTCTACACACACGACCGTCCCGGTGCAGGCACAGATGACCAAGCCGTTCTCTGCCCCCTGCAGACCAAGTCCACGCTGACATCCAGGGCGCACTCTGCCTGCACATCAGCATGTTCACCGCAGGGCCTCCCGCCCCAAATTCACAGGGAGCTGAGTTGCCACCTCCAGCACCAGCAGCCAGAGCAGCTCCTTTTAAAGACCTTGACCTATTCTGGAGGCGAAACCACAGCACCTGTTGCCCTCTGACCGATCAGTCTCACGAGTGGGGCCGTGGGTAGCAGAGCCCCGGAGTGCGGATAGTCTTGGGGCCCCTCACTGTTTCACTGAAATAGTAAAAGACAAGAAGGACGCGAAGGCAGGGGCATGTTTTCCACAGTAAAACTGTCTATTCAGAAACACTGAAAAAATTAGGGAAGATAGTTCAAGAGCCAACTGCAGGGGCAGACGCACAGTTATTGACAGTTAATATACTCCCTGTCCATATAGCGGCCCTCAGGGAGCAATTACCCCAACTAGAGGTAAACAAGGCCCTGTGGGTGCAGTATCCAGGGTGTGGGGGCTGGGTCAGCTGTCCTTTAAAGGAGTCCATCTGCCTAGGGTGGACGCCGGGTCACTGGGGAGCCAGGATGGCCGAGCAGCCAGAGCGGCCCTCAGGGAGCAATTACCCCAGCTGGAGGTAAACAGGGCCTTGTGGGTGCCGTATCCCGGGTGTGGTGGCTGGGTCAAGACCTGAGGCAGTAACAGGGCAGGATAGGGCCCTGAGGCCTTGGGGAGGGCCCATGTCTGTCTCCTGGGACTAGCCCCTCACCCCTTGGCCTGAGCCTGGCAGGGGAGCTGCTGGCCTCTTGGCCCAATCCCAGGATCAAATGTTCCTCCTTTGATGACCCAGACAAGGGCCTGTGCAAAGCCCACCCTGCATGAAGGCAGAGTTCTTCCTAAATCCAATAAATTCCCCTCAAGTTGCAGGTTTACAGAAACATGGAAGGTGGCCCCGAGTGCTCCCGGCCACCCCGCGCCCAGTTCCCTGTGGGTATCATGTGCTGCATCAGGGTGAAACATTCCTCACAGTGGAAGGACCAGTATTGATCCATTATTGCTAACAGAGGTCCTCACTTACTCAGACTTCCTCAGTTTCCCAAATGCACCTTTTCTGTCTCAGCGTCCTTCCTGGACCAAATGACGTTTAGTCTGCCAGGAACAGGCCTGGCCCACAGAGCGGAGCTCAGCTTGGGGCTGCCTCATCCAGGCTCTGAAAAGCCCATACTGAGGGGACCCTGTGCTCAGACTGAGGAGAGGAGACCAGCAAAAGGGACCCTGGTCCAGGAGGGAGACTACTTGGCAGGGGTGGATCAGAAGACCAGGGGTCCTGCCTGTGTCTCCCCAGCTCCTCCCTGTGGAAAGCACCCTGGCTAGGGATTATTTGTGTATTTAGTTGCTACGAGCAGTGGGGTCACCCTGTGGGATCAGGGGTACTGGGCAGGAGAGCAGGGGCAGGGGCAGGGGCTCTACTGGAGATTACACCAGGTGGGGGCATTGCCACTCCTGAGGCCAAGGTAACCATCTGAAGAGGGAGATGGGGGAGGGGTAGTGAGATCTCTTGTGAGAGCCCAGCATCTGGATGTTCCTCTCTCCCCCCTTCCAATTGGCAGGTGCTTAGAGGGAAGGCTTGGATGGGGGAGGGCTCCTGCCTTGGCTTGGTCTCAGACCTTTGTCTCTGACTCACAAATTCCTGCTAGGGTCTTCCCACATAATCTTACCTGAAAAATGGTGCATGGTGTACAGTGCTTGAAAGGAGCAAATAAGGAAGGGGTGTGGGAAGTGAGGAGAGGGTCTTTAATCCCAAGGCTCCATTGCTGTCAAATCCAGTGACATTAAGGGAGAAATAGATAATTCAACAATAATAGTTGGAGACTTCCACACCTCACCATAAAAAAGCGAGAGAGAATTCACGGATGATGGTGGAGCAGGAAGCGCCATGGATCAGTCCTTCCACCTAGATGACTGCTGAACTGGCAAGAACTCTGCGAATGAACTCTCAAACTCTGGAGTCCAGTGGAACATTGTGCAGCATCCACAATGAGCTGACAGAAGAGGCTGGTAGATTCCTGTAAATATCAGTGAATTTCACTCTCCATGCAGTGGGTCCTAACCTCCAGCCCCCAAGCACATGGCAGGCAGGAGTGGAAACAGCAGCTTATTTCCTGGGGCAGCTTGCTGGTGACAGGGTGGCCTATGAACACCAAGTTCTCCAAAATCCAGGGGTGTGTGCTGGTTGTGATCTTAGGCTGGTCACTGTTTTTCATCTTGCATTTTAGACCACTGTGGGGTGGGGGCAGCTCTGGGGGCTGCTGTTGTAATACTCTCTCAGGCAAAAGCAGCAGAAGAGACTTAAATAGGCAGAACTTATTTTTTTTATCATTCCTCTTTCCACTCCCTATTTGGGAATAAAAATACTTTAAAAAATCATGCATTGAGTCCTCAATCACAAAAGTTCTAGCAATCCCAGAGGAATGGGATAACTAGATTTCCAGAGTTATATAAACATACCACTGAGAATGTCCAGTTCTTTACAAAAATTACAAAACACACAAAGTATCAGGAAAGTAGGGACCATGCCCCAGATTAAAAAGAATTTTCCAGAAACCTTCACTGATTGAAACTCATATTTGGAATTATTAGTCCAGAACTTTAAATAAACTGTCTTAAATATGTTCAATGAACCAAAGGAATCCATATTCAAAGAATTAAAGGAAATTAAGACATCTGGACAAAATAAAGAGATAGAAATTACAATAAAATGAAACAACTTATTTAAGAATTAGAAAATATAGTAATTGAAATGAAAAATTTACCAGAGGCTATCAAAAACAGATTTTAACAGACAGAAGAAAGGATCAGTATTATGGAAGACAAGAAAATTGGGAGTATTCAACATGAGAAGCTGGAAGAAAAACTAAGAAATAAAAATGAACAGATTCTGAAGAATCTATGGATCACCATCAAGTATCACAACAGATCCATCATTGTATCCCCAGAAGGACAAGAGAGAAAAAAAGGAGCAGAACAGTATATGAAGAAATAATGGCCAAAACCTTTTCAAATCTGATGAAAGAAATGAATAAGCACATTAACAATGCCCAAGGAACTCCAAGCAGCACACACTCTAAGAGAACTACAAGATGCATTACAGCAAAATTGTCAATGTTCAAGGGCAAAGAGAGGATTTTGAAAGCAGCAAGAGTAAAGTAAGTTGTCACGTATAAGAATCCCCAATAAGATTAACAGTGGATTTCTCATAAGAAACCATGGAGGCCAGAAGACAGTGAGTTGGTATGTTTAATGTCCTTTAAAAAAAAATCTGTCAACAAAGAATCCTATTCTCAAATATGAAAGAGAAAGTAAGACATTTATAGCTAACCAAAAGCTGAAAGAGTTCATGAGCAGAAGACCCACCCTATAAGAAAAACTAAAGGGAGGCATTGAAGCTTAAATAAAAGTCACTCAAAACCATAAGAAGAACTAAAGAACTTTGTAAGGTTACTACACAGGTACGTATAAGATCCTATATTATTGTTATTGTCCCCTATTTAACCTAACAGGCAAATGTATAAATAATATTTTAAATCTATATTAATGGGAACACAATTTATAAGGATATAATCTGACAAGGTAACAGTATAAAAGTGTAGGAATGGAAATATATATGAGTAGAGTTTGTATTCTACTGAAATTAGGCTGGTACTAGTTAAACTATGTTTTTATTATCTTAAGATGCTGATTGTAATTACAAAGGTAACCACTAAGAAAATAATTACAAAATAGAGAAAAGGGGAGTTGGGAAGATGGCAGAACAGGATAGGTCAAGTTCACCCCTGCTCCAAGGAACAGCTAGAGAAAGGGCAGGAGGGCGACTGAAATGGCTATTCCAGAGTGTAAGTGACCTGGGAGGGTCTTCTACACCACACAGGGAGGCCCTGGTTGCAAAAGCTGAAGAACTGAGATGCAGAGAACTGGAGACCATCCAGCTGTTGCAAACAGCATAACATGCCCTTTTGGAGCACTCAGGAGTGCAAGGATGGGGAGTCGGGGACTAGGAAATAAGCCAAGCCGTGTTCCTTAAAAGCACCCTCATGGGTACAGCCCCAAGACACGTGACTCACCTCACACTCCACACACCTGAACCCCATCACCCACCACCCTATGAGCCAAGCATCCCCGGCCCACCACCCCACCCCACCTCCTCCAACCTCCTTCCTGCACATACCTGTCCCACGCCCCCACCCTAGTGAATGCCTACCCCAGCCCAACCCACCTCTCCTGCAGAAGCACAGTCTCTCCCCATCCCTCATGAGTCCCACCTCCCCCTCCCTGCCTCTACAGGTGGTCACCAGTGCATAAAGGCTGCAGGCACTTACCTCAATACCCAGGCTACACCTGCCCCCAGCCTATATAGTCACACAACCCCACGTTGCCCCCACTGAGCGCAATTTCACCCCACCCGACCCCTGAGCTCTGCACATCACTTTATGGACCTCCCAGATATGCACATATACACACACCCCAGTCCCACCCCCCAGCTCTGGGCAAGCACTGACCTGCACAGATGGGCCACACCTGGCTCCAGCCCACACAGATACAACCCCAGCCTGCTGCCCCTGAGCTCTGCGCATGTGCACACAGGACCCCACTCCCTAAACCAGTGTGCACCAGGGTCCAGCACCCCAGGACCATGCATATGCACAGCCACATGCTCCCCACCACTGGGCAGCCACACACTCGTGTACTGACTCCTTGAACCCTGTATCCCAACTCCCTACCCCACAAACATGCATACTTGCCCCTCCCAGCACAAGTGCCCTACTCCTACACCTGGCAGGTGCTCATGGGCAAATCTGTACTACATAGCCTTTGCCCTGCACACACGTGCACATTCCTCCAACCCCCTCCACACCTGTGCACCTGCACCAGGGCACACCTACCTGCTGCCTCTCCTCCCCCCAGACCCACATCCCAAAACCCTGGTAACTTATGCCTGCCCCTACATACTCCCACATCCCCATCCAGGGACCTCTGGACACCACCCCACCCCCACACAAGGGCACAACTGCACCCTGCTCCTCCATGCCTCAACCTCTGTGTCACCTACTCTACACCTGATACCCATGACCCCCAAGCTCCCACCCACATCCTATCTGAACACCAGTCCCTGTGCATCTTAGTCAGCCTCACTAACTGCCTTCCATCATGTTCTACCTCTGTGTCCCCCATGCCACATGCTGCTCCTGCACTCCAAGGTCTGCCTGCACTGCACCCCATACCCTAGGCTCTTGCCTACACCTCCACAACTCCACAACCCATGCCCCATGCTCACAAGCACCATTGTAGCATTCCCAACCTGTGCCTATACCTGTACTGCAATACAACACTGCACTGTCGTGCCCCACTGTGCACCCTGCATCTTGCTCCACATCCATCCCACAAATACAAAGCATTAGACTACTGAAGGAAATCAAATTCCAAAGTATACCTTCAAGATATTTACATGCTGTGAAAACAACAGAAGATCACTAAATATATCAAGATGCAGACAAATATAGCCCAGCCTAATGACCAAATAAAAATACCAGAGAATACACAGACTTTGGAACAACTAATCAAAGATGTTCATATAATGATACTAAATAAAATAAATGGATGGCTAATGACATAAAGGAGATCAGGAAGACACTAGAAGAGCATAAAGAGGAATTTGAAAGAATAAATAGAGAAGTATCAGACATCACAGAGATTAAAGATGCTGTAGACCTAACAAAAAACATATTAGAGACACACAACAGCAGATTTGAAGAGGCAAAAGAAAGAATAAGTGATCTAGAGGACAGAACAACTGATTTCAAACACTCAAAACAGCAAAGGCAAAAAGATGGAAAATTTTGAATTGGATCTCAGGGAAATGATGGACAAAACAATGCACACAAATATAAGAATCATAGGTATCCCAGAAGGAGAAAAGAAGAGTAAAGGACTAGGAAGATTAATTGAGGATATAATGACGGAAAACTTTCCAACCCTTATAAAGGACATAAATATGCAAATCAAAGAAGCCCAACAAACTTCAAATAGAATAAATCCAAATAGGCCTTTTCCAAGATGCATACTAATCAGTCTGTCAAATGTTGAAGAGAAGCAGAAAATCCTGCGAGTGGCAAGAGAAAAACAATCTACTACATACAAGAGAAACCACATAAGACTGAGTTCAGACTACTCAACAGGCACTAGGGAGGTGAGAAGGGAGTAGTATGATACATTTAAGATCCTGAAAGAGAAAGACTTCCAGCCAAGAGTTTTGTACCCAGCCAAATTGTCCTTCAAGACTGAGGGGAGATTAAAATTTTCACAAACAAATCTTGAGAGAATTTGTCAAGAAGAGGCCAGCCATACAAGAAATGCTAAAGGGAGTTCTACCAATTGAAAGGAAAGGTAGGAGAGGAGGTCTGGAGGAGGGCAAGGAACTTAAGAGTACCAGTAAGGGCAACTTAAAGGATAAAAAGAGACAGAGGAAAAAGAATTTATAGATCTGACAAATAAAATCCAAAGGATAAGATGGTGGATTCAAGAAATGTCTTTTCAGTAATAACTTTGAATGTTAAGGATAAATTTACCAATTAAAAGATACAGATTGGCAGAATGGATTAAGAAATAAAATCCAGCTATATGATGCTTACAAGAGACTCATCTTAGACATAAGGATTCAAAGAGTTTGAAAGTGAAAGGATGGAAAAGATGTTCTATGCAAGTTGTAACCAAAAGAAATCAGGAGTAGCTATATCAGACAAAATAGACTTTAAGTGTAAAGACATCATAAGAGATGAAGAAGGACACTATATATTAATAAAAGGGGCAACTCACCAAGAAGAAAAAACAAAAATCATAAATGTTTATGCTCCCAATCAAGGAGCTCCAAAGTACATGAGACAGACATTGGCATAACTGAAAGGACCAATAGATGTTTCAACAATAATAGTAGAAGATTTCAATACACCACTCTCCTCTATAGATAGAACAACAAGTCAGAGGATCAACAAGGAAATAGAGAAATTAAACAACTTGATAAATGAATTAGACTTAACAGACATATATGTCATTATACCCCCAAACACTAAGATATAAATTCTTCTCTATTTCTCATGGAACATTCTCCAGAATAGATCATATGCTGGGGTACAAAACAAGTATTTATAAATTTAAAAACATTGAAATTATTCAAAGCACTTTCTCTGATCACAATGGAATGGAGCTGGATATCAATAACCGCCAAAAAATGAGAACTTTCATAAATATATGAAGATTAAATAACACATTCTTAAATAATCAGTGGGCCAAAGGAGAAATTGCTAGAGAAATCAGTAGCTATCTGGAGATGAATGATAATGAGAGTACAACTTATAAGAACTTATGATATGTGACAAAGGCTGTGCTGAGAGGGAAACTTATTGCCCTAAATGAATACATTAAAAAACAAGAAAGAGCAAAAACTGAGAACTTAACTGCTCACCAGAAGGAACTTAAGAAAGAATAATAAACTAACCCCAATGCAAATAGAAGAAGAGAAATAACAAAGATTAAAACAGATATAAATGAATGGGAGAACAAAAGAACAATAGAAAGAATCAATAAAACCAAAAGTTGGTTCTTTGGAAAAAAATCAATAAAATCAATGGTCAACTATCAAGCTGACAAAGAAAAAAAGAAAGAGGATGCAAATAAGCAAAATCAGAAATGAGAAAGGTTGCATTACCACAAACCCTGAAAATATTAAAAAAAAAAAAAAACTGTAAGAGGATTCCATGAACAACTATACTCCAACAAACTAGACAACTTCGATGAAATGGACAAATTCCTAGGAACACACAAACAAGCTATACTGACTCAGGAAGAAATAGAAGATCTCAAAAAACAATCACAAGTAAAGAGATTCAATCAGTCATCAAAAATCTTCCTACAAAGAAAAGCCCAGGGCCAGATGGCTTCACAGGAGAATTTTATCAAGCATTCCAAAAAGAACTAACACTAATCCTGCTCAAACTTTTCTGAAAAATTGAGGAAGACGGAATACTACCTAACTCATTTTATGAAGCTAACATCATTTTAATATCAAAAACAGGTAAAGACACTATAAGAAAGGAAAACTACAGGCCAATCACCCTAATGAACACAGATACAAAAATTCTCAACAAAATACTGAACTTCAAGCAAGAATGGGGGTGAGGAAAATACAAGAAAAGAGAATGAGAGGGTCATCAGATTCTCTTAGCAGTATTGGATGTTAGAGAACAATAGAAGAATGTCAATAAAAAGAGGTATTCAGCCTGTAATTCTGTGCCCAGTCAAATTGTCAGTTAGGTGTAGGGTCTCAAGAACTTTACCTCCCTGGTGTCCTTTTTCAGAATCTACTAGAACAAGTGAGTAAACCAAGAAAGAGACAGACAGGTACTAGGGAATAGTGATTAAAACACTGGAAGAGAGGCAATGAGAAGTCCTAGAAAGCAACTGATATAGATTAGAATAGGAAGTCTGAAGCCTACAGGGAGAGAGCTCCAGAGAATAAATTAAAGTGCTGGAAATTGTATTTGAACTTTTGGAAACACTATTAGTTGGTGTATGATTAACCTGTTATGACATTTGGAAATTTTTAGCACTAGGCATATAAAACACTAGCCAATTGTAAAATAAGGTAATTGTCAGCTTCAGAAAACAAAAATTGATCTGAGAAAAAATATACAATAATATATATTTTTACTTATGTTTAATGTGCTTTTTAATTCACCATAAAAATATTTCATATCACAAAAAAATAGAGAAAATGAGAAAAGAAAGAGATCAAAATGATATCCTACAGGAAAGCAACTAAATAAAAAAATCAGTCATGGACTAACTGAAGAGCAAAAAAGTTATAAGACACACAGAAAACAAATAGGTAAATGGCAGAGGTAAATCTTTCCTTCTTAGTTATTACCTTAAATATCAATGGATTAGACTTCCCTATTAAAAGGTAGATATTGGAGGATTAGATGAAAAAGCATGATCTTTCTATATGCTGTTTACAATAGGCTCACTTGAGGTACAAGATGTAAAGAGTTTTAAAGTGGGTGGGAAAAGACATACCATGCAACTGTAATCAAAAGGGAACTACAGTGACTATATTATTGTCAGAAAACATGTATTTTAAGTCACAACAGGTGCCCAAAATGTATGAAGCAAAAATGGACATAATTGAATGGAGAAATATATAGTTCCACAATAATGGATAGAGATATCAATATATCACTTTCAATAATTGATAGAACATCTGAACAGAAAATCAATAGGAAATAGAGGACTTGAGCAGCATATTAGACCTAATGAACATGAATAGAACACTTCACCCAAAAAAGGACAAATACACATTCTTTCTAAGTGAACACTGAACATTTTCTAAAGATAGACCACTTGTTAATATGCAAATCAAATCTTAATAAATTTAAGAATATTGAATTCATTGAATTATCTTCTCAGAACACAATGGAATAAAGCTAGAAATCTGTGGAAGAAGTAAAACTTCAAAATTTACAAACTGGTGGAAATTAAATGACATACTATTAAACAACCAATGGGTCAAAGGAAAAAATCACAAGGGAAATTAGGAAATACCTTGAGATGAATGAAAACAAAAACACAGCATACCAAAACTTTTGAAATATAGTGAAGGCAGTTGTATTAGTCAGGGTTCTCTAGGGAGATATAACCCATGGGGGATAACTAAATATGAGATTTTTAGAAGCATTGTTTCATGCAACTGTGGGGACACACAAGTCCAAATTCCATAGGGCAGGCCACAAGCTTGGAACTCATAGGAAGGTTTTTGATACATTCTCCAGGAGAAGCTGACTGGCTGAAATAGAGATGGAAATCATGTCCTTTGACTGCTGAAATCATCACTTCTTTCAAAGCCTTCAACTGATTGGACAAGATATCTGTCATTGTAGACAATCTCCTCAGTTGATTGTATATGTAATCAGCCATAGATGCAATCAACTTACTGATTAATTAAGTTCATGAAGTGTCCTAACCCATAGTTAGTTGAAGGAAGGAATGGTAAAGATTAGAGCAGAGATAAATGAAACAGACAATACAAAAAGAATAGAGAGAAATGCCAAAACCAAAAGATCAATAGAATTGACAAAGCTTTAGCCAGACTGACAAAGAAAAAAAGAGAGTGGACACCAGTAACTAAAACCAGGAATGAATGTGGAGACATTACTACCAATGTTATTGCAAGCATGGCACTTCTGTAGAGAGGCTTACCTAACCTGGGGCACTACAAAGAAGAAGCATGTCTCTCAGTGTGCAGGTGATGGATTTCAAGTGCACTCTGCAAGGAATGGGAGGAATCTTTCCCCAAACCAGTGCAAACTGGGTATGTGAGTTAGGGCTTTTTATAGGTAAAGGAAAGCAGGTAGGATCAAAAAAAAAAAAAAAAAAACTAAGTAATGGAGAAGCAGGGCAAAATGGCAGCATAGTGAGGTGTGAAATTTAGTTCATTCTCCAGAGCAGCTAATAAATGGTATCCAGGAACTGTATGGAATAACTGTTGTGTGGGACATCAGTGGCTGGACACACACTGTACAGCAGACTGGAATGGGCAGAACAGCTGAGATCCCATACAGAACTATAAGTCTTCTAAGTCACAGAGGTTGGTGCCACTTCCCCTAGTCAGGGCAGACTGAGGGGAAAGGCAACAGACTTTAGTAGTAGCAAGAAATTAGCCCAACCGAGCTCCAATTGCAGAATTAATTAACAAATTCTACTGTTGAAAACAAGCCCTGAGCACAGATAAACATGGAGTAGGCATTAAAGGAATTTTCACACTGGCAGAGAGAGGGCGGGGCTGATAGAAAAAAGAAACAGAGGGTTGTTGAGTCAAACCACACAAAATACTGGAAAAAGGCTGGACCCCAAGGAAAGAATGCACGAAGAGCCTGGGAACACAGAACCACATACCAACTCCAGCTCTTGATTGGCAAATCTGGGGAGCAGGGGTTGGGCTCTGAAAAGACTTTTTTCCCCCTCACTTCTTAACAGCTCATTAGATCATTAGATAAAACTGCAAACACTCTCAGGCTCCAGCACTGCCCCAGGTGAGGGCAGAATTAAGCATGTCTGAGAGATAACGTAAGTAGGTAGGTGAATGGGGTCTAGAATAAGTAGAACTGAATGCCAAAAGAACAGATAGTGAACAAAGCCATCTGTTTTAGTTTGCAAACTGCGAGAATGCAATATACTAGAAATTGAACAGCTTTTATAAAAGGAATTTAATATGCTACAAGTTTACAGTTCTAAGTCTATAAAAATGTCCAAACTAAGGCATCCAATAAAAGATACCTTAATTCAAGAAAGGCCAATGGGTCTGGAACACCTCTGTCAGCTGAGAAGAAACATGATTATCATCTGCTGGCCCTTTGCTCCTGGGCTCTGTTGCTTTCAGTCTTTGTTCCTGTAGGAGTTCCTCCCTTTGCTTCTCAAGGGCTGGCTTTCATCTCTTGACCTCCCTTGGCTCTCCCAGGTTCTGGCTTGCTTAACATCTCATGGTGATGTCTGCTGGGCTCCAAGAATCTCCAAATATCTGTGTCTCTGTTCTCCAAGTGTCAGTATCTGTGTCAGCTCTGCTATCTCCAAAATGTTTCCTGTTTTAAAGGACTCCAGTAAACTAAAAAAGACCCACCTGAAATGGGTGGAATCATATCTCTCTAGTCAAAAGGCTAACTCAATTAAGTGTGCAACATCTCTGTGGAGATAATGAAATCAAAAGTTTCCACTTACAATATTGCAACATATCAGAAATGGAGTAACTTTTTTTTAACTTTTTTTATTAATTAAAAAAAATTAACTAACACAACATTTAGAAATCATTCCATTCTACATATGCAATCAGTAATTCTTAATATCATCACATAGATGTATGATCATCATTTCTTAGTACATATGCATTGATTTAGAAAAAGAAATAGCAAGACAACAGAAAAAGAAATAAAATGATAATGTAGAGAAAAAATAAAAATAAAAAATACAAAAATATATAAGAAAAAAAACTATAGCTCAGATGCAGCTTCATTCAGTGTTTTAACATAATTACATTACAATTAGGTAGTATTGTGCTGTCCATTTTTTTTTTTTTTTAGAAATCATACCATTCTACATATGCAATCATTAATTCTTAACATCATCACATAGATGCATGATCATTGTTTCTTAGTACATTTGCATCAGTTTAGAAGAACTAGCAATACAACCGAAAAAGATATAGAATGTTAATATAGAGAAAAAAATTAAAAGTAATAATAGTAAGAACAAAACAAAACAGAACAAAAACCTATAGCTCGGATGCAGCTTCATTCAGTGTTTTAACATGATTACTTTACAATTAGGTATTATTGTGCTGTCCATTTTTGAGTTTTTGTATCTAGTCCTGTTGCACAATCTGTATCCCATCAGCTTCAATTACCCATTATCTTACCCTGTTTCTAACTCCTGCTGGACTCTGTTACCAATGACATATTCCAAGTTTATTCTCGAGTGTCGATTCACATCATTGGGACCATACAGTATTTGTCTTTTAGTTTTTGGCTAGACTCACTCAGCATAATGTTCTCTAGGTCCATCCATGTTATTACATGCTTCATAAGTTTATCCTGCCTTAAAGCTGCATAATATTCCATCGTATGTATATACCACAGTTTGTTTAGCCACTCATCTGTTGCTGGACATTTTGGCTGTTTCCATCTCTTTGCAATTGTAAATAATGCTGCTATAAACATTGGTGTGCAAATGTCTGTTTGAGTTTTTGCCCTTAATTCCTTTGAGTAGATTCCCAGCAATGGTATTGCTGGGTCGTATGGCAATTCTGTATTCAGCTTTTTGAGGAACCGCCAAACTGCCTTCCACAGTGGTTGCACCATTTGACATTCCCACCAACAGTGGATAAGTGTGCCTCTTTCTCCGCATCCTCTCCAGCACTTGTCATTTTCTGTTTTGTTGATAATGGCCATTCTGGTGGGTGTGAGATGATATCTCATTGTGGTTTTGATTTGCATTTCTCTAATGGCCAGGGACATCGAGCATCTCTTCATGTGCCTTTTGGCCATTTGTATTTCCTCCTCTGAGAGGTGTCTATTCAAGTCTTTTTCCCATTTTGTAATTGGGTTGGCTGTCTTTTTGTTGTTGAGTTGAACAATCTCATTATAAATTCTGGATACTAGACCTTTATCTGATACGTCGTTTCCAAATATTGATTCCTATTGTGTAGGCTGTCTTTCTACTTTCTTGATGAAGTTCTTTGATGCACAAAAGTGTTTAATTTTGAGGAGTTCCCATTTATTTATTTCCTTCTTCAGTGCTCTTGCTTTAGGTTTAAGGTCCATAAAACCGCCTCCAATTGTAAGATTCATAAGATATCTCCCTACATTTTCCTCTAACTGTTTTATGGTCTTACCTAATGTTTAGATCTTTGATCCATTTTGAGTTAACTTTTGTGTAGGGTGTGAGATATGGGTCTTCTTTCATTCTTTTGCATATGGATATCCAGTTCTGTAGGCACCATTTATTGAAGAGACTGTTCTGTCCCAGGTGAGTTGGCTTGACTGCCTTATCAAAGATCAAATGTCCATAGATGAGAGGGTCTATATCTGAGCACTCTATTCGATTCCATTGGTCAATATATCTATCTTTATGCCAATACCATGCTGTTTTGACCACTGTGGCTTCATAATATGCCTTAAAGTCAGACCTCCAGCTTCGTTTTTTTTCCTCAAGATGTTTTTAGCAATTCGGGGCACCCTGCCCTTCCAGATAAATTTGCTTATTGGTTTTTCTATTTCTGAAAAATAAGTTGTTGGGATTTTGATTGGTATTGCATTGAATCTGTAAATCAATTTAGGTAGGATTGACATCTTAACTATATTTAGTCTTCCAATCCATGAACACGGTATGCCCTTCCATCTATTTAGGTCTTCTGTGATTTCTTTTAGCAGTTTTTTGTAGTTTTCTTTATATAGGTTTTTTGTCTCTTTAGTTAAATTTATTCCTAGGTATTTTATTCTTTTAGTTGCAATTGTAAGTGGGATTCGTTTGTTGATTTCCCCCTCCGCTTGTTCATTGCTAGTGTATAGAAATGCTACAGATTTTTGAATGTTGATCTTGTAACCTGCTACCTTGCTGTACTCATTTATTAGCTCTAGTAGTTTTGTTGTGGATTTTTCCGGGTTTTTGACGTATAGTATCATATCGTCTGCAAACAGTGATAGTTTTACTTCTTCCTTTCCAATTTTGATGCCTTGTATTTCTTTTTCTTGTCTAATTGCTCTGGCTAGAACCTCCAACACAATGTTGAATAATAGTGGTGATAGTGGACATCCTTGTCTTGTTCCTGATCTTAGGGGGAAAGTTTTCAATTTTTCCCCATTGAGGATGATATTAGCTGTGGGTTTTTCATCTATTCCCTCTATCATTTTAAGGAAGTTCCCTTGTATTCCTATCTTTTGAAGTGTTTTCAACAGGAAAGGATGTTGAATGTTGTCAAATGCCTTCTCTGCATCAATTGAGATGATCATGTGATTTTTCTGCTTTGATTTGTTGATATGGTGTATTACATTAATTGATTTCCTTATGTTGAACCATCCTTGCATACCTGGGATGAATCTTACTTGGTCATGATGTATAATTCTTTTAATGTGTTGTTGGATACGATTTGCTAGAATTTTATTGAGGATTTTTGCATCTATATTCATTAGAGAGATTGGCCTGTAGTTTTCTTTTTTTGTAATATCTTTGCCTGGTTTTGGTATCGTGGTGATGTTGGCTTCATAGAATGAATTAGGCAGTCTTCCCTCCGCTTCGATTTTTTTGAAGAGTTTGAGGAGAGTTGATACTAATTCTTTCTGGAATGTTTGATAGAATTCACATGTGAAGCCGTCTGGTCCTGGACTTTTCTTTTTAGGAAGCTTTTGAATGACTGATTCAATTTCTTTACTTGTGATTGGTTTGTTGAGGTCATCTATGTCTTCTTGAGTCAAAGTTGGTTGTTCATGTCTTTCCAGGAACCCGTCCATTTCATCTAAATTGTTGTATTTATTAGCGTAAAGTTGTTCATAGTATCCTGTTATTACCTCCTTTATTTCAGCGAGGTCAGTAGTTATGTCTCCTCTTCCATTTCTGATCTTATTTATTTGCATCCTCTCTCTTCTTCTTTTTGTCAATCTTGCTAAGGGCCCATCAATTTTATTGATTTTCTCATAGAACCAACTTCTGGTCTTATTGATTTTCTCTATTGTTTTCATGTTTTC
Source organism: Tamandua tetradactyla (assembly GCF_023851605.1). NCBI lineage: Eukaryota > Metazoa > Chordata > Mammalia > Pilosa > Myrmecophagidae > Tamandua > Tamandua tetradactyla. The sequence goes on along the minus strand of NC_135339.1, from coordinate 96,060,844 downwards.
AATTTCATTTATTTCTGCTGTAATCTTTGTTATTTCTTTCCTTTTGCTTGTTTTGGGATTAGTTTGCAGTTCTTTCTCCAGTTCTTCCAAGTGGACAGTTAATTCCTGCATTTTTGCCTTTTCTTCTTTTCTGATATAGGCATTTAGGGCAATAAATTTCCCTCTTAGCACTGCCTTTTCTGCATCCCATAAGTTTTGATATGTTGTGTTTTCATTCTCATTCGCCTCAAGGTATTTGCTAATTTCTCGAGCAATTTCTTCTTTGACCCACTCATTGTTTAGGACTGTGTTGTTGAGCCTCCACGTATTTGTGAATTTTCTGGCACTCCACCTATTGTTGATTTCCAACTTCATTCCTTTATGATCCGAGAAAGTGTTGTGTATGATTTCAATCTTTTTAAATTTGTTAAGACTTGCTTTGTGACCCAGCATATGGTCTATCTTTGAGAATGATCCATGAGCACTTGAAAAAAAGGTGTATCCTGCTGTTGTGGGATGTAATGTCCTATAAATGTCTGTTAAGTCTAGCTCATTTATAGTAATATTCAGATTCTCTATTTCTTTATTGATCCTCTGTCTAGATGTTCTGTCCATTGATGAGAGTGGTGAATTGAAGTCTCCAACTATTATGGTATATGAGTCTATTTCCCTTTTCAGTGTTTGCAGTGCATTCCTCATGTATTTTGGGGCATTCTGATTTGGTGCGTAAATATTTATGATTGTTATGTCTTCTTGTTTAATTGTTCCTTTTATTAGTATATAGTGTCCTTCTTTGTCTCTTTTAACTGTTTTACATTTGAAGTCTAATTTGTTGGATATTAGTATAGCCACTCCTGCTCTTTTCTGGTTGTTATTTGCATGAAATATCTTTTCCCAACCTTTCACTTTCAACCTATGTTTATCTTTGGGTCTAAGATGTGTTTCCTGTAGACAGCATATAGAAGGATCCTGTTTTTTAATCCATTCTGCCAATCTATGTCTTTTGATTGGGGAATTCAGTCCAGTGACATTTAGTGTTATTACTGTTTGGATAATATTTTCCTCTAACATTTTGCCTTTTGTATTATATATATCATATCTGATTTTCCTTCTTTCTACACTCTTCTCCATACCTCTCTCTTCTGTCTTTTTGTATCTGACTCTAGTGCTCCCTTTAGTATTTCTTGCAGAGCTGGTCTCTTGGTCACAAATTCTCTCAGTGACTTTTTGTCTGAGAATGTTTTAATTTCTCCCTCATTTTTGAAGGATAATTTTGCTGGATATAGGAGTCTTGGTTGGCAGTTTTTCTCTTTTAGTAATTTAAATATATCATCCCACTGTTTTCTAGCTTCCATGGTTTCTGCTGAGAAATCTACACATAGTCTTATTGGGTTTCCCTTGTATGTGATGGATTGTTTTTCTCTTGCTACTTTCAAGATCCTCTCTTTCTCCTTGACCTCTGACATTCTAACTAGTAAGTGTCTTGGAGAATGCCTATTTGGGTCTAATCTCTTTGGGGTGCGCTGCACTTCTTGGATCTGTAATTTTAGGTCTTTCATAAGAGTTGGGAAATTTTCAGTGATAATTTCTTCCATTAGTTTTTCTCCTCCTTTTCCCTTCTCTTCTCCTTCTGGGACACCCACAACACGTATATTTGTGCGGTTCATATTGTCCTTGAGTTCCCTGATACCCTGTTCAAATTTTTCCATTCTTTTCCGGATAGTTTCTGTTTCTTTTTGGAATTCAGATGTTCCATCCTCCAAATCACTAATTCTATCTTCTGTCTCTTTAAATCTATCATTGTAGGTATCCATTGTTTTTTCCATCTTTTCTACTTTATCCTTCACTTCCATAAGTTCTGTGATTTGTTTTTTCAGTTTTTCTATTTCTTCTTTATGTTCAGCCCATGTCCTCTTCATGTCCTCCCTCAATTTATCGATTTCATTTTTGAAGAGGTTTTCCATTTCTGTTTGTATATTCAGCATTAGTTGTCTCAGCTCTTGTATCTCATTTGAACTATTGGTTTGTTCCTTTGACTGGGCCATATTCTCAATCTTCTGAGCGTGGACCATTTTTTTCTGCTGCTGGCGTCTGGGCATTTAGTCAGATTTCCCTGGGTGTCAGACCCAACAAGGTTGTAAGATTTTTCTGTGAAATCTCTGGGTTCTGTTTTTCTTATCTTGCCCAGTAGGTGGCGCTCGTGGCACACATTTGTCTCACGTGTTTGGAATGGATCCCCCCGGTCCCCGATCTCCGTGGCCTGGGGATTTCTGATCCAATTCTCTCTGTTGGTTCAGGGGACCGAGCGTGGTGGGGGCGTCAGCCGCCGCGGCTTGAGGGGACCCTGTGGCTAGTCGCCGGCCGCAGCAGGCCCGGGGAATTCGCCACCGGACCAGGAAGTCGCCTGTGGAGGAGGGGCATTGGTCACCAACTGCCGCGGCCTGGGGAATTCCCCACCAGACCAGGAAGCCGCCCGTGGGGGAGGGCCACCGCGGCTTGGATAGCCCTCTGATCCGAGACTCGTAGCCGCAGACTCGAAGCCGAGACTCGAAGCCGCCCGGAAAAGAGGGGCGCCGGCCACCTCGGCTTGGGAAACTTGCCTCTCCGAGACTCTCAGCCGGCCCGGGAAGGTGGGAGGGAGTAGCTACGGCCGCCGCAGCTGCCGCTGCTCAGGAAATCGCGCGCCGCTCGGGGATCTCACCGCAGCCGAGTCTCGTAGTCAGACTAGCCAGTCCAGACTGGGGTACACTGTGTGTCCATTCCCTGCCGTAGCCCCGGGAGCTGTTCTGCACTGTTTCAGTTCACCTAGTAGTTGCTTTGGAGGAGGAACTAAGATGCACGTACCTTACTAAGCTGCCATCTTGGCCCCACCTGTGGAGTAACTTTTTAAAGGGGGAATTTATTAAGTTGCAAATTTACAGTTAAATGTCCAAACTAAGGCATAGAAAGATACCTTAATTCAAGGAAGACTGATGGGTCAGAAACATCCCTGTCAGCAGAGTAATCACATGGCTGGCATCTGCTGGTCCCTTACTCCTGGGCTATGTACCTTCAGCTTCTATTCCTGTGGGGGTTTCTCATTTTGCTTCACCAAGGATGGTTTTCATCTGTTGTCTTCTTTGCGTCTCTCCAGGTTCTGGCTTGCTTAATATTTCTTGGCAATGTCTTCTAGACTCCAGGCATCTCCAAACATCTGTGTCTCTGTTCTCCAGATGTCAGCATCTGTCAGCTCTGCTCTGAAGTTTCTGCCCATTCTCTCTCTGTTAGCTCTGAGGCTTCTGTCATTTTTCCAAAAATGTTTCCTCTTTTGAAGGACTCCAGTAAACTAATCAAGACCCACCTGAAATGGGTGGAGTCACATCTCCATCTAATCAAAATCTCACACCCACAATGGGTCATGACACATATCCATGGAGATAACCTAATCAAAAGTTTGGTCCTTGGGGTGCAAGGTTAGTTCAGTGGTAGAATTCTCACCTGCCATGCAGGAGACCCACGTTCAATTCCTGGCCCATGCACTTCCCAGAAACAAAACAAACAAGCAAAACAAAGAAATAAAAAACAAACAAAAAATAATTCAACAAACTATGTTGCAATTATGGGATACTCCCAGGGAAAAAGAATGAAACGTGACCCAGGGCAGATAGCATACAAAAAAAGTTTCTGTCCTGCAATATTGAATCTGGATTAAAGGAAATGTCTGCTCCCACAAGATTGATCAGGATTAAAATATGGCTTTTCTGGGGGTACATAAGAGCTTCAAACTGGCTCACTCCACTTCTTTGTTCTGTAATTTGTTCTTTCAAAAAAGTTGGGAAATTTTCAGTGATTATTTCTTCCATTATTATTTCTGCCCCCTTTCCCTTACCTACTCCTTCTGGAACACTCATGACAGGTATATTCATACACTTCATGTTGTCATTTAATTCCTTGAGATCTGCTTATATTTTTCCATTCTTTTCCCCATCTGTTCTTTTGCATGCAGGAATTCAGATGTCTTGTCTACTAGTTCATTAATCCTTTCTTCTGCCTCTTCAAATCTGTTGTTGTATGTAACCATTGTATTCCTCATCTCTTCTATTGTGCCTTTCATTTCCGTAAGTTGTGCCATTTGTTTTTGTAAGCTTTCAAGTTTTTCTGTATGGTCACCCATGTCTTTTTTATATCCTTCAGTTCTTCTGCCATGTTTTCCTTCAACTCATTAATTTGGTTGAGAAGATTGTATGAATATCATGAATTAGTTACTTCATCTCCTGTATCTCATTTGAAGTGTTAGACTTTCCTTTGACTGGAACATATCTTTGTGCTTCCTAATAGGACCCATGATTTTTTGCAGGTGTCTAGGCATCTGATTTCTTTCATTAGTTTATTTTGGAGGTCATTCTCTCTGTTTTACCTGGGGCTCTTTGTTGGTTGGCTTTGTTCTGTACCTGTTCTCTGGCATTCAGTTCAACTTATTCCAGACTTCTAGCCTAGCTTTCATTTAACTGATCAGAATTTTCCAGCACTTGTTTTTAAGGTTCTTGCCCTGCTAGACAGGTTTGAACTCAATCAGGTTTTCTCAGATAAGGTAAGCCCAGGTGTTCTAGTTTGTTAGCTGCTGGAATGCAACACACCAGAGACAGATTGGCTTTCAATAAAAGGGGATTTATTTAGTTAACATATAATTTTTCAGAGGAAAGGCAGCTAACTTTCAACAGAGGTTCTTTCTTACATGGGAAGGCACAGGGTGATCTCTGCTGGCCTTTTCTCCAGGCCTCTGGGTTCCAACAACTTTCCCCAGGGTGGTTCCTCTCTGCATCTCCAAAGGCCTGGGCTGAGCTGCAAGTGCTAAGATGAGATATGCTGTGCTATGTTGAACTCTCTCATGTAAATATCATCCAATCAAATCAAACATCATTCATTACAGCAGGCATGCCTCCTAGCTGACTGCAGATGAAATCAGGAACAGATGAGGTTCACACGCCATTGGCTCATGTCCACAGCAATAGATCTAGACACCTTCACCTGGCCAAGTTGACACCTGAACCTAACTACCACACCAGGTCTTTGGAGGAGGGTGAAATCAGTCTCAGGTTTCCCTGAGGATGAGACCCAGCAGGGTGCCAATCTTACCTGTGAAGTCTCCTGATTCTGTGCTTTTTCTGTCCTGCCCAGCAGATAGCTCTTGTCAGCCCACAGCTCCCCTGTGGTGTAAAGTGCTGCAGTGCTTTTAATTCCCTTCCAGGGGCATGGTTGAAACAGAATCTGAGGCAGTAGTCTTAAGCTGTTTCTGTTTTCCAGTCCCTGAGGTCTGAATTCTCCAAATGAGAGCTGCCACTTTTGCTGGGCCCTGTCCCCACTTTGGGAGTGGGGGATGATTTGCCTTTTAGGGAATTATCTCCTTCACCTAACTAGTTACTTTGTCTCTCAGACATACCTTAACTCTGCCTTTGTCAGGGCAGCACTGACAACTGAAAAAGCCTGAGGTTTTCTTTAATGGGCTGCTAAAAGAAAAGCAAAAAGAAGAAAAAGTCCTTTTCAGAGCCAGTTGCCAGCACTCAGGTTTGCCAACCAAGAGCCAGAATTGGCACTGGGCTCTATGTGCCTCTTTTCCTGGGACACAGCCCTTTTCCAGTATTCTGGGCTCAGCCAATCCAAAAGCCTCTGTTTCTTTCTTTTTGTAAGTCCCTCCTCCTTTATGCTAGGGGGAGACCTCCGAGTTCCTTTTTGCTTGCTCAGTTCAGGTTTATCCGTGCTCAGAACTTGTATTCAGCAATCCAAGTTTGTTAATTAAATCCTCAATAGCCCAAAGAAAGTGAAAAAATGGTGCACATGAAAGCAGTGACAAACAGCATTTACACACTGATGTTCATATCAGCATTATTCACAATTGCCAAAAGATGGAAACAATCCAAATGTCCATCAACAGATGAGTGGATTAACACAATGTGGTATATACATACAGTGGAATATTATGCAACAAAAAGACAAAATGATGTCCTGAAGCACATGACAAGATCATGAGCCTTGGGGACATAATGCTGAGTGAAATAAGCCAGACACAAAAGGATACTGTATGACTCCACATTTATGACCATTGTAAAGATAAAATCAGAAACTTATAATACAGAGTATAGGGGACTTAGAGATACATAGAATCTAGAGATGGGTGAACAGTTAGCTAATGAGTTTGAACTCAAATGTAAGGGAATAGATAGAAGTGAAGGCCATTCTCTAGTGGATCTATAAGTAATATTACCATATTGAAGGTGAACAAGATTGAAAGAGGTTGTATAGGCCTATGTGCCCCACTGATTAACACTAGAAGTATAAATAAGTTCTTGCAAGAACTACTTCAAAGGTATGATTCACACACAAAGAATGTTTTTAAGTCCAGGGTACAGGGGGGAAATGCTTTTACATTCTATGGGCTATGTTTAACAGGAAAGCATCAGCAGTACCATAGCAATAGCAGGGATAAATAATGGGGGGAGGGACAAGAGTTAAGGGAGGTTTAGATTTTCTATTTGGTGAGAATGTGTTTGTAGATTATTTTTCTCTTGGGAACAATGAAGTTATCTAAAATTGAAAGTGTTGATGGACTGTTGGCTTTGGGCATTATACATGATTCCTAATGAATGCAGGTGGCTGAAGGATGCACTGACTGAGAAGTAGATTGGTGAATGATTGTGTACACAAATGATCAAATATTATACTGCTACAAAAAGGAATGAAGTTGTGAGGCATGCAATGATATGAATGACTCTGTAGGACATTTGGTGAGGCAAAATAAGCCAGAAATGAAAACAATTATTGGATGGTCTCCTTTAGAAAATGTTATAGAAAAAAGGGGCCTAGATTGTAAGCTCTTATAGCAGACAGTTAATCCAGAGTGGTAGTTATTATTTCTGGATTTTGAGAGGCTGTTTTATATATATATATATAACCTGGTATTAAGAGATAAGAATGAAGCTGATCAGGTCAGGATTAAGGTAATTCAGAACACAGGGGCAAGGAAGACATTGTCTATATTTTAGAACTGCACCTACTTTTTGAGATGAAAAGAAGAAAGGTTTATTTTGTCTGGAACCTAAATTTTCTGTAGTACATAATCTAACTCAACCTTTCTGGATAGCTCATTTGAACAACTGAAACACAGGGAGCCCAGAATAAGAATGAGGGTCTTTAATCCTGTATAGTTTAATGCAATGCCTGGATACATCCTAGAATATAGTAAGTAGACAATCAAAAAGTATTGGCAAAGTTCCTTGAGGGATGGGAGAAAAAAAAATGGAACTATTAAACTTTACCACCAGGGAATCCCCTGATACTGTGCCAACTATTAAGGACACCCAAATCAATAGCCCAAGCCCTTGATTTTGAGGCTTACTCTTGTGAAGCTTATGTAGGTAGCTGCTGGGGACAGCTCTCTGAATGCTTGAGTTGTTGGCTGTCAGCCGAGGGCATGAGCATCAGAACACCATACTCTGCTGACATGGAAAACTGCTGAGACAAATGTTCTCAAGGACGCTGACTCAAGAGCAAAGAGACCTGAATAGAAAGCATTCTGATAAGTAATAAATGGTTTGTGGGACAAGAACTGTGAACCAAACTTCATAGCTTTTCAGGCATGACAGATATTCAAAAATAATCTTGCTTTGATTATACTCCCTGTTCTAGTTTGCTAGCTGCTGGAATGGAGACTTGGCTTTCAATAAAAGGGGATTTATTTAGTCAACATATAGTTCTTCAGAGGAAAGGCAGCTAACTTTCAACAGAGGTTCTTTCTTATGTGGGGAGGCACAGGGCGATCTCTGCTGTCTTCTCTCCAGGCCTCTGGGTTCCAACAACTTTCCCTGGGGTGATTCTTTTCTGCATCTCCAAAGGCCTGGGCTGAGCTGCGAGTGCTGAGATGAGGTATGCTGAGCTGATTGGGCTGGGCTACGTTGTGGTCTCTCATTTAAGCACTAGCCAATTAAATCAAACATCATTGCAGCAGGCACGCCTCCTAATCGATTGCGGATGTAAATCAGCAATAGATGAGGTTCACATACCATTGACTCATGTCCACAGCAATAGAATCAGGAACCTTCACCTGGCCATGTTGACACTTGAATCTAACTACTACACTCCCTAAAGCAGTTCCTGTGTAAGAGCACAATAAATATGTGGATGTCAGTACATTCGGGACTCTTGCTCCTGATGAGCTTGAGTCCCCTGACCCCACTTAACTAACTTCTTGTGTCTGTCATTTCTTAATCCTATGCGGTGCCCCTTCTTCTCCCCTGTTCTCCAGGGAAATCCTGGCAACTGGGCCTGAACAGGGACAGAAGAAGGGAAGGCTCCAACTGATTGGAGAGGATTTTTTCACGTTGCCAGGACCCAGAAGGAGAGAGATTCCAGACTCCGAGAACTTGGTAAAAGATTTTGTTCTGGGAATGTCCCAATCAGGGTTACAATGGGGAAATATACTTCTTTGCATGCTGAATATAAAACCTTGTTATATACTTTGTTAAAGGCAAATGGGGTGAAAGTAAAAAAGGATAAACTCACAGAGTTATTTTGCATTATTCACAAACATTGTCACTGGTTTCCAGAAAGAGGAACTTTAGAACTTAAATAATGGCACAAAGTGATAAAGGAATTAAAAAAAGGTTTACAGACAAGGGGAAGATATTCCTGTTTCTATTTGGTCTTTGTGCAACTTAATTACAGCTGTATTACAACCACTTCAATATAGTGGTTCAGAAAATGAAAGTGGCAGTGACCATGAAAGTGATAGTCCAGCTGATGCCACAGATGAAATAAAAGGAGAGGAAAAAGCCACTTCTTTTCATTCTGAGCAATTTCCTTATTTACCCTCTGTAGATAAATTATCCCATAAAGGAATTTATTTTGAACAACCAGAAAATACTCAGTGTCCTCCTTTTGCTCTTCCTGACAATGTAACAAATGAATGTCCACCACAATTTTCAGCTGCAGTTCCTAAAGCTGCTAGAGGACATCTAGAGAATTATCTTAGATACTGCAGAGACATTCATTCAGAACCACATAGAATGCAAATGTTAGCTAAGGCTATTGCTGAATAAACATAAAAGGGTCCCAAAAACGGAAATGTTTCAAATGTGGAAAACCTGGACATATGAAAAAAAGATTGTAAAACTAGAAATAATTTTGGAGTTCATCCCAAAACTAATAATGGCAATTTGGAAATTAGATCAGGAAGAAATGACTCCAGAAAATGTAAATGTCAAAAAGGTTATCATTGGAGCGATCAATGTAGGTCTCAATTTGATATTGAAGACAATTTGTTATCAGGAAACTGGATATGGGGGCCAGCTTGGGGCCCCAGCCAAAACAATGCCAAGTGGGTGCAGTACCCAGTACAAATTCATTCTGGCAATGTGTCCAAGATTTGTCCCCTGAAACCAGTGCGAGTATCGCAATAGACTTACCTACTGCTGAAACTATTATGCTAGTCCCTGAATCTAATCCTAGAAAATTTAAGATTGGAATATATGACTCGATTCCTGCACAAACAGTAGGACTCATGCTAAAAAGAAGTAGTTTAAGTAATACAGGTATCTTTGTTCATACAGGAGTCATTAATGAGAATTATAAGGATGAAATTCAAGTTATAATTTCAGTGCAAGGTCCACATCACATTGTAGAAGACTGGATTGCTCAATTATTAATTTTACCATATTATAGAATGGGGCATTCAGGAAAGAAAAGAATAAGAAACTTTAGCAGTACTAGAAAACAAGAAGTATATTGGCAAGAGTTATTAACAAAAGAAAGACCCGAATGCATTATACAGATGGAAGGTAAATCTTTTAAAGGACTTATAGATACAGGATTAGACATTACTATCATTGCTTCAAAATACTGGCCATTAAGCTGGCCTCTGCAAACATTGAGCCAGATTTACATGGAATTGGCATGGTTAACACTTTCCAACAAAGTGTTAATATTCTATATTGTAAAGGGCCAGGTAGTCAAACAGGCCTTATGTTCTGGAGTTAGCAATAAATCTTTGGGGTACAGACTTATTAGACAATGGGGAGCATATGTTAACATTCCATTCTTAGCTCCCACAGTAAAGGATATGATGAAAAACATGGGTTATAATTCACTTCAGAGAGCCACCCCCAACAGGTGGGGGGAAGCTTAGCCTACCTATAGGTATGCCTGAGAGTTACTTATGGAGGACCTCTGTTGTTCTTCAGATGTGGCCTCTCTTTCTCTAAGCCCAACTCTGTAAGTGGAATCATTGCCCTCCCCACTATGTGGGACATGACATCCAGGGGTGAAAGTCTCCTTGGCACATGGAAAATGACTCCCAGTGATGAGTCCAGCCCTGGCCCATGAGATCAACAATTCCGTCCTGACCAAAAGGGGGGAAATAAGTATAATATAATTAAGTATCAGTGGCTGAGAGAGTTCAAATAGAGTCAAGAGACTACTCTGGAGGTCACTTTTATGCAAGCTTCAGTTAGACATTGCTACCTATCATAATTTGTCAAACCCCAACCAAAACCATTCCAGCCAATCCTAAAGAATACCTAGGACAATATATAAGATCCTACAAAGTTTCCATATACTAGGGTAACTTTCCAGAAAGCTACAACCTCCAAATGGGTCCCTGGATCAGGTCATGACCTAGCAGGCCCAGCTTCTCCAGAACATCAGATAGTTCCACCTTCCTACCCCATATTATTGGCATCCCCTTCCAATATGAAAAAGTTAGAATGACCATGGCCCAAATACCCCAAAGAGTGGGATAGAAAGATCAATGGTGATGATGAAGTTATACAGAGAAGGTAGGTTTTAATATACAAAAATGATTGCTGAATCTTTAAATTGATATTTCTTTTAGCCTCCAGTATCTTAGAGCAGCTAGAAATAAAAACCTAAAATTGTGGAATTATAACCCATACCAAACTCTGAAATCTGTTCTACAACTGATTGTTGAGCTGTTCTTTGAAATTTATTGCTTTTTAGTATATATGTTATTTTTCACACAAAAAAATTTTAAAAGTTGTTTGTGATGATAATATATATATATATATATATATATATATATATATATATATATATATTCCCTCTAGTGTCCTATATTCTGGAGCAGCTAGAAGGAAAAATCTGAGAGGATGGTATAGTAGCCCATGACAAACTTTAGCATCTGTCTTGTAACTACTTGTTGAAGAGTGCTCTGAAAATTAATGCTTTTTTCTTTCTTTGCTTTGTATATGTTATATTATACAATAAAAAAAATTAAGAAAAAAAGGGTGCACAGGTGGTTCAGTGGTACAATGCTAACTTTTCATGTAGGAGACCTGGATTTGAGTCCCGGACCATGCATGCACACCCACACAAAAAAATAGATCCCCAATTTAAAAAAATTAGATCCCCAATTGGAGCTTGGTTGAGCTACCTTTCCTTGCTCCTAGTAGAGACTTCTTCTTTTTCCTATGGGGAAGTAACTCCAAAACAGCTGGCCATGTCACCAGGCTAGGTGGACATCGGTCTTCATAGTTTGGGAGACTTTACTTATAGTTCTGGTCTCTGATCATGACCCTTCCACCCATTCCAGACTGATGTACCATATGTGTCCCATCATGCAAATCCCCTAAACAGTTGTTCCAGACAGTTTCTGGCTATTTACTTGCTGCTGTGGAGGATGGACTAAATTCCACACTTCCCTATGCACCATCTTGTCCCACCCTCGTAGTATACTTTGAAGTCAGAAAATGTAATTCCCCATCTTTGTTGTTCTTCAAGATTGCTTCAGCCATTTGGGGCTCCTTGAAATTCCATATTCACTTGAAGATGAGCTTTTCCATTTCTTCAACAAAGGCTGTTGGAATTGCATTGAAATTATAAATTGTTTTGGTTCTATTGCCATCCCAAACACATTAAGTCTTCCAAACCATGAACAAGGGATGTTTTTACATTTACCTTGGCCTTCTTTAATCAACACTTTGTAGTTTTCACTGTACAAGTTCTTCACCTCCTTGGTAAAATTTATTCCTAAGTATTTTATTCTTTTAGATGCTATTGTAAGTGGAATTGATTGTTTAATTTCCCTTTCATATTGTTTATTATATATAGAAATCCAACTGACTTCTGCATGTTTATCTTGTATCCTGCAACTTTGCTGAATTATTTTATTGTTCTACTGCCTTTCCTGTGGCCTCTTGAGAGTTTCTATTCATAGAATCATGCCATCTACAAATATAGATAATTAAATTTCTTCCTTTCTAATCTGGACGCCTTTATATCTTTCTCTTTCCTGATTGCACCGGCTGGAACTTCTAGTGTAGTGTTGAACAGTGGTTGGTAATAGCAAACATCCCTGTTTTGTTCCTGGTCTTGGGGGAAAGCATTTAGTTTTTCACCATTGAGTTTGATATTTGTGGTGTGTTTTAAATAAATGACATTATGTTGATAATACTCCCTTATATTGCTAGTTTTCTTGGTGTTTTTATCTTGAAAGGATGTTGGGACTTGTGAAATGCCTTTCTGCATCAGTTGAGATGATCATGCATTTTTTCCTTCATTCTATTAATGTTGTGTATTACATTCATCTTGTTGTGTTGAGCCATCCTGCACTCCTGGAATAAATCCCACTTGGCCATGGTGTATAATCATCTTAATATACTGCTGGATTAGGCTTGCCAGTATTTTGTTGAGGTTTCCTACGTGTATACTCATAAAGGATATTGGTTTGTCATTTTCCTTTCTTGTGCTTTCTTTATCTGGTTGATATTTCAGAAATGCTGTCCTCACAGAATGAGGAAGTAATCCTTCCTACCCAATTTTTTGGAAGAGTTTGAGAAGGATTTGTGTTAAATATTCCTTAAATGTTTGGTAATGAAACCATCCATCCCTGGGCTTTTCTTTGTTTGGATGTTTGATTTGTTACTGAATTATTCTCTGTACTGTTGAGCTCTTCAATTTCTTCTGGAGTCAGCTTAGAGAATTTGTGGATTTTGAGGAAACTGTTCGCTTCATTTATGCTTTCCAATTTGTTGGCATATAATTGTTTATAGTAATCTTTTATCACCCTTTTATTTCTGCAAAGTTGGTGATAGCTGGAAAATATGCTTGCCCTAGCTGAGTTTAACAACACTGTTTGTGCTTAGTCCCCAGGACATTAACCAGAATGTCTCAGTTCCTCTTACAGGAATAATATGACAGATTAGCATCAAGAACATCCTGTAGCTCAGTGAATCACTGACTTCCTCCTCCAAAGACAAATGTTTGAAAAGAGTCAGGAAGACCCTGCATGTAAAAGATTGTACATCAGTATCTAAAGCTAATTACCAATGCTGGAACAACAAAACTTGCTTGAGACAACACAAGATTGAGAAATTGCTCATGCCCTCCTCACAAAGATCAAACATAATCTCTGACCTGACAAGAATAAATCATGTAGACATTATTTAGTTTTTAACCCCTACCTCCTTTCTTTTACGTATAAAAACTCTAACTCACAACCCCACTTTGCACTGGTTTGGGGGAGATTCCTCAAGTTCTTTGCAAAGTAAACTTGCAGTAAATCATGTGTACACTGAGAGATATGTTCCTGCAATATTCTGGGTCAGGTGGGCCCCTCCATGGAAAGTGCTGGCTTATAATAACAATTTGGCAAGTCTGCTGGGACCTCCACGATGCTCTGAGATGCAGCCCTGAACTGTATACCATTAGTTATGGGGGCTTCCCAGATCCCCCAGTCCCAGGCCTAGCAGCTTCCAAGTGATTTCTCTGAAGGACTGAGGTTGGAGGTTTTGAGCATGGCTTCTGCCCAGGGCAGGCACTAGGAGCATTAGTATGATGTTCATTTTAAACATAAGATTCTTCCTGGACTAGGCAAGTATATGATATTTTCTTTTCTGATCTGTATTGACTTTCACTTCTTTGGTCTCTTTGTGATAGTTAGTTTCACTTTGCCAGTTTGCTAATGAGGAGGAGTCTGTTGAATTGGGCTGGGCTCTTTAATGTGTACTCAGTGTGTTTGAGCCCTACCACCTGGAGTTCAGGTTTGTGGCTCCTCCTTGGTTTTTTACTTTGTATTTTTGAATTGGGAGACCAGTTTGGTATTGAGGAGCTCCTTGTTTGCAAGTCTTGTCTTCATGGTTTTTCTGTGCTTCTAAGTTAGAAAATCTGCTGACTTTGAAAAACTCCTGTCTTGATGTTTTGGCTTCATGATTTTTTGTTAGTGTTGCCTAGCCATAGGAAACTCTTGGGATGTGCTGGCTATGTCTTCTTTTGGTTGCATTTTAAATAATTGGTCTAAATTTGGAGGGGACTCCCTTAAAAAAGAAATTATTTTCTCTTGTAATGCTGCTGGGCCATGGTATAAGTTGGATAATGGTAAAAAGTAACCTAAAGATAAGACTTGAAATTTCAATGCTATCTTGTAATTAGATTTGTTTTAATTAAAAAAAAATACAAATGAGGTGATGTGCCTTATAATTTTTAAAAATTATACAATGGTCATGAAACATTGAAAAAGTGTAAATTCTTGTTAAAAATTATAAATTACTGCTTCAAAAATGCATTGACTAAAGTATTTTAAGTATTTGATATTATTCTGACAAGTTTGATTTTGATGATAGTTGTATATAATGAGATATTTGCTTGTAAACAGTTTCCAAAGTCATTTTGGTAACTTAAGTATGTAGGATATAAAGGATGTGTTTTTGTTAAAAGAAAAAAGAGGATAGTTTTGCCCTAAGATAAAATAAGTGGTTGTGCAGAATGAGGAAAAAGTAAGACAAAACCTGAACAGATACAGTATGTCACAGAAGGTTCCTAGAAAAGGAAATTATCATCAAAGTTAGGAAAGATTTGATGAGTCAAACAAAAATTTTTTAAAAATTTAGAAGTAAGTAATATATTGATGCAAAACTAAAAGTTTATTTTCTCCGTGTTAAACTGACAAGTTTTCTTGGATTATTAATCTGTTCTTAGTAAAACATTTTAAACATTTTTTATTCTAAGAAATCAGTTTTAAACATTTTTTATTCTAAGAACTCAGTATAAAAAGCAGAAAGTCTGGGCTTTATCAAAATAATTTATTGTACTTTATGTTGATATTATCATGTCCTTGGTTAAGAAAAACAGATCATCTCACTTTTGAAACAGCTAAGTCTTTTCCTCAGCTTTAATTAAAGAACAAATAATGTTTCAAACCTGAAAACATATAGTATTTTGCTTTCTCAAGGTCAAACCCTGAAGGATATTATTTTATTACAAATAGTTACAAAAATTTGTTCTTTCACCTTGTAAAAATGAAGTGTTAAATATGTTTAAACTCATTTGATATATTTTAAATTGCATAAGAAATGTTTAGAAAATATTAAATAAATTAAAAAGAAATTTCCTAACCTTCTGTTAGTAACTAAACTATTAAGTCTGCATAATATAAGACAACAATATAGTGCTGCTAGTCATTGTTTTCTGTTTCCTAGTAAAGATATGAATAAAAATTGAACTTCTGTTTAAACTGAAGTACTTGCATGTTTAAATCAGGCTCCTAGTGCCATGCATGTTGTCTCCTATTTGAGTTGTTTGCCAGATCAGTTTCTGCATCCCTAAAACTATTTAAGTATCAGACATATCACCTAGACAATCTCCAGAGGTAGCTGAAAATTTGTTGTTACTGCAAACTCCTTGCTACTATGGATACCTGTAGCTCTGCCTTCCAGAGAAAGCTCAGTCACTTTAGCTCTTCAGTGGACACTACCACTAGATGGGCTCCTCTGTGCATAGTGCCAGAAAGTGCTATGAGACAGGCTGATAGAAACCTGGAGCTCACCATCCTGTTTTCCAGAGGATCAATGATACTATGCAACAACTGTACAAAGGACATACCTCTTGGAGCTATAATTGCCAGAGTGAGGCAGTTAAAACCTAAAAAGATGCGATTAGCACTAGGGTCTGCTCCTATTAGAGGACAGCATGTATAGTATAATAAGCCTAATACCCACTGCAGCTCAAGAAAGAACTTGTGCATTAATTAATACTAAGTTCTATGCCTACATACCTAATAAATATAATAATATCTCTTCTATACTGTATCAAATGCAAAGTAATATTGAGCATGTTAAAGATCTTGGCAAACAACTCATTTTCTGAATAGTTGATGACTTGTCTATGAAATTGAAAATACCTCTCTAAATTACTGCCTTTATTTTGCTTGCCATATATTTGTCTTGTTATTGCCTATATCATCTTTGTAAATATCTTCCAAAATGATATGAAAGTTTTCTTTATTCATGGTCAGCAGAAAGTAATACAGAAAAATGAGACCTTCACCCATTTTCCCTATATGAGGAATGCTCACAAAATACGTCCTCTTAAGAATAAGAAGAATATTTTTCTGTTGTCTTGCTATTTCTTTTTCTAAATTGATGCAAATGTACTAAGAAATGATGATCATACATCTATGTGATGATATTAAGAATTACTGATTGTATATGTAGAATGGAATGATTTCTAAATGTTGTGTTAGTTAATTTTTTTTAATTAATTAAAAAAAAAACTTGAACCCACCAAAACTTACTAATTTTCCCACTCACCATGGAGATGAAGGGCAATAACAAAGTACCAAAGGATCTGACAACATCATTTGAGTAAATATAGTAATTTCAACACTAATTATTAAAGATAAGTACTAAACAGAGGCTGGTAGCGAATGTGGCTAAAGAGGTATTTAGGAATCAGATTATAAAAAGTGATAATTGCCATGCCAAGGAGTTCCAGCTGCCTTTTGTAGGATACAGAATATTACCAAAGGCTTGTAAATAGGATTGAAATATAGAGTGTCAAGGTGGTCAAAATGAAGAACACTTTGTACTTATTTTAAATTCCTCAGAAAATAAAATAAGTCTGAACATCTGAGGCAGTTGAAAAAAATAAAAAGGGACACAAAAATGCCTTCTAAGAAGGTTTAGGAGTAAGAAAAAAAAGAATAAGAAGAATACAAATACAAAGGAGGAATTGAGAGCTGGAAAACATGCTTGCCCTAGCTGAGCTTACCAATTTACTCTTTGTACTTAGTTCCCAGGACACTAAACAGACTTTCTCAATTCTGCTTACAGGAATAATATAACAAGATAGCATCATGAACATCCTGTAGCCCACTGAATCAGTGACTTCCACCTCAAAAGACAAGAGTTTGGAAAAAGTCATGAAGACCTTATGTGTAAAAGCTTGCACATCAATATCTAAAGCTAATCACCAGCACTGGAACAACAAAACATGCTTGAGACAACACAGGATTGAGAAATTGCTCATGCCCTCCTCACAAAGATTCAACATCATTGCTGACATGACAAGAATGAATGATGTAGACATTACTTAGTTTTTAAACAATATATTTTATTGAGATATCTTCACACACGTACAGCCCATCCAAAGTATACAATCAATGGCTCACAATATCATCACATAGTTATGCATTCATCACCATGACCATTTTTAGAACATTTGCATCACTCCAGAAAAGGAAAGATAAAACTCATACATCTCATACCCCTTACCCCTTCCTCTCATTAACCATTACTGTTTCAAGCTACCCAATTTTTTAACCCCTTATCTACCCCATTATTTATTTATTCTTTGTCCTTATTTTTTTTACTCATCTCTCCATATCCTGAATAAAAGGAGCATCTGGCCAGTGTGATACTGTTGTGTGTCCCTGGGAAAGCCATGTTCTTTAATCTTCATTCAACATTGCTGGGTGGGATCTTTTTTATTGCTTCCAAGGAGATGTGACCCACCAGACTGTGGGTGGAAATTTTTGATTAGATGGTTTCCATGGAGATGTGTCTCCACCCATTCAAGATGGGGTTGCCTACTGTAGTCCTTTAAGAAGAAACCATTTTGGAAAAAACTTTAGTGCCAACAGAGCCCATACAGTCAGAGATCTTTGGAGATGCATTAGAAAAATGCCCCTAGAGAAGCCTCAGGGAATGAGGAGAGAAGGCTATTATATGTTGCCATGTACCTTCCCAGCTGAGAGAGGTGTCCAGAACCCAAATGCCAGCCATGTGCCTTCCCAGCTCACAAAGTTGTTCCAGATGATATCAGCCTTTCTAGAGTGAAGATAACCTCTTGTGGGTGCTTAAATTGGGCATTTTCAATGCCTTAGATCTGTAAACATGTAACATAAATTATCTTTTTAAAAATCATCCTGCACTCTTATGCAAGCTTCAGTTAGACATTGCTACCTTTCATAACTTGCCAAATCCCAACCAAAACATTCCAGCCAATCCTAAAGAACACCTAGGGTAATATATAAGATTCTACAAATGTTCCATGCACAAGATTAATTTTCCAGAAAACTAAAACCCTCAGATGGGTCCCTGGACCAGACAAGTCCTGAAACCTAAATGGCCCAGCCTCTCCAGAACATCAGCTAGTTCCATCTCCCTACCCCATATTAGTGACAGCCCCTTCCAACATGAAAAAGTGAGAATAGCAATAGCACAAATACCCCTAAAGAGTGGGATAGAAAGATCAAAGGCGATGGTGGAGTTGTACAGAGAAGGTAGGGTTTAACAAATGAATATGATTTCTGAATCCTTAAATTGATATTTCTTTTAGTCTCCAGTATCTTACAGCAGCTACAAGTAAAAACCTAAAATTGTGGAATTGTAACCATTCCAAACTCTGAAGTCTGTTCAACTAATTGTTGTGCTGTGTTTGAAATTTATTGCATTTTTTGTTATAAGTTATTTTTTACAAAAAAGAAAAAAATTGATTGTGATGATAAAAAAGTATTTATTACTTCTAGCCTCCTATATTCTGGAGCAGCTAGAAGGAAAAATCTGAGATTATGGTATGGTAGCCCATGACAAACTTTGGATACTTATTGAAGAGTATTTTGAAAACTATTTCTTTTTTCTTTCTTTGCTTTGTATATATGTTATATTACACAATAAAAAGTTTTTGAAAAAGTCATTCTGGCTCTGGTATATTGCATTCTGGCAGCTTTAAAAAACTGAAACACCATCAGACAGAAGGTTTTCATGATCATATGGTTACACTGTAAAATCTGTATAGTTATACAATCATCTCCAAGAATGAAGGCTATTGGATTACAGGTCAGTTTGAAATACTTTCCTCCAGCCACTCCAATACACCATAAAATAAAAGGGATATCTGTATAATGCATAAGAATAATCTCCAGGATAACCTCTTGGCTCTGAAATCTCTCAGCCACTGAAACTTTATTGTCTCATTTCCCTCTTCCCCCTTTTGGTCAAGAAGCCTTTCTCAACCCATGATGCTGAGTTGTGGCTCATCCTCAGGAGTTCTGTCCCATTGTGCCAGAGAGATTTACACTCCTGAGTCATTTCCCACACGGGGGGAGGGCAGTGAATTCACCTGCCCAGTTGGCTTAGACAGAGAGAGAGGCCACATCTGAGCAGCAGAAGAGGTTCTCTGAGGTTGACTCTTAGGCTTAATTTTAAGGAAGTTTAGCTTCTCCTTTGCAAGACTGAGCTTCATACGGGATGAGCTCCAAGATCAAAGGCTCAGTCTATTGAGTTGGTTTTCACCACTGCTTGTGAGAATATCACAAATTCCCCAGATCCTAGTAATAGAAGATTGGGGGAATTAAAATGAAAACATATTGCCAACCTTGAGGTTAGTAAGTTTACTATTTCTTCCTTTCTCCCCAGTTTCCCAAGGGGACTTTGAAATACATTTTTATTCTCAGCCTAAATTACTCTGAGATGTATTGGGACATAACACTAACCTGTACAAACCAACAAGATCTCACAACCTATTCAAGATTCCATGTAATTGTGGTGTTCAAACAAACTGACTATGCAAGTTAAATTAGATAATGTACTACCCATAATATAAATTTTATGCCAGATAAACATATTTTCTTTTGGTCTCACACAGAAGTTTAAGTTTTAAAATATGGATCATATTATCCTTTATCCTGTATTCTGATTTACCTTAGTCCTATCCATATCAGTTTCAGCCATATCTCTAGTAGAAGTCTGATCACTTTCTCTACTTTTTTAACAGTTGGTGTATGGGGTGGTATTATTTGCACATCATACAATCCAACCTAGGTAAAAAAAATCAAAGTTTCCTAGTATAATAACATAGCCATGCCTTCACCATCACAGTCTGTATGAGGACATTTCCTTTTCTTCTGCAAAGAATCCCAAATGCTTCCTCTATATCCCCCACTTGTTGACATTTAGTTTTGACATAATATCTTAGTTACATTCAGTGGAAGCATATTACTAAGTTACTGTTGACTATAGACCCTAGTTTGCATCGATTGTATTTTTTCTGTACACCATCCCATTTTCAACACCCTGCAATGCTAACATTCATTCATTCTCCCTCATGCAAAAACATACTTATATTTGTACATTTAATAACCATCATTGTCTATTCTAGCATTCATAGGTTATACCACCTCAGCCTTTATACTTTATCTTTCCTTCTGGTGTCATATGTGCCCCCAACCCTTCTCCTTCAACCATACTCACATTCAGCTTCACTCAGGGTATTTATACTATTGTGCTACAATTAAATATTATTGGGCTATCCATTCCTGAAACTCTACAATCAGTCCTGTTGCACATTCTGTACTCTTTCAGCACCAAATGCCCAATTTCTACCTGTGTTAGTTAGATTCAGTTGTCAACTTGGCCAGGTGAGCACACCTAGTCTTGTTGCTGCAGACATAAGCCAATGGTACATGAACCTCATCTGTTGCTAATTACATCTGCAGTCGGCTAGGAGGCGTGTCTGCTGCAATGAGTGACGTTTGACTTAATTGGCTGGTGCTTAAATGAGAGATCGCAACCTAGCACAGCTAAGCAGCTCGGCATTCCTCATCTCAGCACTTGCAGCTCAGCCCAGGCCTTTGGAGATGCAGAAAGAAGTCACCCTGGGGAAAGTTGTCGGAACCTAAGGGCCTGGAGAGAAGACCAGCAGAGACCATCCTGTGCCTTCCCACGTAAGAAAGAACCTCAGTGGAAAGTTAGCTGCCTTTCCTCTGAAGAACTAACAAAATAAATCCCCTTTTATTAAAAGCCAATCTGTCTCTGGTGTGTTGCATTCTGGCAGCTAGCAAACTAGAACATTACCCTTTGTTTTTGAACACTCAACTTGATTCAATTTGTAAGTATATTTATCTTTATGCCAGTGCCATGCTGTTTTGACAGCTGCACCTTCATAATATGCTTTAAAGTCAGGTAGTTTGAGACCTTCAACTTTATTTTTCTTTCTCAAGATATTTTTGGCTATTTAGGATACACTGCCCTTCCAAATAAGTTTGGCTATTGATTTTTCTTTTTCTGCCAAGTGAAATTTTAATTGCTATTCCTTTGAATCTATAAGTCAACTTGGGTAGAATTGACTCTTAATTATATTTAGTTTTTCAATCCATGAACAAAGTATGCCCTTCCATTTATTTAGGTCTTCCATTATTTCTTTTAGCAATTTCTTGTAGTTTTCCATGTACAGGTCTTCTATGTTCTTGGTTTAATGTATTCCTAAGTATTTGGTTCTTTTCATTACTATTGTAAATGGAATTTTTTTTTATTTCTTCCTCAGATTGCTCATTACTAGTGCAGAGAAACAACACAGATTTTGGATGTTGATCTTGTACCTTGTACTTTGCTGTATGCATTTATTAGCTCTAGTAGCTTTGCTGTAGATTTTCAGAATTTTTTACATATAGTATCATGTCATTTGCAAACAGTGAGAGTTTTGCTTTTTCATTTTCAATTTGGATGCCATTTATTTCTTTTTCTTGTCTAATTGCTCAAGCTAGAACTTCCAACACATTGCTAAATAAAAACAGTGACATTTGGCATCCTTGTCATGTTCCTGATCTTAGAGGGAAAGCTTTCAGTCTTTTCTCATTGAGTATGATGTTAGTTGTAAGTTTTTCATATAGTCCCTTTATCAAGTTGAGGAAGCTTCCTTCTATTCCTTACACTGAAGTGTTCACATCAAGAAAGTATGTTGAATTTTGTCAAGTGCCTTTTCTGCATAAATTGAGATGAGCATGTAGTTTTTTTTGGTTTGACTTTTTTATATGGTGTATTACATTAATTGACTTTCTTGGGTTGAACCAGCCTTGCATACCTGGAATAAATTCCACTTAGTAATGGTGTATAATTCTTTTAATGTGTTGCTGGATTTCATTTGCAAGTATTTTATTGAGGATTTTTCCATCTCTATTCATTAAAGGGATTGGTCTGTAATTTTCTTTTCTTGTAGTATCTTTGTCTGGCTTTGGTATTAGGGTGATGTTGGCCTCATAGAATGAGTTAGGTAGTTTTCCCTACTCTTCAATTTTTTTGAAGACTCTGAGCAGGATTGGTACTAATTCTTTCTTAAATGCTAGGTAGAACTCACATGTGAAGTATTATGGTCCTGGACTTTTCTTTTTTGGGAGCTTGTTTATGACTGATTCCATTTCTTTACTTGTGATTGGTTTGTTGGAGTCCTCTATTCCTTCTTGAGCCAGTGCTGCTTGTTCATCTCTGTCTAGGAAGTTCTCCATTTCATATATGTTGTCTAGTTTATTAGCATATAGTTCCTCATAGTATCCTCCCATTACTTCCTAGATTTCTGTGGGACCAGTGGTTATATCTCCTCTTCCATTTCTAGTTTTATTTATCTGCATCCCTCTCTTTTGTTTCTGTCTGCCTAGCTAATGGTCCATTAATTTTATTGATTTTCTCAAAGAGCCAACTTTTAGTTTTGTTGATTTTCTCGATTGTTTTCATATTCTACAGTTTCATTTATTTCTGCTGTAAGCATCATTATTTATATCCTTCTGTTTGCTTTGGGATTTGTTTGCTATTCTTTTTCTAGTTCATCCAGGTGAACAGGTAATTCATCGAATTTTTCTCTTTCTTCTTTTTTTAAATATAGGCATTTAAGGCAATGGATTTTCCTCTCAGCACCACATTTACTGCTCACCATAAATTTTTATATGTTGTGTTTTCATTTTCATTTGCCTCAAGATAGTTACCATTTTCTTCCTTGATCCACTGGTTGTTTAAGAGTGTGCTGTTGAGGGCGGGCCACGGTGGCCCGGCAGGCGGGAACGCTTGCCTGCCATGCCAGAGGACCCGGGTTCGATTCCCGGTGCCTGCCCATGTAAAAAAAAAAAAAAGAGTGTGCTGTTGAGCCTCCATATATTTGTGACTTTTCTGGCCCTCTGCCTGTTATTGATTTCCAACTTCAATCCTTTATGACCTGAGAAAGTGTTTTGTCTAATTTCAATCTTTTGAAAATTTATTGAGACTTGCTTTGTGACCCAGCATATGCTCTATCCTTGAGTATGGTCCTTGAGCCCTTTAGAACAATGTGTGTCTTACTGTTGTGGGGTGTAGTATTCTGTAAATGTTTGTTATGTCTAGTTCATTTATCATATTATTCAAAATCTCTGTTTTCTTATTTATCCCCTCTCTAGATGGTCTATCCATTAATGAGAGCAGGGAATTGAAGTCTCCAATTATTATGGTAGAGGCGTCTGTTTCTCTCTTCAGTGTTGTGAGTATTTGCCTCATGTATTTTGGAGTACTCAGGCATGATGCCTAAATATTTATGATTGTTATGTCTTCTTGTGGAATTGTTATTTTTATCAATACATACTGTCCTTCTTTGTCCCTTTTAATTGCTTTATATTTGAAGTCTAACTTGTCAGATATTAGTATAGCTACCCCTTCTCTTTTCTGGTTGTTGTTTGCATGAAATATCTTTTTCCAATCTTTCAATTTCAACCTTTTTTGTCCTTGGAGCTAAAAGTGAGTCTCCTGTAGACAGCATATAGATGGGTACAGTTTTTAATACATTCTGCCAGTCTTTTGATTGAGGATTTAATCCATTAACATTGAATGTTATTACCAGAAAGGCATTACTTTCTTCTACCATTTTGTCTTTTGGATTTTACATGTTACACGCATTTTTTCTCACTCTATGCCTTTACTGATATCTGCACTATTCTCCAGACCTTGCTCTCATGTCTTTTCCTATCTGCCTGTCATGTTCCCCTTAATAATTATTGTAGAGCTGATCTCCTAATCAAAAAATTTCTAAGTAACTGTTTGTCCCAAAATATTTTAATCTGGCCCTCATTTTTGAAGGATAGTTTTTCTGGGTATAGAGTTCTTGGTTGGCAGTTTTTCTTTTCCAGAATCTTAAATATCATACCACTGTCTTCTCGCCTCCAGAAGTTTCTGCTGAGAAATCCAAGCATAGTCTTATTGAGCTTCCCTTGTATGTGATGGATTGCTTTTCTCCACTGCTTTCAGAATTCTTTCTTTGTCTTTGACATTTGACTATCTGATTAGTAAGTGGCTTGGAGTCGGTCTACTTGGATTTATCCTGTTATGGATAATATCCTATATTTATGCTGCACATCTTGGATCTGTAATTTTATGTCTTTCATAAGAGTTGGGAAATTTTCAGTGATTATTTCCTCCATTACTCTTTCTGCTCCTGTTCTTCACTCTTCTCCTTCTGGGACATCCCCAACACATGCATTTTTGCATTTCATCTTATCATTCATTACCTTGAGACCCTGCTCATATTCTTTCATTCTTTTTCCTATCTTTTCTTTTGTGTGTAGGATTTCAGATGTGCTCCTCTCTAGTTCACTAATCCTTCCTTCTGCTTCTTCAAAACTATTATTGTAGGTCTCTATTGTTGTTAGGATTTTTT
Organism: Tamandua tetradactyla; assembly: GCF_023851605.1. NCBI lineage: Eukaryota > Metazoa > Chordata > Mammalia > Pilosa > Myrmecophagidae > Tamandua > Tamandua tetradactyla. The sequence goes on along the minus strand of NC_135339.1, from coordinate 96,036,154 downwards.
CATCTCTTCTCTTGTGCTTTTCATTCCCATAAGTTCTGTACCTTGTTTCTTCAAACTTTGGGTTTCTTCTTTATGTTCTCCCAGTGGCGGCTTTATATTCTTCATCTCTTTTGCCATATATCTTCTCTCAAGTCATTGATTTGATTTTTGATGAGATTTTTCATGTCTGTTTGAAAATCCTGAATCAGTTGTTTAAACTCCCGTATTTCATTTGAAATATTGGTTTATTACTTTGACTGGGCCATATCTTTGATTTTCCTAGTATAACATGTATTTTTGCTGACATCTAGGCATTTGATTTCCTTAATTTATTCTGGAGGTTGCTTTCACACTTTTACCTAAGGTTTTCTTGTTGGATGGTGTGTCTGTTTGAAGTTATTATGTACCCCAGAAAAAGCCAAGTTTTAACATGATCCTATCTTGTGGGGGATAGCTATTTTCAATCAGTATTGAATACTGATTCAATATTGCAGGCTAGAAACTAGATTATCTCCATGGATAAGTGGCATGCCCAATTGTGGGTGTGAGATTTTAATTAGATGGAGATGTGACTCTACTCATTTCAGGCGGGTCTTGATTAGTTTAATTGAGTCCTTCAAAACAGGAAACATTTTTGAAAAATGGCAGAAGGCTCAGAGTCAACAGAGAGAGAGTGGACAGAAACTTCAGAGCAAAGCTGACACAGATGCTGAAACTTAGAAGACAGAGACATGGATGTTTTGAGATGCCTGGAGCCCAGCAGACATTGCCATGAAATGTTAAGCAAGCCAGAACCTGGAAAGAGCCAATGGAAGCCAAGAGACGAAAATCAGCCCCAGAGAAACAAAGTGAAGAACCCCTACAGGAACAGAAGCTGAAAACATGACGGCCAGGAGCAAGGGAAAGAAAATGCCAGCTATGTGACTACCATACTGACAGAGGCATTTCTGGCCCGTTAACCTTCCTTGAATTAAGTTATTTTTCCATGGATGTCTTAGTTTGGACATTTTTATAGGTTTAGAACTGTAAACTTGCAACTTAATACAGTCCCTTTTTCAAAAATTCCCATTTCTCCCTATGGAAATGGGAATATGTATGCTATGACTGTCCTCTTTTGTATATTGGCAACACATAACTTGTTCTGAGTTTTACAGGTCCAGAGCCAAAAACCATTCCATTTCAGGTACGTTGCATTCCAGCAGCTTTTACAAACTAATACAGATTTTGGTACTGAGAATGGGGTGCTTCTACAGTTCACAAATACCAAACAAGTTGGAAGCTTTTTAAATGGAGAAGGTGAAGCTTGATAGAGAAAGCCTAAAATGCTTTGAAGATATTCTTGGTACAAATGTGGACTCTAGAGGTACCTCTGATAAGGCCTCAGACACAAATGATGAATGTGTTATTGCAAACTGGAATGAAGGCAATCTTTGCTTTAAACTGGCAAAGTATCTTGAAAAAAATGACTGCTGGTTTTAGGTGGAAGGCAGATTTTAAAAGCCATGAACTTGGGTAGTCACCAGAAGAGATTTCCAAATTAAATGTGTAGAGTGTGGCCTGGTTTCTCCTTGAAGCTTACAGTGAAATGCAACAGAAAAGAGATAAGCTGAGAAGTGAATTCTTGGAAACAAAGAAACCAGAAATTGATGGCCTGAAAAACTCTGGGCTGCAAGAAAGGGGGACCTCAGGGAATAGTGCCCGACATGAGGATTTAACTAAACATGGAAGCATCAGTCATTACAGTGCAAGCAAGAATTTGAGATTGAGTTAGCCAGAAAGGATTTGTAGAAAGTCCTTTTGTATAATGGGCATGACCCCAGTGTACTGCATAGAAAGCCAACAAGTGTGTTGTGAGATCTGTATAAATGTAACCATTACCAGTCTTGTCTAAGAGGTACAGAAAAAGGACATATTGAAGGAAAAATAACTTCAAAGGCAGAACCATGGAAACTAAGGTCTGAAGCCAAGGAAGCTTGGACCAGGAAAGTGGACCTATCCATGCATTTGGAGAGGGTGAATTTGTTGAAGAGGCAGAAAGTGGGCCTTCCATCTCATTGTTCCAGAATAATTGCACCTCAGGCCTTGAAGAGGGTAGGGTACATTCCTTAGGGATTGGGGAGAGGCAGCTGCCAGTCATTGTTCTGGATGGGTTAAGCTTGTGCCCCAGAGATGGCAGAAAGCCTGAGGGCTGTCCTAATGCTTGATGAGGGTGGATCTGAGAAAAATGTGGTCTCCTAACTTCCCCCAAGGTTGCGTTTGGAGAGAGCCAGTCTGCTGCATAAGCCCTTGGAAAGTGTGGAACTTCCACTTTCTAAAGCCCTGAGGATGAATGACTCTCAGACTTTGAAATCTAATGGAGTTTGCCTTGTAGGCTTTCAGAACTGTTTGGGCCTGGTGACCCCTGTGTTCCTTCAAATTTCTCCCTATGGAAATGGGAATATGCATGCTATGACTGTCCTCTTTTGTATATTGGCAACACATAACTTGTTCTGAGTTTTACAGGTCCAGAGCCAAAGAAGAATTTTGCCTTAGGAAAGACCACACCTATAGCTGACTTGTTGAGATTTTGTACTATTTCTAACTTTGTGTTATACTTTGATTGTTACTGAGATGGTTTAAGACTTCCTGATTTTGTTATGAAATGAATATATTTTGCATTTGGAAAAGACATGTCTTTTTTAGGTTCAAATGGTGGAATATACTAGTTTGAAGCTATTATGTACTCCCAGAAAAACAGTGTCCTTTAATCCTCATTTAGTATTGTTGGGTGGGATATTCTTTATTGTTTTCATGGAGATGTAACCCACCCAATTGTGGGTGGTAGGTTTCTATGGGGATGTGTCTCCACCCATTCAAAGTGGGGTTGCTTATTGGGGCCCAATAAGAGGGAAGGTTTCTATGGGTATGTGTCTCCACTCATTCAAGGTGGGGTTGCTTATTGGAGCCCTATAAGAGGGAGCCATTTTGGAAAAAGATTTAGAGCCAACAGTTGAGAGAGCTACACAGCCAGAGATCTTTGGATATGCTGAAGGAGAAAACTCCCAGTGAATCCTTATGAAATGAGGAGAGAAAGCTAGAAGATTTTGTCATGTGCCTTTCCAGCTGACAGAGGTGTACTGTACCCATAGGCCTTTCTTTAATCAAGTTATCAATCCCTGGATGCCTTAGTCTGGACATTTTATAGGCTTAGAACTGTAAACAAGCAACTTAATAAAGTCTACTTTTTAAAAGCTATTCCATTTCTGGATATTGCATTCTGGCAGCTTTTGCAAAGTAAAACAGAATAGACCTGAAACAATGGAGGCATGAAGGCAGTGGTAAGATATATTTAAGATACTGAAAGAGAAAGAATACAGCCAAGAACTTTACATCCCACAAAATAGCACTTCAAAAATGAGGGAGAGTTTTAAAGATTTTGTGACAGGCAGACACTGAGAGAGTATATGAACAAGAGACCTGCTATACAAGAAATACTAAAGAGGCAGACAGGAAAGAACAGAAGAGAGGGTTGGAGAAGAGTACAAAAGAGAGAAAAAATAAGATATGACATATAAAATCCAAAAACAAGATGATAGAAGATTTCTTTACAGTAATAACATTAAATGTTAATGGATTAAACTCCTCAATCAAAAGACATAGACTAGCAGAATGGGTTTAAAAGCAGGACCCATATATATGCTGTCTACAGGAGACTCACTTTAGAGCCAAGGACAAAAACAGATTGAAAATGAAAGGTTGGAAAAAGATATTTCACACAAACAACAACCAGAAAAGAGTTGGGTAGCTATACAAATATCAGACAAATTAAACTTCAAATGTAAAGCAATTTAAAAAGACAGAGAAGGACAATATGTATTAATAAAAGGGACAATTAATCAAGATATAACATTCATAAATATTTATACACCAATCCAGAGTGCCCCAAAATGCATGAGTACACACTGACAACATTGAAGAGAGAAATAGACACCTCTACCACAACAGTTTTAGACTTCAAATCCCCATTCTCATCAATGGATAGAATATCTAGAGAGAGGATGAATGAGGACAGAGATTTTGAATAATATGATAAATGAACTAGACTTAACAGGCATTTACAGAGCATTGCACCCCACATCAGCAGGATACACATTTTTCTCAAGTGCTCATGGATCGTTCTCCAGGATAGACCACATGTTGCCACAAAGCAAGTCTTAATTACTTTAAAAAGATCAAAATTGTACAGAGTCCTTTCTCATATCATAAAGGATTGAAGTTGGAAATCAATAACAGGCAGAAGTCTGGAAAATTCACAAATACATGGAGGCTAAGTAATACAATCAAACAACCAGTGGGTCAAGGAAGAAATTACAAGAGAATCAGTAATATCTTGAGGCAAATAAAAATGAGAACACAACATATCAAAACTGATGGTATGCAGCAAAGACAGTGCCGAAAGGGAAATTATTGCCCTAAAGGTCTATATTAAAAAAGAAGAAAGAGCCAAAATAGAGGAATTAACAGTTCATCTGTTGGAACTAGAGAAAGAGCAGCAAACTGACCTGAAAACAGAATGAAATAAATTACAATGATTACTGCAGAAATAAATGCAATTGAGAACATGAAAACAATAAGGAGAATCAACAAACCAGAAGTTGGTTCTTTGAGAAAATCAATAAAATTGATGGACTCTTAGCTAGGCTGACAAAGGAACAAAGAGAGAGAGGATGAAAATAAATGAAATCAGAAATGGGAAAGGAAACCTAACCATTGACCCCGCAGAAATAAAGGAGGAAATTAGAGGATACTATGAGCAACTATATGCTAGTAAACTAGACAACACAGATGAAATGGACAACTTCCTAGAAAAACATGAACAACCAACATTGACTTAGGAAAAAATGGAAAACTTCAACAAACTAATCTCAGTTAAGAGATTGAATCTCTTATCAAAAGCCTCCCCTCAAAAAGTAAAGTCCAGGACCAGATTATTTCACATGTGAAGTCTACCAAGCATTCAAGAAAGAATTAGTACCAATCCTCCTCAAAGTCTTTTAAAAATTTGAAGAGGAGGGAAACCTTTTTAATTTATTCCATGAAGCCAAAATTACCCTAATACCAAAGATAGACAAAGATATTACAAGAAAAGAAAATTACAGACCAATCTCTTTCATGAATATAGCTGCAAAAATCCTCAACAAAATACTTGCAAATCAATTTCAGCAGCACATTAAAAGAATTATATACCAATATCAATTAAATTTTATTCCAGGTATTCGAGGATGGTTGAACACAAGAAAATCAATTAACATAATACACCACATCGATATATCAAAGGAGAAAAAACACATGATCATCTTTTATTTATGCAGAAAACACATTTGACAAAATTTAACATCTTTTCTTGATGAAAACACTTCAAAGGATAGGAATAGAAGGAAGCTTCCTCAACTTGATAAAGGGAATATATGAAAGACACACAGCCATCATACTCAATGAGGAAAAACTGAAAGCTTTCCCTCTAAGATCAGGAACAAGACAAGGATGCCAAATGTCACCATTTTTACTGAACATTGTGCTGGAAGTTCTAGCTTAAGCATTTAGACAAATAAAAGAATTAAAAGGCATCCAAACAGGAAAGGAAGAAGTGAAACTCTCACTGCCTATAGTGGAAAAACTCTCATTGTTTTTGACATGAACTATATTTCCAAAATCCCCCCCAAAAAAAAAACTGCAGCAGGGCTACTAGAGCTAATAAATGAGTACAGCAAAGTGGCAGGGTACAAGATCAACACCCAAAAATCAGTAGTGTTTCTCTACACTTGTAATGAGCAATCTGAGGAGGAAATCAAGGAAAAATTCCATTTAAAATAGCAATGAAAAGAATAAAATATTTAGGAATATATTTAAACAAAAACATAAAAGACCTGTACACAGAAAACTACCAAAAAAAGATAAAAGAAAATAAGGAAGACCTAAATAAATGGAAGTACATATGGTGTTCATGCATTGGAAGACTAAATATAGTTATAATGTTAATTTTACCCAAACTGATTTGTAGATTCAAAGGAATAACAATTAAAATCTCAACAACTTTGCAGGAATACAAAAACCAATAAACAACCTTATTTGGAATGACAGAGTGTCCCAAATAGCTAAAAATATCTTGAGAAAAAAAAGTGAAGCATGAGTTCTCACAGTACCTGACATTAAAGCATATTACAAAGCTACAGTGGTCAAAACAGCGTAATGCTAGCATAAAGGTATATACTAACCAATGTAATTGAATGGAGTATACAAAAATTGACCCTCTCATCTATGGACAATTGATTTTTGAGAAGGCAGTCAAGTCAACTCTACTGGGACAGAGCAACTTCTTCCACAAGTGATGCTTGGAGAACTGGACATCCATATCTAAAAGAATGAATATACATACCTTAACTCAATATTTATCAAAGACCTAACATTAGCGCTAAGACCATAAAGCTTTTAGAAGAAAATGTATGGGAATATCTTAAAGTTCTTGTGATGAGTTAGTTTCCTACACCTGGTACCCAAAGCACAAGCAATGCAAAAAGAAATCAATAAAAGGAATCTCCTCAAAATTGAATACTTTTGCACATTGTATTAGTTAGGGTTCTCTAGAGAAACAGAAACAGGAAATATTCGTAAATATAAAACTTACAAAAGTGTCTCACATAACAATGGGAACATAGAGTCCAAACCTGTAGGGCAGGCTGTGAAGCTGATGATTCTGCTGGAGGGTCTGGACGACCTCCACAGGACAGGCTCACCAGATGAAGCAGGAAGAGAGCCTGTCTCTTCTGAATCCTCCTTAAAAGGTTTCCATGATTAGATTAAGCATCGCTCATTGCAGAAGACACTCCCCTTGGCTGATTACAAATGGAATCAGCTGTGAATGCAGCTGATGTGATCATGATTTAATTCTATGAAATGTCCTCATAGCAACAGACAGGCCAGCACTTGTCCAACCAGACAAATAAGTACTATCACTTGGCCAAGTTAACACATGAACCTGACCACGACAGTCCACCCCTTGTCAACTTGGCAGCTATACACATCATCTTAAACCATACTGAATTTTAAAATAAAACACGCATTTTTCTTTCACCTAATAATACTCAACTATCCTGCAAATAACTGGAAATACATTAACTCTCCCCAGAATAGAGTGCAAGTCCTTGGGTAATATTCATTCTTAAACTTGATCTCTTACAGCTTAACTCATATAACAGGAACAAAACAGCATTACAAACCTCATTTCTGCAACTGATCACATGGTTGTAGTTCATATTTACTATGTTCCCTTTACCCTCAGCAAACACTTCAGCTGGCCATGGTTCTTTGCCTGGTGGGGTGACCCAAACCTTCATTCCTGAAGTTTCAGAGCCATTGGTAGTACTGCCTGGATTGGGTTGTGGCAGTTTTCCATTGATTTTAATCATAGGACATGGTAGTACTAAAAGACACCCTAGGGGATCTCTTATATTCCAGGAAAACTCTTCTTTACCTCCATTGTGTAGTTACAATCCTATTTCCCCCGATAGGGTCAGTAACCCCAGATAATAATGTAATCCCCTTCTTGGCTTGTTGATCCACGGGCATGAATAGCCCAAAGTGACCAGGTGGCAGTCTTAGACTCCAGCTCAATGGAATCGTTGTTTCTCTTGGTGGAAGCACTCCCCCTTTTGGAACTAAAACCTGTAGACCAGAAGATCTCAGGGTTGCAGGGACAGGAAGCAAAACTTTCCTAATGGATCACTAGGGGTAATTGTGAATGGTGCCACTCCCATTTCCACCCCTTGGTTCCTGGACCCACGGATCCTGGCTATTGGAGAAACAACACCATACAGCAGAAGCTGATTCAGAGCATACACAGCTTTCAAGAGAACATTACCCCAGCCCTTCAAGGCATTACCACCTAGTTGGCACTGTGAGTTTTCAAAAGGTCATTCCACTGTTCTTTCAATCCAGCTGCTTCTGGATGATGGAGAACATGATAAGACCAGAGAATTCCATGATCATGGGCCCCTTCTCACATTTCATTTGCTGTGAAATGTGTTCCTTGATCAGAAGCAATGCTGTATGGAACACCATGATGATGGATAAAGCATTCTGCAAGCCAAAGATGGTAGTTTTGGCAGAAGCATTGAGTGCAGGGAAGGCAAACCCATATCCAGAGTATGTGTCTATTCCAGTTAGAACAAATTGCTGCCCCTTCCATGAAATGAGAGGTCCAATGTAATCAACTGCCACCAGGTAGCTGGCTGGTCACCTCAGGGAATGGTGCCATATCAGGGGCTGAGTGTGGGTCTCTGCTGCTGGCAGATTGGGCACTCAGCAGTGGCTGTAGCCAGGTCAGCCTTGGTGAGTGGAAGTCCATATTGCTGAGCCCATGCATAACCTCCATCCCTACCATGACCACTTTATTTCAAAACCCCATTGGGCAATGACAGGAGTTGCTGGGGAAAGAGGCTGACTGATATCCATAGAATGGGTCATCTTATCCACTTGATTACTAAAATCTTCCTCTGCTGAGGTCACCCTCTGGTGTCCATTCACATGGGATACAAATATGTTCATGTTTTTAGCCCACTCAGAAAGGTCTATCCACATACTTCTTCCCCAGACCTCTTTGTCACCAATTTTCCAACTATGGTCTTTCCAAGTCCCTGATCATCCAACCAAATCATTAGCAACAGCCCATGAGTCAGTACACAAATGTACCTCTGGCCAGTTTTCCTTCTAAGCAAAATGAACAACCAGGTACACTGCTCAAAGTTCTGCCCACTGGGAGGATTTCCCCTTGCCACCATCCTTCAAGGACACCCCAGAAAGGGGTTGTAATACTGCAACTGTCCACTTTCGCGTGGTACCTCCATATCATGCTGAACCATCTGTAAACCTGGCCAAGTTGACAACTGAAGCTAACTACCACAGAACCTGAACAAGAGGAGGCTCTGTGACAAGTCCAGGCTGCTGTACAAGCTGCTCTGCCACTTGGACCATATAATCCAGCAGATCCAGTGGTGCTGGAAATGTCAGTGGGAAATAGAGATGCTGTTTGGAAGCTTTGGCAGGCCCCTATATGAGAATCATAATGCAGACCTTAGGATTTTGGAGCAAAGCCTTACCATCTGCTGCAGATAGCTACTCTCCTTTTGAGAAACAGTTTTTGGCTTGCTACTGGGCTTTAGTAGAGACTGAGCACTCAACTTTGGGCCACCAAGTTACCATGAGACTTGAGTTGCCTATCATGAACTGGGTGTTGTCTGACCCACCAAGCCATAAAGTTGGGCATGCACAGCAGCACTCTGTCATAAAATGGAAATGGTATATACGAGATAGGGCCAGAGCAGGTCCTGAAGGCACAAGTAAGTTACATGAAGAAGTAGCCCAAATGCTCATGGTCTCCACTCCTGCCACATTACCTTCTCTTTCCCAAACCAGCACTATGGCCACTTGGGGAGTTCCTTACAGTGAATTAACTGAGGAAGAGAAAACTTGGGCCATTTCCATTTTATGACAGAGTGCTGCTCTGCATGCCCAACTTTATGGCTTGGTGGGTCAGACAACACCCAGTTCATGATAGGCAACTCAAGTCTCATGGTAACTTGGTGGCCCAAAGTTAAGTGCTCAGTCTCTACTAAAGCCCAGTAGCAAGCCAAAAACTGTTTCTCAAAAGGAGAGTAGCTATCTGCAGCAGATGGTAAGGCTTTGCTCCAAAATCCTAAGGTCTGCATTATGATTCTCATATAAACAAAATACCTAGTTCTGCTGCTGTGGACATGAGCCAATGGTACATGAACCTCATCTGTTGTTCATTACATCTGCAGTCAGCTAAGAGGTGTGCCTGTTGCAGTGAATGATGTTTGATTTAATTGGCTGGTGCTTAAATGAGAGAGCTCAGAGTACAGTCCAAGTAGTTCAGCATACCTCATCCCAGCACTCATAGTTCAGCCCAGGCCTTTGGAGATGCATAAAGAAACCACCCTGGGGAAAGTTGTTGGAACCCAGAGGCCTAGAGAGAAGGCAAGCAGAGATCACCCTGTGCCTTCCCATGTAAGAAAGAACCTCAGTCGAAAGGTAGCTGCTTTTCCTCTGAAGGACTAATGAAATAAATCATCTTTTATTAAAAGCCAATCCATCTCTGGTGTGTTGCATTCTGGCAGCTAGCAAAGAAGAAGTCTCCATCCAAAATTAGCAGGTTTTCTGGCTACTTCATAAATGGGCTGGAGTAGCATGCACAAATGAGGAATATGTTGTCACCAAAATCCAAAAAGGCCAACTAGCAATTGTGCCTCTTTGTTGGACATAGGAGGGGCCAGATGCAACAGCTTATCCTTCACCTTAGAAGGGATATCTCAACATGCCCCACACCACTGGACACCTAGAAATTTCTCTGAAGTGGAAGTCCCCTGTATTTTTGTTGTATTTATCTCCTATTCTTTGACATGCAAATGCCTTATCAGTAAATCTAGAGTAGGTGCTACTTCTGGCTTATTAGGTCCAATCAACATGGTATCATCAATATAATGGACCAGTGTGATGTCTTGTGGGAGGGAAAAACGATCAAGGTCCCTGTGGACAAGATTATGACATAAGGCTGGAGAGTTGATATACCCCTGAGGTAGGACAGTTAAAGTATATTGCTGACATTGCCAGCTGAAAGCAAGCTGTTTCTGGTGGTCCTTATTAACAGCTATTGAGAAAAAAAGCATTTGCCAGATCAATAGCTGCATACCAGGTACCAGAGGATGTACTGATTTGCTCAAGCAGTGATATAACATCTAGAACAGCAGCTGCAATTAGAGTTACCAACTGTTGAGCTTACGATAATCCACTGTCATCCTCCAAGACCCATCTGTTTTTGCACAGGCCAAATAGGAGAGTTGAATGGGGATGTGGTGGGAATCACCACCCCTGCATCCTTCAAGTCCTTAAGAGTGGCAGTAATCTGCAATCCCTCCAGGAATCCAGTATTGCTTCTGATTTACTATTTTGCTAGGTAGGGGTAGTTCTAGTGGCTTACCCTTGGCCTTTCCCACCATAATAGCCCTCACTTCACAAGTGAGAGAGCCAATGTGCGGATTCTACCAGATTCTCAGTATGTCAATTCCAACTATGCATTCTGGAACTGGGGAAATAACTACAGAATGGGTCTGGGGGCCCACTGGACCCACTGTGAGATGGACCTGAACTAAAACTCCATTGATCACCTGGCCTCCATGAGCCCCCACTCTGACTGATGGTCCAGAGTGATATGTTGGGTTCCCTGGAATTAATGTCACTTCTGAACCAGTGTCTAATAATCCCCCAAATATCTGATCATTTGCTTTTCCCCAATGCACAGTTACCCTGGTGTTCTAGTTTGCTAGCTGCCAGAATGCAATATACCAAAAACAGAATGGCTTTTAACATGGGGAATTTAATTTACAGTTCTAAGGCTGACAAAATGTCCCAATTACAACAAGTCTATAGAAATGTCCAATCAAAGGCATCCAGGTAAAGATATCTTGGTTCAAGAAGGAGGATGAAGTTCAAGGTTTCTTTCTCAAGTGGAAGGGTACATGGTGAACACAGTCAGGGTTTCTCTCTCATCTGGAAGGGCAATGTTGAACATGATGTTATCTGCTAGCTTCTTCTCCTGCCTTCCTGTTTCATGAAGTTCCCTGGGAGTCATTTTCCTTCTTCATCACCAAGGTCGCTGGATTGTGGGCTCTCTGCTTCTCATGGCTACGTCATTCTTCTCTCCTTTCTGTGAATCTCTTTCTCCAAAATGTTTCCTCTTTTATAAGACTCCATTAAACCAATCAAGACCTACCCAAATGAGTGGAGACACATCTCCCCTAATCCAGCTTAACAACCACTCTTGATTGGGTTATATCTCCAGAGAGATGATCTAATTGCAGATTCAAACATACAGTATTGAATAGGGATTATTCTGCCTTTACAAAATGGGATTTTGATTAAAACATGGCTTTTCTAGGGTACATACATCCTTTCAAACAGGCAAAGTGATTAAATGTACAAATATAATAAAGCTTTTATGTGTAGGAGAACAAATGAAGGTCACCATGCCAAGGTGTTGAAATAGGGTCTATGGTTAACAGTAACATTGTAATATTCTTCCATTACTTATAACAAAGTCAAAATACCAAAACTGTATGTCATTAAGATGGGGATATAAGGGAACTGTTCTGGTTTGCTAGCTGCTGGAATGTGATCTACCAGAAATGGACAGCTTTTAAAAAGGGGGAATTTCCCCAATCAAAAGACATAGATTGGCAGAATGGATTAAAAAACAGGATCCTTCTATACGCTGTCTACAGGAAACACATCTTAGACCCAAAGATAAACATAGGTTGAAAGTGAAAGGTTGGGAAAAGATATTTCATGCAAATAACAACCAGAAAATAGCAGGAGTGGCTATACTAATATCCAACAAATTAGACTTCAAACGTAAAACAGTTAAAAGAGACAAAGAAGGACACTATATACTAATAAAAGGAACAATTAAACAAGAAGACATAATAATCATAAATATTTACACACCGAACCAGAATGCCCCAAAATACGTGAGGAATACACTGCAAACACTGAAAAGGGAAATAGACACATATAACATAATAGTTGGAGACTTCAATTCACCACTCTCATCAATGGACAGAACATCTAGACAGAGGATCAATAAAGAAATAGAGAATCTGAATATTACTATAAATGAGCTAGACTTAACAGATATTTATAGGACATTACATCCCACAACAGCAGGATACACCTTTTTCTCAAGTGCTCATGGATCATTCTCAAAGATAGACCATATGCTGGGTCACAAAGCAAGTCTTAACAAATTTAAAAGGATTGAAATCATACACAACACTTTCTCAGATCATAAAAGAATGAAGTTGGAAATCAATAATAGGCCAAGTGCCAGAAAATTCACAAATACATGGAGGCTCAACAACACACTCTTAAACAACCAGTGGGTCAAAGAAGAAATTGCAAGAGAAATTAGTAAATACCTAGAGGCGAATGAAAATGAAAACACAACATATCAAAACTTATGGGACGCAGCAAAGGCAGTGCTAAGAGGGAAATTTATTGCCCTAAACGCCTATATCAGAAAAGAAGAAAAGGCAAAAATGCAGGAATTAACTGTCCACTTGGAAGAACTGGAGAAAGAACAGCAAACTAATCCCAAAGCAAGCAAAAGGAAAGAAATAACAAAGATTACAGCAGAAATAAATGAAATTGAAAACATGAAAACAATAGAGAAAATCAATAAGACCAGAAGTTGGTTCTATGAGAAAATCAATAAGATTGATGGGCCCTTAGCAAGATTGACAAAAAGAAGAAGTGAGAGGATGCAAATAAATAAGATCAGAAATGGAAGAGGAGACATAACTACTGACCTCACAGAAATAAAGGAGGTAATAACAGGATACTATGAACAACTTTACACTAATAAATACAACAATTTAGATGAAATGGACGGGTTCCTGGAAAGACATGAACAACCAACTTTGACTCAAGAAGAAATAGATGACCTCAACAAACCAATCACAAGTAAAGAAATTGAATCAGTCATTCAAAAGCTTCCTAAAAAGAAAAGTCCAGGACCAGACGGCTTCACATGTGAATTCTATCAAACATTCCAGAAAGAATTAGTACCAACTCTCCTCAAACTCTTCAAAATAATCGAAGTGGAGGGAAAACTACCTAATTCATTCTATGAAGCCAACATCACCCTCATACCAAAACCAGGCAAAGATATTACAAAAAAAGAAAACTACAGACCAATCTCTCTAATGAATATAGATGCAAAAATCTTCAATAAAATTCTAGCAAATCGTATCCAACAACACATTAAAAGAATTATACATCATGATCAAGTAGGATTCATCCCAGGTATGCAAGGATGGTTCAACATAAGAAAATCAATTAATGTAATACACCATATCAACAAATCAAAGCAGAAAAATCACATGATCATCTCAATTGATGCAGAGAAGGCATTTGACAAGATTGAACATCCTTTCCTGTTGAAAACACTTCAAAAGATAGGAATACAAGGGAACTTCCTTAAAATGATAGAGGGAATAGATGAAAAACCCACAGCTAATATCATCCTCAATGGGGAAAAATTGAAAACTTTCCCCCTAAGATCAGGAACAAGACAAGGATGTCCACTATCACCACTATTATTCAACATTGTGTTGGAGGTTCTAGCCAGAGCAATTAGACAAGAAAAAGAAATACAAGGCATCAAAATTGGAAAGGAAGAAGTAAAACTATCACTGTTTGCAGACGATATGATACTATACGTCAAAAACCCGGAAAAATCCACAACAAAACTACTAGAGCTAATAAATGAGTACAGCAAGGTAGCAGGTTACAAGATCAACATTCAAAAATCTGTAGTATTTCTATACACTAGTAATGAACAAGCTGAGGGGGAAATCAAGAAATGAATCCCATTTACAATTGCAACTAAAAGAATAAAATACCTAGGAATAAATTTAACCAAAGAGACAAAAAACCTATATAAAGAAAACTACAAAAAACTGTTAAAAGAAATCACAGAAGACCTAAATAGATGGAAGGGCATACCGTATTCATGGATTGGAAGACTAAATATAGTTAAGATGTCAATCCTACCTAAATTGATTTACAGATTCAATGCAATACCAATCAAAATCCCAACAACTTAATTTTCAGAAATAGAAAAACCAATAAGCAAATTTATCTGGAAGGGCAGGTTGCCCTGAATTGCTAAAAACATCTTGAGGAAAAAAAACGAAGCTGGAGGTCTCGCGATGCCTGACTTTAAGGCATATTATGAAGCCACAGTGGTCAAAACAGCATGGTATTGGCATAAAGATAGATATATCGACCAATGGAATCGAATAGAGTGCTCAGATATAGACCCTCTCATCTATGGACATTTGATCTTTGATAAGGCAGTCAAGCCAACTCACCTGGGACAGAACAGTCTCTTCAATAAATGGTGCCTACAGAACTGGATATCCATATGCAAAAGAATGAAAGAAGACCCATATCTCACACCCTACACAAAAGTTAACTCAAAATGGATCAAAGATCTAAACATTAGGTCTAAGACCATAAAACAGTTAGAGGAAAATGTAGGGAAATATCTTATGAATCTTACAATTGGAGGCGGTTTTATGGACCTTACACCCAAAGTAAAAGCACTGAAGAAAGAAAGAAAGAAATGGGAACTCCTCAAAATTAAACACTTTTGTGCATCAAAGAACTTCATCAAGAAAGTAGAAAGACAGCCTACACAATGGGAGACAATATTTGGAAATGACATATCAGATAAAGGTCTAGTATCCAGAATTTATAATGAGATTGTTCAACTCAACAACAAAAAGACAGGCAACACAATTACAAAATGGGAAAAAGATTTGAACAGACACCTCTCAGAAGAGGAAATACAAATGGCCAAAAGGCACATGAAGAGATGCTCAATGTCCCTGGCCATTAGAGAAATGCAAATCAAAACCACAATGAGATATCATCTCACACCCACCAGAATGGCCATTATCAACAAAACAGAAAATGACAAGTGCTGGAGAGGATGCAGAGAAAGAGGCACACTTATCCACTGTTGGTGGGAATGTCAAATGGTGCAACCACTGTGGAAGGCAGTTTGGCGGCTCCTCAAAAAGCTGAATATAGAATTGCCATACGACCCAGCAATACCATTGCTGGGTATCTACTCAAAGGACTTAAGGGCAAAGACACAAATGGACATTTGCACACCAATGTTTATAGCAGCATTATTTACAATTGCAAAGAGATGGAAACAGCCAAAATGTCCATCAACAGAAGAGTGGCTAAACAAACTGTGGTATATACATACAATGGAATATTATGCAGTTTTAAGACAGGATAAACTTATGAAGCATGTAATAACATGGATGGACCTAGAGAACATTATGCTGAGTGAGTCTAGCCAAAAACTAAAAGACAAATACTGTATGGTCCCACTGATGTGAATCGACATTCGAGAATAAACTTGGAATATGTCATTGGTAACAGAGTCCAGCAGGAGTTAGAAACAGGGTAAGATAATGGGTAATTGGAGCTGAAGGGATACAGACTGTGCAACAGGACTAGATACAAAAACTCAAAAATGGACAGCACAATAATACCTAATTGTAAAGTAATCATGTTAAAACACTGAATGAAGCTGCATCTGAGCTATAGGTTTTTGTTTTGTTTTGGTTTGGTTTTTTTTACTATTATTACTTTTATTTTTTTTCTCTATATTAACATTCTATATCTTTTTCTGTTGTGTTGCTAGTTCTTCTAAACCAATGCAAATGTACTAAGAAACGATGATCATGCATCTACGTGATGATGTTAAGAATTACTGATTGCATATGTAGAATGGTATGATTTCTAAATGTTGGGTTAATTTCTTTTTTTCCGTTAATTAATAAAAAAGGGGGGGGGGATTTAGTAAATTACAAGTTTACAGTTCTAAGACCATGGAAGTGTCCAAATTAAAGCAAAGCTATAAAAATGTCCAAATTAAAGCACCAACAAGAGGATACTTTTATTCAAAAAAAGGCCAGTGAAGTTCAGGATTTCTCTCTCAAAGTCACATGGTGAATATGGCAATGTCTGCTAGCTTTCTCTCCAGGCTTCTTGTTTCATGAAGCTCCCCCAGGGGTGTTTTCCTTCTTCATCTCCAAAAGTCTCTGGCTGTGTGGGTTCTGCATCTTGTGGATCTCATGGCTCTGTTGAGACTCTCACCAAAACGTTTCCTCTTTTAAAGGATTCCAGTAAACTAATCTAGACCCACCTGGAATGTGTGGAGTCATATCTCCCTCTAATCAAAGGTAAATGCCCACCCATGTCACATCTCCATGGAGATAATCTAGTCAAAAGATTCCAACCTACATTATTATTGAATACGGATTAAAAGAAATTGTTGCTCCCACAAGACTGGATCAGGATTAAAACATGGCTTTTTAAGGCACATAATCCTTTCAACCCAGTACAGGAGGGATCTGAGATTCATGTTATTATTTCTTCTTTTTATTTTTTCCCCTCTTCTTTCTTTGCTGTAGAAATGGAAATGTTCTCATATAGATTGTGGTGGTGAATGTATAACTATGTGGTTATACTTAGGATGGATTGTATGGTGTGTGAATAAAACTGTTTCAAAAATAAACAGAAAGTTACAAGAGCTGGAGAAGATGTGTTGAAAGGAAGATGCTCATTCACTGTTGGTGGGAAGTAGAAAGGAGCAGTCCTTCTGGAGGCCAGTGTGATGGTCCCACAGGAAGCTAAGTACAGGGCTCCACGTGATGCTGCAGCAATATTAATTGGTATGTACTTGGAAAATATTTGTACACTGGTGTTTACAATGACATTATTCACAATTTGCAATGCATGTAGGTGGCCTAAGGGTACACTGACAGATTAACAGAAGGGCAAACTGTGGTGTATGCATACAAAGGAATAATGAGTGGCTGCAAGAAGGAATTAAGTTGTGAGGCATACAACTAGGTGGTGAGCCTTGAGGATGTTACATTGAGTGAAAGAAGCCAGAAATGAAAGGACTAATATTGTAAGGCCTCACTAATATTAACTAACTATAATGAGAAAATGCTGAGAATTGAATTTAAGAGCATAAGTTATCAGGGGCTAGAACATGCACAGAGATTGGACAATTGATAATTAACGACAAAATGTTCAATGACACTTATTGTAAAGGTTCCTAAATTGTAGGCTTTTATAGCAGTCACATATATTCCCAAGTTTTAACTGTTTTATCTAAATTGTGATGTGGTAAGCACTTTGTGTATAACCCAGCCATTGCTTGGAACTTTGGGTATCTGTGTGACACCTGAGACTCAGAGTTATAGTTCTGCAGTTCTGAAAGTCAGCATTACCCCATACAGCAACTGTTAAAGAAGCTGAAAAAGATATCATATTTCAATTAGAGATATAAATTAAATGGACTTGGTTAGGACTAGAGTAAATCTGAATATAGGGTAAAAGATATTGACTGTATTTTAAAATGTCAACATCTGTGTGAGATCAAAGGAAGAGATTATTATTTGGTTCAAAATTTATGTTTTCTCATCTCACTGCTGACATACCTTCCAGATGAGAAAGACCCGGATACTCCAAGGCCACACAAGCCACAGTCATGGCTGTATTGGACAACACCAGAAGCATCTGGGAGGTTGGGGTAATGTGGCGGCATGCATCACCACAGGACAAATAAATTTCTTTTTTTTTCTTTGACAAATTTCTTTTTAATGGTTTTACAATGCAATGAATAACTTTATGAAATATTCAGAAGAGCCTATGGAGAAAACCAACAGACACATAGCCATATAAAATCAATATACCTACACAAAGAAATGCAAGGTTTTGTCCTCTGTGGTTGTTCTGAACTAGAAGAGGTATTTGCAGGGAAGCTATCTTGAAACCTAAAGTCAGCATCTATAAAATAACAGATGGAACCAAGGAACAATGTGATGTACTTTGCCCTCCTGGGCCTCACACAGAATCCAAAGGAACAGAAAGCACATATTGTTATGTTCTCACTGTCCTACATTTTGACCATGGTGGGCAACTTGCTGATTTCATGACTGTAACTGTCATGAAATGTCTCAGTCATTTACGGATGTCATTTATGTCTCAGTCATTTCCTCACAATTGATTTCAGGTTTGTTCTTTCAACAAAAAAACATATTCTTCTAAGCTTGTATGATCCAGCTCTATATGGAGTATTTATTTGGTGGATCAGAGGTTTTCCTTCTGTTGGCAATGGCGTATGACCACTATGCAGCCATTTGTAAACCCTTGCATTATCTGATTATCATGAGGCAATAGGTGTGTGTTGTGCTGCTAATAGTGTCCTGGATTGGGGGATTTCTACCCTCAGTAATTCAACTGATCTCTCTTTACAGGCTTCCATTCTATGGTACCAATGTCATTGATTACTTTTTCTGTGACATGTACCCCTTATTGAAACTCATTTGTTCTGACACCTATGTCATTGGCCTCCTAGTAGCAGTCAATGGAGGGCTGATCTGCAGCATTGGATTTCTGCTCCTACTCATCTTTATGGTGTCATTTTGCACTCCCGAAAGAACCTTAGTCAGGAAAGGAAGAGGAAAGCTCTCTCTACCTGTGGTTTACACATCCCTGTGATTGTCTTCTTTGTTCCCTGTATTTTTATGTATGCAAGACCTGCTAGAAAATTCCCTATTGACAAATCATTGAGTGTATTTTATCAATCATAACCCCCATGCTAAACCCTTTAATCTATGCTCTGAGAAACTTAGAGATGACAAATGCTATAAAGATGCTCTGGAGAAGAAAAGTCATAGATAGTAAATAAGTGTGTCATCCTCAATGAAGAGACTCATTTGGCTTTAGGGAACATCACTTTGGAACCCAAAAGTCACCTTAAATCTGATACATCCTTTCCTTTACTTCAAAGCTTTTAGCATAATGATAATCGAATAATTTAATATATGTTTGGGTTATTGATGACTCTAATGAAATCTTTTAATGTCTAGGCTATCATTGCACCTAGAAAGTCGAAATGCATTTATAGTGTCGAGTCAATAATTAATATGTAACAATTAATGATTTTAATGAGTTATATCATGTTTTTATTTTCTGCATTATCCAAGTTAATTTTGTTCTTCCTCTTAGCTTTGTTTTTAGTTAAATTCTTGTCAATTAACTTTGTCCTTCATATTATAGTAGTTTATTTAATGCTACAGAGACAGTCCTCTTTTATTTAATTTCAGTTATACTACATATGACTTTTTAGTATGTAAAGCATCTACTTTTTTATGCTGTATGCTGGGATCACATTTTATTATTTTACAGCACCATTTGTTGAATTTTTATTTTGTTTGTTTGTATTTTGTTTGGTTTTTTGCTTGTTTGATTTTTGGGAAGCACATGGACTTGGAATTGAGCCTGGGTCTCCTGCATGGCATGTGAGAATTCTACCACTGAACTACACTTACACCCCCAGACATCTACATTTTAAAATAAAACAATTGAAAGTATGATAACAATAAATAATAAAAAGGGATGCCACACAAAAATAGCATAACACAAAGTATAAATCTCTCACCTATCTGTAATCAAATCCACCAAAATATCTACTTGGGGGCAGTTACTGGCTCTGTTTTATTTTTTATGTAATTTTATTGAAATATATTTGTTACCATATAATCATCCAAAGTGTACAATCAAAGGTTCACAGTATCATCATATAGTTGTGCATTCATCACTACAATCAACTTTTGAACAATTTCTTTACTCCAAAAAAGAAAAAAGAACATCCAAAACATCAGATACCCCTTATTTCCTCTATAATTTATTTATTTTTGCTCTTATTTTTTTACTTACCTGTCAGTACACTGGATAAAAGGGAGTGTCAGCCACAAGATTTTCATAATTACATGATTACACTGTAAAAGCTATAGAATTATACAATCATCTTCAAGAATCAAGGCTACTGGATTACACTTCAATGGTTTCAGGTGTATCCTTCAGCTATTTTAATCCACTAAAGACTAAAAAATATATAATCTTAAGGATAACATTCAAAATGATCTTTTGACTCTTTGAAACTTCTCTTCCCCCTTTTGGTCAAGAAGGCATTCTCATTCCTGAAATTCTGGGTCCCGGCTCATCCCTGAGAGATTTAAATCCCTGGGAGTCATAGCCTATCTATAGGGGAGGTCACAAAGTTTACCTGCAGACTTAGCTTCAAGAAAGAGGCCACTTCTGAGCAACAAAAGAGGTTGGCTGGGGGTGACTCGGGTATAATTATAAGTAAGCTTGGCTTCTCCTGTGCATGAATAAGTTTCATAAGGGCAAGCCCCAAGATTGAGGGCTCAGCCTATTAAGTTGGTAGTCACCAAAGTTTATGAGAATATCAGGAATTCCCCAGTTGGGAAAGTTAAATATTTCTACATTTCCCCCTAGTTCCTCAAGAAGGCTTTGCAAATTTTTTTTTATTCCCTGCCCAAATTACTTTGGGGTATTTCAGGACATCACATTAACCTGTACAACCAACAAGATCTCACTCCCTAGTCAAGTTATTTATGTAATTATTCATGTCATTATGGTTTGAATAAACTGACCATACAAGTTAAATTAGATAGTGTGCTACAGAAATATAAATTTTGCACCAAGTAAACATAACTTCCTTTGGTCTCCCACAGAGCTTGAAGATTTAAAATATAGACAATATCATCCTTTACTCTTTGTTCTATTATACCTTAATCCTAACCAGATCTGCTTCATTCCATATCTCTAATTAAAGTTTGATCTCTTGTTCAGCTTTTTAAACTTTTTAAACTGTGGCTGTATTGGATAATGTTTTCTTAGCTGCAGAATTCTAGCTCCGAGTATTAGGTGTCCCAGGACTTTGTTTTCAAGATGCTTCAAGGATTTTCTTTATAAATAAAAGCATATTACATTTATACCTGTATGGGAATATATCTCTGTGTGTAAAAGTTTGCATTTTACCACTTGCAATGGCATTTCTATACCAGTTCATATGGAACTAACTTCCATCAATCCTCATACTGGAAAACACATCCTAAAGGAGATATTCTAAAATGTGTGTATACAGTCATCTTCATGTTGGTTCCAATCTTTTTCTCCAACAAATAATTCTGCAATAGATGTCTATTTTTTGTATACATGGAGAAAAAAATATATATTTTCTGTAGCACACTATCCAATTTAACCTGTGAGGTCAGTTGATTTACACAACATTTACATGAAACCTAGAAGAGGGACTGAGATCTTGTTATTCTGTACAGTCTAATGTAATACCCTGATACATCCCAGAGTATCTTGGGCAGTGCATTCAGTTGTTAACACTGTCAAAATGCAATATACCAAAAGTGAACCAGCTTTTAAAAAAGGAATTTATTAAATTTCAAGTTTACAGGTCTGAGGCCATAAAATGTCCAAACAAAGGCATCCAGGGAAAGAAACTTCGGGCAAAGAAAGGCTGATGGTTAATAAGGCCTAGTAGTTGTTTCCATTAAGCCTCTCTGTTACCAGATGTGACCTGTCTCTCTAAGCCCAACTCTGCAGGGGAAATCATTGCCGTCCTCACTATGTAGTACAAGCATTCAAGGCTGAAGATCTCCCTGACAATGTGGAGTGTGACTCCCAAGGATGAATCTGGCCCTGGCACCATGGGATTGGCAATTATTTCCTGACAAAAAAAGGGGGAAAGAAGTGTAATAAAATAAGGCATCAGCAGCTGAGAAAGATCAGGTGGAGTTAAGAGGCTATTCTGGAGGCTGCTTTTATGCAAGCTTCAATTAGATAGTGCTAATTGCCATGGTTTGTTAAACTCCAACAAACATCACTCCTGTTAATTCTTAAGAATACCTAGGGCTCAAACTGAGGCTCTATAGAGGTTTCATGCACTGGGTTCGCCTCCCTGTAACATATAATTCCTGGAGGGTTCTTAGGTCAGATTAATCCTAAAACTTAAAGGGACAAGCCTCTCTAGGATTATCAATGAATTACATCCCCCAATTCTTTAGAGTGGACACATCTTCTCAAATATGAAAAAGTCAGAACAGGCATTGCCTAAAGATCTATAGAGGTTGGGAGGATTAAAGGAGAAGGAGGAGTATAACAGAGAAAATGGGATTTAACAAATGAGTATGGCTGCTGAATCACTATATTAATATTTCTTCTAGCCTCCAGTGTTTTGGAGCAACTAGAAGGAAAAAATCTGATATGATGGTATGGTAGCCCATGACAAACTCTTGTATCTGTTCTGTAACTACTTGCTGAAGAGTGCTTTGAAAATTATTTACTTTTTCTTCCTTTGCTTTGTATATATGTTATATTTTATAATAAAAAATTTTTTTAAACAAAGAAAGAAAGGCCAATGGGTCTGGAACACCTCTTTTAGCTTGGAAGTCATATAGCTGGTGTTTGCTGATCCTTTGGGTTCTGGTTTCAAACAGCCTTCAGCTTCTGATGCCAGTGGTTTCCTCTCTAACTGTCTTTGGTCCTTCACTAAGCTCCTCTGGGACACAACTCTGGGTCCTGACTTGCTTAGTATCTCATGGGAAGTCACATGATGACATCAGCTGGGCTCTACATCTCCAAAAAGTTCTGTCTAGGCATCTGCTCTCTCTGTTGGCACTACAAGCATCTCCAAATATCTGCAGGTCTGTCGGCTATGAAGCAACTGTGTCTCTTGACATCTAAATTTCCAAATATTTGTGTCTATATCTGCACCTGAGGTTTCTCCAAAATTCTTTCTCTTTTAAAGCACTCCAGTAAACTAACCAAGATCCACCTTGAATGGGCAGGGTCATATCTCCATCTACTCAAAATGCCACACCCACAATTGGGTGTGTCACATTTTCATGGAAAAATGCAATCAAAACTTCTACCCTAGACAGTAGATCTCACCCCCCATGATTGGATCATGAAAGAGAACGTGGCTTTTCTGTGATACATAACAATTTAAAACCAGCACAAGCAGAAAATAAACTATTTGCAAAATCCCCTTGAGGGACTGGGGACAAATGTAGTAACATCAAACTTCCCCACCCTTGGAATTCCTCATATTCTTACAAGTATTAAGGATTCCCAATTTAATTTCCAAGCCATGAAACTTGGAGCTTGCCCTTATGAAACTTATTCCTGCAAAGGAGAAGATAAACCTACTTATAATTATGCCTAAGAGTCACCCCCAGAGACCTTCTTTTGTTGCTCAGATGTAGTCTCTCTCTCTCCCTCTCAGCTAAATCTGCAGATAAATTCACTACCCTCCCCACTATGTGGGACATGACTCCCGGGGTGTAAGTCTCCTTGGCAATGTACCATATATAGAAAATATTTTTTTCAATAAATAAATAATTCAGTGAAAAAAACGAAATAAAAAAAGATTATGATAATGAGTACACAGCTATGTGATGATATTGTAAGCCATTTATGGTAAGCCATGTATGGAACATATGTGTGTGAAGATTTGTCAATAAAAATGTTTTTCAAAATTTAAAATTAAGAAAAAGATCCCACCAAGCAATACTGAATCAGGACTAAAGAACATGGCTTTTCTAGGGTCCATAACAGTTTCAAACCAGAACACCAGGTGTGGAGGAAGGGGGGACTGGGACGTTATTACTAAGTGCATATGACTTTTGGTTTGAGATACTGAAAAGAGTCTGGAAATAGTAGTGAAATTTACACAGTATTGTCAATGTATTTAATGTTGAGAATTGTCCACTTAAAATGGTTAAAATTACTTTTATATTATATGTATTTTTACCATCATTAAAAATAAATCTTTAAAAACCTTGTGAAATCAAACTGAGTGACCATTGGGGGTGATGTGCAATAGATTCACAGTACCCTAGGAACTATTTTTGTGACTCCTTGTGAACCCATAATTATCTCAGAATAAAATTTAAGAAAATATATCAAGCCAATTAAAAAATCAATAGAACAAGTAGTAGAAGATCAGCAATGAATAGATAACTTTAACAGCTTTACAAAGTTACTTGACCTAACAGACATAAATAGAACACACCACCCAACAATAACAGAGTATACATTTGTCTCAAGTGCACATGCAACATTCTCCAGGACAGACCATACGTTAGGTCATTAAAAAATCTTAATAAATTTATAAAGATTGAAATATTATAAAGAATGTTCTCTTACCATAGTGGAATGAAACTAGAAATCATGAACAGAAATGAATTTGGGAATCTCCAAAATAATCAATGGGTCAAAAAAGAAATCCCAAGTAATACTATAAAAGATTGTGATATGAATTAAAATGAAAAAACAAAATACAAGAACTTATGGGATGTAGCCAAAGCAGTGCTTAGAAGGAAATGTATACTGTAAAAGCCTACATAAGAAGGATTTCAAATTGATAAACTAACTTTCCACCTTAGGACACTAAAAAAAGTACAACAAACTAAACCCAAAGCAAGCAGAAAGAAGGTGAAAATAAATAGACAATAGAGAAAATCATTGAAACCAAAAGTTGGTTCTTTGGATAGAACAGTCAACAAAATTGACAAACCATTAGAGTGGCCAAGTAAAAAGAGAGGGAAGACTCACATTAGTAAAATCAAGAATGAGAGATGAGATATCATCAACAACCTCTCAGAAATGAGCAAAATTATGAAGGAATATTATGAACAAATTTAAGCCAATATATTAGAAAAGCTAGATGAATCAATCATGTTCCTAGAAAGACACAAACTGCCAAAACTGTCTCAAGAAGAAATTAAAAATCTGCATTGCCTTAAAAAAGTAGAGAAATTGATTTAGTAATCAAAAACTACCCACAATAAAAGCACAGGCCCACATTGCTTCACTGGTGAATTCTTCTAAATATACAAAGAAGTAATGTTACCAACTCTGCACAAATTCCACCAAAAACTGAAGTGGGAACACTTTCTAATTCATTCTGTGAGCCAGTATTTTCCTGATTCTGAAATCAGAAAAAATCATCAAAAGAAATCTATAGATATCTTATATTTAAAGACACAAAAGTCCTCAACAAAATAATACTATCAGTTCAAAATGGGATTATACACCATGACAAATGGGATTTATCCCGGGAGTACAGGGTTGGTTTAGCATACAGAATTCAATTAATGTAATATGCCATATCAATAGAATAAAAAACAAAACTTTGTGGTCATCTCAATAGGCACAAAAAAGAGCATTTGACAAAATCCAGCACCCTCTTGTGATAAAAGACATTCAAGGAAATAGAAATAGAAGGAAACTTCCTCAGATTGATAAAAAGCATCTATGAAAACTCTACAAGCTAACATCATATTCGATGGTGAAAAACTGAAAACTCTCCCACTAATATCAAGCAACAAGCATGTCTATTCAACAATGTACTAGGAGCTCTAGCCAGAATAATTAGGCAAGAAAATGAAATTAAAGGCATGCAGAATGGAAAGGAAGCTGTAAAGCTACCTTGATTCACAGGTGGCATCAACTTGAATATAGGAAATTCTAAGATATCAACTAGAAATAATATAATAAATATACTAAATTAATAAACATGTTCAGCAAGATTGCAGGTTGAAAGATTAGTATGCAAAAATCAATCCTACTTGTATAATCTTGAAATAAACAATCCTAAAATGAAATTGAGGGAAGAATTCCATTTACAATAGCATCAAAAATAATAAAATACTTAGGAATAAATTTAACAAAAGAAGTGTGGTTTTGAAAATTACAAATGCTGTTGAAAGAAATTAAAGAAGACCTAAATAAGTGGAAGTTATCCCATGTTCATGGATTGGAAGACTTAATATTGTTAACATGGCCATACTCCCAAAATTGATCCCATGATGCTTCATTTCAGTTCTCCATCATTGTAAACTACACATGTGCTTGGTTTGTGCAGAAGAAATGGTATTTATGAGCCAGGTCCTTGAGGACATGGATCCCATATCTATGTGGACCCTACATGTGGTCAACAGGGGTCAGAGCCAATGCAGGCAAAGACGGGTGTCTGCTCCTACTTGTCCTTCTCCAGGATGGGAGAGGCTGTAGAGTCCCTGAGCCACACTCCCTGATGGGTCATCCCTCTGGGTCGGGGGGAACATGGACACCCACCATTGTGAGCTGAGTATTGCACATCTCTGTCCAGGCCAACCAAAAAGGAGAAGTGAGCAGTCTCTGAGTGCTCTAGTTACTGCCATCTACCTCCTAGTGTATTCATGAAGGAAACCAGGGCTGGGAATATAGAGTGATTCTCCTTGTGCTGGTTTGAAACTGCTATGCACCCCAGAAAAGCCATGTTGTTTTAATGCAATTTTGTGGAGGCAGATGTATTGTTAGGTGGGCCCTTTTGATTAGTTGTTTCCATGACGATGTGACCCTACCCATTCAAGGTGGGTTTTAATTCACTTACTGGATTCCTTTTAAGAGGAGAACATTTTGGGAAAAGCTCAGATACAGAGAGAAGAGATGAAATGAAGACACAGACGTTTGGAGATGCTAAGAGATGAAACCCAGAGTCTGCCCAGAGAAGCTAAGTGATAACATACCTCTAAAGAAGTTTAATCAAAATAGCAGACTTTTGCTCAGCAGACACTTCCCTTTGCTGTGGATGAGAATTCCAGCGTGAGCGTCACTGCGCCTGTGTAACAGCCGAAGGAGCTGAGCTGCTGGCTGTGCTGCTGACCTGATTGTGACTCAAGGACAAAGCGAGTTTTCAGTTCACTGGGGACCAGTTTGGGTTTATTCCATTCCTATTTAAATCCTGTGCCCACACACAATTTGATATTAAAAGTCCACTGTAGTTATTCAGTTACACTCTCTTAAGAAAAACATAATTTGGAATTAGAGAATAAGGGAAGACAAATAGAAGGATCAATCGCAATTCTATTCCTTATATTATTCAAAATGCAGTAATGATTTCAACACATTCTACACCAGAAAAAATCCAGATACACAAACTAAGCTCATTTAACTCCAGGGAGATGGAGACAGCAAATGAGAATCCAATTCACGTGTCAATCATGGAACTGCACTTTATTGCTTGTCAAGGTCTTCATGCAGCCCCCTCCCCCCTTTATCACAGCTGTCCCCAGCCTGCCTGGGAAGCTCCCCTGTATCCCAGGGCTGGGTGAACTTTCTGCCCTCCCCCCCCACTCTGCGCTGGGGGCTGACCTGCCTGGACTGTGCCCTTGGGCTCCTACCCTCAGCCTCCAGAGTGGGGGCAGGACTCTTCTCAGGGCAGCCCCTTCTGCCCCACTCCTGCCGCAATGACGCCACTGTTGGTAGCCCCAGGCTTCTTCCCTTGGGGGTTTCCATCTGCCCACGCTTTGTAAACAGTCCCTTTGTCCAACTCTCCTCAACCACCCTGTGTGTTTGCCATCTACCTTCCCCCAGACCCTGACACCCATCAGCGCTCCATCATCACTGGCGTTCAGATGTTAATACGCTTTACTTTATTTTTTGAACTCAGGAAAACAACAGTAGAAAATTATAAAGGGGGCAATATTAAAGTTCAGCCTTGAGCACAAGTGTCCCTCCAGGCCAGCAAGCTCAGCTATTTCTAAGTGTTTTAGCAGTTACTCTAAATTCTCACTAATATGTTTTGTCACCTTCTAATGAATACCAAGAGTAAAGATTTAAGAAAAATTAAAGGGAATCACTTCAAATCAAGAAAACTTTTTTATATGGGTGTGTGTGGTGTATGCGTGAAGGGGATTGAGTGGGTGTCAATTGTGTGTCTGTGGTGTGTCTGAGTTTGTGTTTGTGATGTGTGTGTTTGAGGGAGAAATTTGCCCCACCCAGAGCCCTCTGGTCAGCTTTTGAAAAGGAGGCCTCCTGGGGCAGGGGCTGGGGCGGGGTCCGGGGCGGGGTCCAAGGCGGGGCCGGGGCAGGGTTAGGGGCCCTGTCCGGGGGGCCGGGGCTGGCTGCCCTGTGGCGGCTCTGGGTGGGAGTGGAGGGTGGGGAGCCGTGAATCCCTTCTCTGCTCTGCGTGACTCCCGCTTGTCCTGCGTGTCCTCAGGGAGCCTCCGGCACGCAGAGGGTGCTGAGTTCTAACTGGGCCTGGGAGGGGGCCTTGGGTGAGTCTCCCCCTAATATTGTTCTCGCTATCCATCCCACAGATGAGGAGACTGAGGCCAGAGATCCTGCTAAGAAGGCGTCAACAGCCCTTCCAGGTCAACCCGTCTCCGTGGGCCCAGAGGCCCCTCTCTGCACCCCAAGCGCCCACCTCCAGCTGAGGGCGACGTCCCCTGAGGCCCGCCTCACTCCCACTGGGTTCATTTTGGCAAATATGTCTAAGTGCAGGATGCAGGGCCCAGGGGCCAGCAGAGAAGGCTGTGCCTCCCCCATGTGGGTTAATTGCACATCTGTCCTTCCTCTGAAATTTTGAGAAGGGCAGCATCTGATTGTGCCTGTGCATTCCTTGAACTCCATTCTCTGTTAAATTAAAGTGCCAAAATAAAACGAAGCTCCCCCAGGTGAGCCTGTTTCTGAAATCAGTGGCACATGGCATAACTCTCCGGAAAGATAAAGATCAAATGGCATTTCAAGGAAACCACTTGTAAAGACTTCAAATGTCAACTGGATCACGCCAACTCAAGGCAGCAGGTGTTTCCTGGCTTGGATGTAAAACAGGGTCAAGATGAAAGCAAAGGAAAGAGCAATCTAGGCTCCAACCCCCACGACAGCACAGAGACCCAAGCCGCGGGCGCCCCGCACCCGGGAGCTCGCCTACAGGCAGAACCGTGGGGAGGGGCTTCGGGCCTTCCCAGCCCCCTTGTCTGTCTCTCCCAGGGCACCTGCTAGTTGCCAGGGGTCTCTTCAGCTGCCCCGTCTTCCCAGGTGTCCTGAATCGCTCCATCCCACTTCCTCGTGGGCGCGCAGGTGCCTCGGGCCTCTCCCAAGGGTTTGCAGGGACCCCTCCTCCCTGCAGGGCCCCGTCAGAGACGCTGCTGGCTGCACGCTCACATCTGACAGGCATGCTTCGAGGCGTGAGCCAGCCACCTTAAAACCACCGACGCTCACCTACTCCATCCAGGCGCGGATGCCCAGGCCACTCCCGCACCAGGGACGTCCAATCGCTAAGGTTGGCAGACCAGCTTTGCTGAGTAAAGTTCCCCAGATGAATGTCCAGGCTGAGACTACCCCAAATCAATTTGTTTCCGTATACTTAAAAGGGCATATATCAAATGGCCAACATTTCACGGGAAATGGTTCCTTTACTGTTTGAAAAAGTTTGTGATGTTTTAGGTGCTGTTTTCTAGTTTCTTTATTTTAATCAACCTAAGGGGTTGAGGCAAGCAGACGTTGAATCAATAATCAGAAAATGAGTGTGCCCAGAGATGTAATGAGAGAGAACAGGACTCCCCGCCAGGGGAACAGAAAGCATAGCCCAGTCCTTGCATTCCTGTGGCCTGAAGACCTGCCAGGAACCCGGGGACCAAGGGATGGGCCTTCCCCAGCCACCAGGTAGCAAAATGCCTCAAACAGCAAACTACAAACCACACAGCCGGGGGCGAATCTGGTTCGTTCATCCAAACACTGTAAAGGTTTTTAATGAGGTCTTCCTGGTGTTAATACAACAAGAAGTGATGCCCCATAGTTATGGAGTCTGTGCTATGAGCCAAAAGATGTTCTATGCACTTTACAAGTATCACCTCACTTAATCCTTTCAGCTAAACATGATCAGGTTTTACAAATGTTCTCTAGACATTGGCAAAGAGTATTGACCCTTAGAGGCATAAGGAACAAAATATTACATTTGCTTTAGAAAATTCCTACGTGTCACCATTTTCTTACCTGAAAACTGGGGATAATTATATACACTTGAGTAATTTTTGGGGAGACTTACATCTATCATAATATACCAATGTTTTGCATCATTTCTTGGTATACTATAACACGCAAACTTCAAATTTTCTTTTTATTATTAATAGTTGAATTATGAGAAAGGCATGGCAAAATCTCCAATTCTGTGGCCCATTCTCCTTAAACTTTTACTGTTTCTTTTTTCTTTTTTTTATTGTTTTTGATTTATATTACTTAATACTATGGAGTAAGGCCAAAAACTGATGTCATAAGACATTCTATAGCTTTATTGTTTTTATTATTAAAATATGTATATAAATGAGATGAACATTTAACTCAAGAAACAGGAAAAATAACAAAAGAGCAAGCCAAAAGAAAACAGGAAAAAGGATTTGAAAGAGATAAAGACAAAACCATGGCAGTGGCTGCACTGAGGCCTACCCTCTGCCTCAGACCTCAAGGAACGAGCTGCCCCCAGTATCGCAGGGACTTGCGAGGGAAAGCCACAAAGACCCCCATACATGCGCCCCACACCCCACCCCCATGAACCCACATGCCAAACCCTCCTGCTACCCTCACCCACACACCCACCCAGTGCCCCACCCCACACCCCACACTCCACCCCATGCCCCATGCCCTCTGCTCTTCATACCCCACATGCCTGCATCTCACACCCCATGCCCCGCCTAGCTGGCAGGCTTGTCCAGGTTGGCAGTGATCAGAAGAAGCTAACATACTCAATCCCACAGCCCAAGGTCATTCCAAGCATGAGCCTGGGGGCCACCAGCCCCACAGGGCCCACAAGCAGAATCTCCTCTAAGGTGCACACTGCCCACCCCCAGCCCCAGGGTTAGTGGCTCTCAGCATACACCAAGACCAATGGACCTGACTGGAATTGTACTGTGTCTCCATCCAGTTCAGCCAGCTGCTGCAGCTGTGGAGAGCTTGGAAGAGGAGGCTTAATATTGCCAACCGTTAGGAAGATGCAGAAAGTGCAGTCTGGCAAACTGCCTATCTGCCTAGCTTCAAACACACCCTCAAGTACAGTTACATTCCCTGCATGACGTCCAGGCCTTGGTTTGGCAGGGAAGTGCTGACAAATCAAGCACAAAAGGAGACCTTCAATGCAAATCCAAGCAAATACAAAACTTTAGATTACTGAGGAAAATCAAATTCCAAAATAACATATCAAGATGATTAAATGCCTCAAAGTCAACAGAAAATCACAAAGCACGTGAGGGTGCAGACAGATATAGCCCAGCCAAAGGACCAAGTTAAAGACCAGAGGAGACATAGACTTCAAAACAACTAATCAACCAAAGATGTTCATACCATTCTCCTAATAAATTCAATGGGTTGGCTAATGACATGAAGGAGATCAAGAAGACACCAGAAGACCATAAAGAAGAATTTGAGGGCGGGCCGCGGTGGCTCAGCGGGCAAAGTGCTTGCCTGCTATGCCGGAGGACCTCGGTTCGATTCCCGGCCCCAGCCCATGTAACGAAAACGGAGAAACAAAATACAATAAAACAAGAAAATGTTTAAAAAAGATGTTTCCCTTTCTTCCTCTCTTCCTTCCTTCTATCCTTCCTTCCTTCTCTCTGTCTTTCCTTTAAAAAAAAAAAAAAAAGAAGAATTTGAAAGAATGAGTAGAAAAATAACAGATATCACAGAAATAAAAGATATTATAAAAACAGATTAAAAATATACTAGAACAAAGAAATTTAAAATATATATGTATATATATAAAATACACTAGAGGCACACAACAGCAGATTTGAAAAGGCAGAAGAAAGAATAAGTGAACTAGAAGATAGGACAGTTGAATTCAAATGCACAAAAGAACAAATGGGGAAAAAATGGAAGAGTTTGAATTGGATCTCAGGGAAATGATAGATAAGATGAAGTGCACAAATATAAGAATCATTGGTATCCCAGAAGAAGAGGAAAGTAAAGGGCTAGGAAGATTAGTTGAGGAGATAAAAGAGGAAACTTGCAACCCTTATAAAAGACATAAATACGCAAATAAAAGAAGCCCAACAATCCCCAAAGAGAATGAATCCAAATAGGCCTACTCTAAGACACACACTAATCAGTGTGTCAAATGTTGAAGAGAAGCAGAAAGTCCTGAAAGTGGCAAAAGAAAAGCAACTCACCACATAAAAGGGAAACCACATAAAACTGAGTTCAGACAACTCAACAGGCACAGTGCAGACAAGAAGGCAGTAGTTTTCAGATCCTGAGACAGAGACTTCCAGCCAAGAATTCTGTATCCAGCCAAATTGCTCTTTATAAGTAAGGGAGAGGGTGATGCAATGGTGGCTCAGTGGCAGAATTCTTGCCTGCCATGCCGGAGACCTGGTTTGATTCCCAGAGCCTGCCCATGCCAAAAAAATAAAAAATAAAAAGTAAGGGAGAGTGGTTCAGTGGTAAAATACTCACCTTTCATGTGGGAGACCCAGGTTCAATTCCCAGACCATGCACCAAAAAATAAGTGAGGAAGAGATTATTTTGTTTTATTTCTCTTTTTTCCCTTTTGGTCAAGAAAAACTCAATCTCTTGAGACCAGGTCCCAGTTCATCCCAGGATTTCTGTCCCACATTGCCAGGGAGGTATATCCTATGTATGGGGGAAGGCAGTGAGTTTACCTGCTGAGTTGGCTTAGAAATTGGAAAAGAATGGAATCCTGAAACGTGGGATGGTGATACTGGCTCGTTAATGATGGCGTTGGGGAAAAGGGATCCCTGGAACCTGCTGAACCTTTGCTAGATAGACCTGTAATGGACTGCCCTGAGGAAAGAGCCTCATGATCTCCAGCCTGTCTTGAGAAAACAGCTTCCCTGCCTCCAGCCTCCACAGAGGAGTCTACCATCCAACCTCCACCTAACAAGACCAACACTTCAGTACCTGCTAACCCTGTAGACACCTCCCCTGGGGAAACAGCCCTCACTCCTCTGTCTGAAGTGACTAATCCTGTTTCACCAGATGAAACTGCAATAGAATACCATGAGGTAACTGGCTTGAAAGACACTTCTATTTATTTTCATGACCCATCCCCACATCCATCTTTTCTTCAAGATGGATAATTTGATGAAAGTCCCAACAGGCCCCAAAAGATGAGGTACAAAGTGTGGCCTATGAGGAGGAATTCTATACTCCAAAAGAATTGCATGAATTTTCCAATCTATATAGATAGGAATCAGGAGAATAAGTGTGGGAATGAATAGTAAGGGTATGGGATATTAGTGGAAGGAATATAAAGTTGGATCAAGCTGAATTTTTGATATGGGCCCACTAAGCAGAGACTCTGCATTCAATGTTGTACCTCAAGGGGTTAGAAAGGGCATTAACCATTTATTTGGGTGGTTGGTTGAAACATGGATCATGTTTCATTATGCCAACATCACCCGAGGTCAAAATCCTGGAACTGTGCTGGTATAATGTAGATGAGGGGATCCAGTGGCTTAGAGAGATGGGTATATTAGAGTGGATTTATCATGGAAGAACTTCTCACACCCCAGGAATGTCCAGAGGACAGATATTTTGCCAGAAACTTGATAAATCAATTCATAAGACTATCATCCTTGAAGAGCTCTGTTGCCCTCCTCTGGGGGTCAGATATTACTAGGGGAACTGCTGTCACTGAGCTGGAATCCTTAAACACAGTGGAGATGATTGGATCCCAAGTTGGCAGAAGCCATGTGGCAATCACCATAGACAAGGCGGGTGTGGCCATCATAATGGACAGCAGACTCAAAGCAGCAGTCAAAATAATCTGACTCGTAGAGACATACAGCATTGGCAGGTAATTCACGGGGTACCTAGAAGTAAAATTTATGGGTAGTCTACTAAATTTGTTTGCACTGTATAAGAGGAAGAATTATAGGTTGTGGACAGATGTCTAACTTGAATTACAAAAACAGAGAGTCATGGCCCCTTAATCAACTACCAGACTTGAGAGAGTTTTCAGAGCAAGAGCCCCTCTAATGTGGGTAGGGCTAGGTATCCTTGGGAAAGGATCCTTCAACACTGTTATTGTTGAAGTTATTTACACTATTAACCCTCCTCCAAGCCTTCCCCAAGGAGACTAGTGGGCTTTCACCAGAGTCACTATGCTCTGGGGAAAAGGAAATGATCAACTATTTGGGGGGTTATTGGACACTGGCTCAGAAGTGACACTAATTCCAGGAGACCCAAATATCACTCTGGTCCACAAGTCAGAGTATAGGCTTATGGAGGTCAGGTAATTTATGGAGTTTTAGCTCATGTCCATCTCACAGTGGGTCCAGTGGGTCCACAGACCCATTCTGTAGTTATTTCCCCAGTTCTAGAATGCATAATTGGAATCAACATACTCAGCAACTGGCAGAATCCTCACATTGTTCTCTGACTCATGGAGCAAGGGCTATTATGGTAGGAAGGGCAAGTAGAAGCCACTGAAACTGCCCCTACCTAGCAAAATAGTGAGTCAGCATCAATACCAAATTCCTGGAGGGACTGCAAGGATTACTGCCACTCTTGAGAACTTGAAGGATACAGGGGTGGTTCTTCCTATTTGGAAAAAAATTCTTATTTGGCTTGTGCAGAAAACAGATGGAACTTGGAGGATGACAGTGGATTACTGTAATCTTAACCAGGTTGTGACTTCAATTTCATCTGCTATTCCAGATGTAGTATCATTGCTTGAGCAAATCAATACATCCCCTGGAACATGGTATGCAGCTATTGATCTGGCAAATGCTTTCTTCTCAATAGCTGTCAGTCAGGACCATCAGAAACAGTTTACATTCAGCTGGCAAGGCCAGCAGCACATCTTCACTGTCCTGCCTTAGGGATATATAAACTCTCCAGCCCTATATCACAATCTTGTCTGCATGGACCTTGATCATTTCTCCTTCCCACAAAACATCACACTGGTCCATTATATTGATGATATCATGTTGATTGGACCTAGTGAGCAAGAAGTAGCAACTACTCTAGACTTACTGGTAAGGCATTTGTGTGTCAGAGAATGGGAGATAAATCCAACAAAAATGCAGGGGCCTTCCACCCCAGTGAAATTTCTAGGTGTCCAATGGTGTGGGGCATGTTGAGATATCCCTTCTAAGGTGAAGGATAAGCTGTTGTATCTGGCCCCTCCTATGACCAAAAAAGAGGCACAATTGCTAGTTGGCCTTTTTAGGATTTTGGTGACAGCATATTCCTCATTTGGGTGTGCTACCACAGCCCATTTAGTGAGTGATCAGAAAAGCTGCTAGTTCTGAGTGGAGATCAGAACAAGAGGAGGTTCTGTGAAATGTCAAGCTGCTATGCAAGCTGCTCTGCAACTTGGACCATATGATCCAGCAGATCCAATGGTGCTGAAAGTGTCAGTAGCAAATAGAGATGCTGTTTGGAGATTCTGGCAGGCCCCTATAGGATAATCACAATGCAGAACCTTAGGATTTTGGATCAAAGCCTTACCATCTGCTGAAGATAGCTACTTTCCTTTTCAGAAACCACTTTTAGCCTGCTACTGGGCCTTAGTAGAGACTGAACACTTAACCATGGGCCATCAAATTATCATGAGACCTGAGTTGCCTATCATGAGCTGGGTGTTGTCTGACCTACCAAACCATAAAATGGAATTGGTATATGAGACAGGGCTCAAGCAGGTCCTGAAGGCACAAATAAGTTACATGAGGAAGTGCCCAAATGCCCATGGTCCCCACTTCTGCCACATTATCTTCTCTTTCCCAGACCAGAGCTATGGCTTCTTGGAGAGTTCCTTATAGTCACTTGACTGAGGAAGAGAAAACTCGGGCCTGGTTTACAGATGGTTCAGCATGATATGCAGGTATCACCCAAAAGTGGACAACTGCAGTACTACAACCCCATTCAGGGATGTCCCTGAAGGACAGTGGTGAAGGGAAATCCTCCCAGTGGGCAGATCTTCAAGCAGTGCACCTGGCTGTTCATTTTGCTTGGAAGGAAAACTGGTCGGAACTGCAATTGTATACTGACTCATGGGATGTTCCTAGTGGTTTGGCTGGATGGTCAGGGACTTGAAAGGAGCACGATTGGAAAATTGGTGACAAAGAGGTCTGGAGAAGAGGTATGTAGATAGACTTTTCTGAGTAGGCAAAGAACATGAAGACATTTGTGTCCTATATGAATCCTCACCAGAGGGTGACTTTAGCAGAGGAAGATTTTAATAATTAAGTGGATAAAATGACCTGGCCTGTGGATACAAGTCATCCTCTTTCCTCAGCCACTCCTGCCATTGCCCAATGGGCTCATGAATGGTCATGGTGGTAGGGATGGAAGTTCTGCATGGGCTTAGTAACATGGACTTCCACTCATGGAGGCCTAGCTGCTATGGCCACTGTTGAGAGCCCAATCTGCTAGCAGCAGTGACCTACACTCAGCCCCCGATATGGCACCATTCCCTGAGGTGATCAGCCTGCTACCTGGTACAGGTTGATTACCTTCGACTACTTCCATCATGGAAGGGGCAGTGATTTTTTCTGTCTGGAATAGACACATACTCCAGATATGGGTTTACCTTCCCTGCATGCAATGCTTCCCGAAAAGCTACCATACGTGGACTTAAGGAATGCCTTATCCACCATCATAGTATTCCACACAACATTGCTTCTGACCAAGTAACACACTTCACAGCAAATGGAGTGTGGGAATGGGCACAGGCTCATGGAATTCTCTGGTCTTACCATGTTCCCATCATTCAGAGGTAGCTGGACTGATAAAACAGTGGAATGGTCTTTTGAAGACCCAATTATGTTGCCAACTAAGTGGCAATACCTTTCAGGGCTGGGACTATGTTCTCCAGGAGGCTGTGTATGATCTGAATAAGCACTCTATGGTACTGTTTCTCCCTAGCCAGGATTCATGGATCCAGGGTCGGAAGTGGGACTGGCACCACTCACTATCACCCTTAGTGATCCACTAGGAAAATTTTTGCTTCCTGTCCCTGAAACCTTAAGTTCTGCTGGTCTAAAGGTCTTACTTCCAAAAGGAGGAGTGCTGTTTCCAGGAGACATAACAATGTTTCCATTGAAATGGAAATTAAGACTGCCACCTGGCCACTTTGGGCTTCTCATGACACTGAATTAACAGTCATGAAAAGGGATTACTGTTCTGTCTGGGGTGATTGATCCTGACTATCAAGGTGAAATACGACTACAACTACACAATGGAGGTAAAGAAGAGTTTTCCTGGAATACAGGAGATCCCCGTGGACCTCTCTCATTACCACCATGCTCTGTGATTAAAGTCAGTGGAAAACTGCAAAAACCCAATCCAGGCAGAACTACCAATGGCCAAGATACTTCAGGAATGAAGGTCTGGGTCACCTCACCAGGCAAAGAACCATGGCCAGCTGAAGTGCTTTTCTTTACCCTACTGAGGTAGAGAAAATGGAATGGATAGTAGAAGAAGGTAGTGATAAATATGAACTATGATCACATGGGCAATTACAGAAAAGAGAACTGTGATTATATGACTATTACCTCACTGTTTTGTTATGAATATGTTTGCATTTGTACAGAAACAAATATCTTGTTTTCCTCTTATCACATGACATGAGTTGTATTGTTCATGTTATAGTATTTAAGTCATAGGATATGAAATTTAAGAGTGAATGTTACCTAAGGATTTACACCCTATTCTGGAGAAATAGAGAGTATTTCCAGTTGTACACAGGACAGTTGAGTATAGTTAGGCAAAAAATGTCTGTTATTGTAATCTATTTGGAAATTAACTGTGTTTCAGTTGCCAAGTTGACAAGAGGGGGGGCTGTGATGGTTACGTTCTGGTGTCAGCTTGGCCAAGTGATGTCTGGTCAGACAAGCACTGGACTGACTGCTCCTGCAAGGATATTTTGTGGCTGGTTGATAAACCACAAGGCTGGTGTATTAATTCATCAGTCAGTTGACTGCATCTGTGGCTGATTACATCTGCAATCAACTAAGGCCTGCCTCCCACAATGTGATAATCCAATCAGTTGAAGGTTTTTAAGGAAGAAGAGGGTCTCTTTCACTGCTTTTCAGTGAGCTAGTGGAGTTCATCCAGACCCTTCATTGGAATCACCAACTTCACAGCCTGCCCTATGGATTTTGGATTCTTCCATTCCCATGATGGCATGATACAACTTTATAAGTCTCATATTTAAAGATCTCTCATGTTGGTTGTGTTTCTCTAGAGAACCCTGACTAACAAAGGTCATCTCTCTGAAATAGGATGACTGCACTAAAGGAAACCATAGACATATAACTAAAGGAAATCAGGAAAATGACACATGAACAGATGAGAGTTTAAATAATGATAAAGAAAATACCAGAGAGACCAAATGGAAATTCTATTGCTGGAAAGTACAATAACTTAAATGAAAAAAATTCAATCGCAGTCCTTAGCAGCAGTTTGACACTGAGAGAAAAAGGATCAACGCACTTGAACAATTGAACATATTCACTCTGAATAGCAGAAAGAAAAGAAAATAAAGAAAAATGAACAGAGCCTGAGGCACCTGTGGGACAAATTAAGCATACCAACATGCATAGCATAGGAGTCCTAGAAGTATAACAGAGAAAAAATATTTGAAGAAATAATAACCAAAACTTCCCAAATCTGGCAAAGGAAGAATCTCAATGAACTCCAAGCAGGATAAATTGAAAACAATCCACAATGAGACACATTATAAATTGTCAAAACTCAAGGACAAACAAAAAAACTTTGTAAACAGCAAGAAAGACGTGATAGATCAGAGACAAGGGAGCCTCTATAAGATTAACATCTGATTTCTCATTAGAAAAAAAAATGAAGGCCAAAAGACAGTAGGTTTACATATTTAAAGGTCTGAAAGAAAAAAATCTGTCAACCAAAATTCTATATCAAACAAAACTCTCTTTCAAAAATGAAAAATGAAAAAAAAAGCCATTTCATGTAAACAAAAGCTAAGGGCATTCGTTAACACTAGATCTGCCCTACAAGAAATGCTAAATGGAGTCCATGTTGAAAGGAAAGGACCCTATACAATAACTTTCCTTATAAGCAAATTTATCTGGAAGGGCAGGGTGCCCCAAATTGCTAAAAGTATCTTGAGGGAAAAAAACGAAGCTGGAGGTCTCATACTGCCTGACTTTAAGGCATATTACAGTAACTTGAAGCTGTGAGAAGAAACAAAGGTCTCTTGTACTGGTAACTATATGGGTCTATAAATGCCAGAATAATTGCATTTTTTGTATGCATTGCCATCTTTATTACTTCTGACATGATTGAAAACACAAATTCATAAAAAAAAAACAATGAAAAGCATATGCTATTATGTATGTATAAAGATGAAGTTTGTGACAAGAATGACTTGAAGGGATAGTGTGGAGGAATATAGAACCAGAGCATGTGAAGGTATTGAAGTTAAGACATTTGTAAATACAAATTAAATTTAGGTTTAAGAAGTAACCTAAAGACTATTAAGATGGAAGCAGGGGGAAGATGGCAGTTTAGCGGGTGTGGAATTTAGTTTGTCCTTCAGAGCAGCTACTAAACAGCCAGGAACAGTACAGAACAACTTCTGGGGCCATGTCAGTGACCAGACACACAGTGTACCCCAGTCTGGACCACCTGGACCAGCTGCAAACCCCCCAGAACCATAAGTGTAGGCCCCCAGCTCAGCTGAACCTCAAGTAAAAGCAGAAGCCACTGGTTTTTGCCCCAGTTCAGAGGAACCAGGGATGCCAGAAAAAGAAAAAAGAAAAAAAAAAAACAGAGGTTTTTTTGCATCTGAAAATGTCTGGGCCCTGCAGGAAAGGGGGGGGCACATAGGACCTGGAGATACACAGAGAAACATATCAACATAAGCTCTTGATCGGCAAACCAGAGGAATGGGGTCCAGCTCTGGAAAGGATTTTTCTTTTTCTCTTTTGTGGCTGTGTTTCTGTGGATGGATTACTCTTTGGATACAGATGCAAGGCTTCTCAGGATCCACTGCCCCAGAAATAGGCAGATTTGAGCTTGTTTGAGAGCTTGTCTGGAGCCTGTGCCTACCCCAGGAGAGGGGTGGGGCCCAGCTCAGGTGGATTTCCTCCCTCAAGGAATTCAGACCTCAGGGTCTGGAAAAGTGAAGTGATTAAAGTCAGCCTACAACCTCTCCTCTGTCTCCACCATGCCCCCAGCAGGGAGAGTCTGCTGAAATTAAAGGTACCACATCACCTTGTGCTGGTGGGACCTGCAGGCAAAAAGCACCACATACTGAGCAGGATAGGAAAAACATAAAGTCCACAGACCTTATAGGAAAGGATTTTAATCTGCTGGTTCTCACCCTCAGGGAAAACTGATGCAGGTGACTCTTTCCTCCCGAGAGGAGACCAGTTTGGTCTGGGAAAATCTGACTGGGGCCTATAATACCTAAGTTGACCCTCCTAAGGGGTAGGGGAAAGGCACCATACAGGCAAGGCAAGAAACAAAAAAACAAGTACTGAATAATTCTGATCTATTATACAAAACCTAAGCTAGAGGACCAGAATAAGCTGAATTGAATGTCAAAGAACAGATAGACAACAAAGTCATCCAGCAAGAAAATCCTAGGGAAAAAAAATGAAAACAATCTACAGAATAAACTAATTAAGGTAATTAAATGTCTAGACGCCAGCAAAAAATAACAAATCTTTCTAGGAAAATTGAAGAAATGGCCCAGTCAAAGGAACAAACCAACAATTCAAATGAGATACAGGGGTAAAAACAATTCAGAATGTTCGAACAGACATGGAAAACCTCATCAAAAATCAAATAAATGAATTGAGGGAGGATATAAAGAAGACAAGGAAAGAACAAAATGAAGAAATTGAAAGTCTGAAAAAACAA
This sequence comes from Tamandua tetradactyla, assembly GCF_023851605.1. Taxonomy (NCBI): domain Eukaryota; kingdom Metazoa; phylum Chordata; class Mammalia; order Pilosa; family Myrmecophagidae; genus Tamandua; species Tamandua tetradactyla. The sequence goes on along the minus strand of NC_135339.1, from coordinate 95,994,955 downwards.
ATCGCAGAACTTATGGGAATGTAAAGCACAGTAGAAGAGATGAAAAAAAAACAATGGAAACCTACAATGTCAGATTTCAAGAGGCAGAAGATAGGATTAGTGGACTGGAGGACAGGACATCTGAAATCCAACAAGAAAAAGAAAATGTAGGGAAAAGAATAGAAAAACATGAGCAGGGACTCCAGGAATTGAATGACAACATGAAGCACACAAATACACGTGTTGTGGGTGTCCCAGAAGGAGAAAAGAAGGGAAAAGGAGGAGAAAACCTAATGGAGGAAGTCATCACTGAAAATTTCCCAACTCTTATGAAAGACTTAAAATTACAGATCCAAGAAGTACAGCATACCCCAAATAGAACAGATCCAAATAGATGTACTCCAAGATACTTACTAATCAGAATGTCAGATGTCAAAGAGAAAGAGAGAATCTTGAAAGCAGCAAGAGAAAAACAATCCATCACATACAAGGGAAGCCCAATAAGACTATGCATAGATTTCTCAGAAGAAACCATGAAGGCAAGAAGATAGTGGGATGATATATTTAAGATACTAAAAGAGAAAAACTGCCAACCAAGAATTCTATATCCAGCAAAAATGTCCTTCAAAAATGGGGGGGGGGGGGAGCCGCTGGGAATTAAAACATTTGCAGACAAAAATTCTCTGAGAGAATTTGTGACCAAGAGACCAGGTCTGCAAGAAATACTAAAGGGAGCACTAGAGACAAATAAGAAAAGACAGGAGAGAGAGGTATGGAGAAGAGTATAGAAATGAAGACTATCAATACAGGTAAAAAGAAGAAAAATTAAATATGACATGTAAAATCCAAAAGACAAAATGGTAGAAGAAAGTACTGCCTTACAGTAATAATGCTAAATGTTAATGGATTAAACTCCCCAATCAAAAGGCATAGACTGGCAGAATGGATTAAAAAACAGGGCCTATCTACAGGCTGTCTACAGGAAATGCATCTTAGACCCAAGGATAAACATAGGTTGAATGTGAAAGGCTGGGAAAAGATATCCCATACAAATAACAATCAGAAAAGAGCAGGAATAGCTATATTAATATCCAACAAATTAGACTTCAAATGTAAAATAGTTAAAAAAAGACAAAGAAGGACATTATGTATTAATAAAGGAAGAATTCAACAAGAAGACATAACAATCATAAATATTTATGACTGAGCCAGAATGCTCCAAAATACATGAAGCAAACACTGAAAAGAGAAATAGATGTATCTACCTGAATAGTTGGAGACTTCAATTCTCCACTCTCATCAATGGACAGAACATCTAGACAGAGGGTCAATAAAGAAACAGAGAATTTGAATAATACAATAAATGAGCTAAACTTAACAGACATATATAGAACATTACACCCCACAACAGCAAGATGCACCTTTTTCTCATGTGCTCATGGATCATTCTCAGAGATAGACCATATGCTGGGTCACAAAGCAAGTCTCAATAAATATAAAAGGTTTAAATCATACAAAACACTTTCTCAGATCATAAAGGAATGAAGCTGGAAATCAATAATAGGCAGAGTGCCAGAAAATTCACAAATACATGGAGGCTCAATAACACACTCTTAAACAACCAGTGGGTCAAGGAAGAAATTACAAGAGAAATCAGTAAATATCTTGGGGCAAATGAAAATGAAAACACAACATATCAAAATTTATGGTATGCAGCAAAGGAAATGCTAAGAGGGAAATTTATTGCTCTAAATGCCTATATCAAAAAAGAAGAAAGAGCAAAAGTCTAGGAATTAACTATCCACTTGGAAGAACTAGAGAAAGAACAGCAAATTAACCCCAAAGCAAGCAAAAGGAAAGAAATAATGAATATTAGAGCAGAAATAAATGAAATTGAGAACATGAAAACAATTGAGAAAATCAACAAAACCTGAAGTTGGTTCTATGAGAAGATCAATAAGATTGATGGACCCTTAGCAAGGCCGACAAAAAGAAGAAGAGAGAGGATGCAAATAAATAAAATCAGAAATGGAAGAGGAGACATAACCACTGACCCCACAGAAATAAAGGAAGTAATGACAGGATACTATGAACAACTTTATGCTAATAAACTAGACAATGTGGATGAAATGGACAACTTCCTAGAAAGGTATGACAACCAACATTGACTCTAGAAGAAATAGCCAACCTCAACAAACCAATCACAAGTAAAGAAATTGAATCAGTCATTAAAAAGTTCCCCAAAAAGAAAAGTCCAGGACCAGATGGCTTCACATGTGAATTCTACCAAACATTCCAGAAAGAATCAGTACCAATCCTGCTCAAACTCTTCAAAAAAACTGAAGTGGAGGGAAAGTTACCTAACTCATTCTACAAAGCCAACATCACCCTCATACCAAAGCCAGACAAAGATATTACAAGAAAAGAAAACTACAGACCAATCTCTGTAATGAATATAGATGCAAAAATCCTCAACAAAATTCTAGCAAATCGAATCCAACAACACATTAAAAAAAATTATACACCATGATCAAGAAGGATTCATCCCAGGTATGCAAGGATGGTTCAACATAAGAAAATCAATTAATGTAATACACCATATCAACAAATCAAAGCAGAAAACCACCTGATCATCTTGACTGGTGCAGAAAAGGCATTTGACAAAATTCAACATCCTTTCTTCTTGAAAACACTTCAAAGGATAAGAATATAAGGGAACTTCCTCAACATAATAAAGGGAATATATGAAAAACCCAGAGTTAACATCATCCCCAATGGGGAAAAACGTAAAACATTCCCCCTAAGATCAGGAACAAGACAAGGATGTCCACTATCACCACTGTTATTCAACATTGTGTTGAAAGTTCTAGCCAGAGCAATTAGACAACAAAAAGAAATACAAGGCATCAAAATTTGAAAGGAAGAAGTAAAACTCTTACTGTTTGCAGGTGATGTGATACTATATGTTGAAAACCCTAAAAAATCCACAGCAAAACTACTAGAGCTAATAAATGAGTACAGCAAAGTGACAGGTTGCAAGATCAACACTCAAAAATCTGCAGTGTTTCTATACACTAGCAATGAACAATCTAAGGGGGAAATCAAGAAAAAAATTCAATTTACAATTGCAACCAAAAGAATAAAATATTTAGGAATAAATTTAACTACAGAGACAAAAGACCTATACAAAGAAAACTACAAATTGTCAACAGAAATCACAGAAGACCTAAATAAATTGAAGGGCATACGGTATTCATGGATTGGAAGACTAAATATAGTTAAGATGTCAATTCTAACTAAATTGATTAACAGATTCAATGCAATACCAATTAAAATCCCAAAAACTTACTTTTCAGAAATAGAAAAAACAATAACCAAATTTATCTGGAGGGGCAAGGTGCCCCAAAAAGCTAAAAATATCCTGAGAAAGAAAAATGAAATTGAAGGCCTCATGCTACCTGACTTTAAGGCGTATTATGAAGCTACAGTGGTCAAAACAGCATGGTACTGGCATAAAGATAGATATACTGACCAAAGGAATCAAATAGAGCACTCAGATATAGACCCTCTCATCTATGGACAATTGATCTTTGATAAAGCAGTCAAACCAACTCACCTGAGACAGAACAGTCTCTTCAATAAATGGTGCCTAGAGAACTGGATATCCACATGCAAAAAATGAAAGAGGATCCGCATCTCACACCCTATACAAAAATTAACTCAAAAGGGATCAAAGACCTAAACATTAGATCTAAGACCATAAAACTTTTAGAAGAAAATGCAGGGAAATGTCTTATCAATTTTATAATAGGAGGCAGTTTCCTAGACCTTACACCCAAAGCACGAGCACTGAAGAAAGAAAGAAAGAAATGGGAACTCCTCAAAATTAAACACTTTCGTGCATCAAAGATCTTCGTCAAGAAAGTAAAAAGATAGCCTATACAATGGGAGACAATATTTGGAAATGATATATCATATAAAAGTCTAGTATCTAGAATATATAAAGAGATTGTTCAACTCAACAACAAAAAGACAAACAACCCAATTACAAAATGGGCAAAAGACGTGAACAGACACTTCTCAGAAGAGGAAATACAAATGGCCAAAAGGCACATGAAAAGATGTTCAACTTCCCTGGCTGTTAGGGAAATGCAAATCAAAACCACAGTGAGATATCATCTCACACCCACCAGAACGCCCATTATCAACAAAACAGAAAACGACAAATGCTGGAGAGGATGTGGAGAAAGAGGCACACTTATTCACTGTTGGTGGAATGTCAAATGGTATAATCGCTGTGGAAAGGAGTGTGGCGGTTCCTCAGGAAGCTAAGTATAGAATTGCCATATGACCCAGCAATACCATTGCTAGATATCTACTCAGAGGACATGAGGGCAAGAACATAAACAGACATTTGCACACCAGTGTTTATAGCAGCATTATTTACAATTGCCAAGAGATGGAAACAGCCAAAATATCCATCAACAGATGAGTAGCTAAACAAGCTGTGGTATATACATACGATGGAATATTATGCAGCTGTAAGACAGAATAAAGTCATAAAGCATGTAACAACATGGATGGACTTTAAGGACATTATGCTGAGTGAGATTAGCCAGAAACAAAAGGACAAATACTGTATGGTCTCACTGATATGAACTGACATTAGCAAATGAACTTGGAGAATTTCAGTTGGTAACAGAGACCATCAGGAGATAGAAATAAGGTAGATATTGGGTAATTGGAGCTGAAGGGATACAGATTGTGCAACAGGACTGATTGTAAAAATTCAGAAATGATTGCACAATACTACCTAACTGTAATACAATAATGTTAGAACACTGAATGAAGCTGAATGTGAGAATGATAGAGGAAGGAGGCCTGGGGGCACAAATGAAATCAGAAGGAAAGATAGACAATAAAGACTCAGAAGGTATAACCTAGGAATGCTTAGAGTGTATAATGATAGTGACTAAATGTGCAAATTTAAAAATATTTCTGCATGAGGAAGAACAAAGGAATGTCATTACTGTAGGATGTTGAAAATAGATGATAATTAATATTTTAAAATTTTAACTTCTGTGTGAGACTAAAGCAAAAAATGTTTATTTGGTACAAAATTTATATTTTGCCTAGTGCATTTCCTAATATAACTTATGTGGACAGCTTAATCGAACACTGTAGTATGTGGATCTTGAGTAGAGTATGAGATTTTGTAGGTTTGCCCAGAGTGATGCCCTGATAAATCCCACAGTGATTTGAACAGTGAATAAAAAAGTATTTTCAAAGTCCCCTTGGGGGAATGGTGAGAAAGGGGGGAAATTTAACTTTCCTAAATGGAGAATTCTTGATATTCTCACAAGCAGTGGGGACAGCCAAAGCAATAGGCTGAGTTCCAAGTCTTGGGCTTTGTTCATGTGAAGCTTGACCCCACAAAGGACTGGTCAAGCCTACTTAAAATTAGGCCTAAAAGTCACCCCCAAGACAACCTCTTTTGTTGCTCAGACGTGGCCTCTCTCTCCAGCCAACACAAGAAGCAAACTCACTACCCTTCCCCTGTCTATGTGGGATATGACTCCCAGGGGTGTGGACCTTCCTGGCAATGTGGGACAAAAATCATGGAATCAGCTGGGACTCAGCATCGAGGGATTGAGAAAACCTTCTTAAACAAAAGGCAGAGGAGCGAAATGAAACAAAATAAAGTGTCAATGGCTGAGAGATTCCAAGCAGAGTCGAGAGGTTATCCTGGAGGTTATTCTTATGCATTAAATAGATATCACCTTGTTAGTCAAGATGTAATGGAGAGGCTGGAGGGAACTGCCTGAAAATGTAGAGCTGTGTTCCAGTAGCCATGTTTCTTGAAGACGATTGTATAATGATACAGCTTTCACAATGTGACTGCGATTGTGAAAACCTTGTGCCTGATGCTCCTTTTATCCACCTTCTCAACAGACAAGGAAAACATACAGCATAAAAATAAATAATAGGGGGAACAAATGTTAAAATAAATTTAGTCAACTGAAGTGCTAGTGATCAATGGAAGGGAGGGGTAAGGGGTATGGTATATATGAATTTTTTTCTGTTGTCCTTTTATTTCTTTTTCTGAATTGATGCAAATGTTCTAAGAAATGATCATTATGATGAATATGAAACTATGTGATGATATTGTGAATTGCTGATTCTATACATAGAATGGAATGATCATTTGTTAAGAATGTTTGAGTTTGTTTGTTGTTATATTTTTTAAAACATTAATAATAAAAAAATAACAACAACAAAAAAGATGGAGGAAGGGATTGAAATGCATCCACAAGCCAATGAACACCAAGAATTGCTGGCAACTACCAGAAGCTAAGGGGGGGCATGGGACAGTTTCTCCCTCAGAGCCTTCAGAAGGAACCAGCCTTGACAATACCTTGGTTTTAGACTTCTGGCCTCCAGAACTATGAGAGAATAAATTTCTGTTGTTTTAAGCCAAAAGAAAAAAGAAAAAAAAGAAGTAACCTAAATTAAAACAAAGGTAGTAGTGAAGGAAAAGATATTAAAAAAAAATTAGCAACATGGCAGAAGTAAGCCTTGCCTTAAAAGTAATTACCTTAAATGTAAATGGATTAAACTTTCCCATCAGAAGACCAACTGTGGCAGAATGGATAAAGATATATGACTCAACCATATGTTGTTTACAAGAGACTTATCTTAGATTAAAAGACACAAATAGGGTGGAAATGAAAGGTTGGAAAAATTATTTCATGCAAATAGTAATCTATAGAGAGCTGGGGTGGCTATTCTAATATCAGACAAAATAAATTTTTAGTCAAAACTAAAATGTTACAAGTGCAGAAGAGGATTTACATATTGATGAAAGGATCAATTTAACAATAAAATATAATAATTATAAACATATATGGACTTAACAATATGGCCTCAAAATATGAAGAAAACTGACAAAATTAAAGGTAGAAATAGATAGTTCTACTATGATATTCAGATACTTTAATATGTCACTTTCAATATGGAATAGACTGTATAGACAGAAGACCAGCAAGACAGTACAGGACTTGAACAATGTATTAACCAACTACACCTAACAGACATATATACAATAACAGCAGCCAACAGCAGATTACACATTCTTCTCAAGTAAACATGGATCATTTTCCAAGACAGATCAAATGTTAAGACACAAGACAAGTCTCAATACATTCTAAAAGATTGAAATCATATAAACAACCTTTTCCAACTACAACAGAATGAAACTAGATATCAACACAGAAGGAAAACTAGAACATTTACAAGTATATGGAAATTAAAAGGCACAATCTTAATCAATGGGTTAAAGAATGAATCACAAGGGAAATTAGAAAATGTTTATGACAAATAAAAACAAAAATACAACTACAAGAGCATGAGCCATGCTTAAAGGAAAAGTTATGGGTGTAAATGCTTATATTTTTTAAAAAAGATCCCAAGTCAATAACTTTACTTCACATCATGAGTAACTAGACAAAGAAGAGAGAAGTAAATTCAAAGTCAGCAAAATTAAGGAAATAACTAAGATTAGAGTGGAATGGAAAAACAACAATGGAAAGACAATTGAGAGAATCAACGAACTGAAATATGGTTGTTTGAAAAGATCAGTAAAATTGGCAGTCCTTTAGTTAGACTGATAAGGAAAAAAGAAAACACAAAGTCAGAAATGAAAGTGGTATCATCACTCTTGTCTTACTGGTAAAAAAAGAGTTTAAGAGAATACTATGAAAAAAATCTACACATTAGAAAATCTGGATGAAATGGAGAAATTCCTAGAAACAAGCAAACTACCAAAATTGACTCTAGAAAAAATAGAAAATCTGAACATAATTAGCTTCAAGTTAAGAGATTAAAAACTGGAAAGAAAGAAAAACCCAGGACCAGATAGCTTTGCTACTAAACTCTACCAACATTAAAGAAGAATTAACACCAATCTTTCTCAATAGAAGACTGAAGACTATAGACACTTCCCAATTCATTCTATGATCCAGCATTACCCTGGTAACAAAGTCAGATAAAGACAGCACATGAAATAAAATTACAGACCAATTTCAATTACGCACATAGATTCAAAAATCCTTAACAAAATATTAGCAAACCAAATCCAAAAGCATATTAAAAGAATCACAGACCACAACCACATGAGACTTATGCTATGAAGGCAAGGGAGATTGAACATACAAAAATCAAGGTAATACACTACACATGATAATCTCAATAGACATGGAAAAGACATTTGACAAAATTCAACACACTTTCAGGATTAAAACACTCATACAACTAGGAATACAAGGGAACTTCCTCAACATGATAATGGTTATTTCTGAAAAACCCACAGCTAACATTATATTCAGTGGGGAAAGACGGAAAGCTTTCCCCCTAAGATCAGAACAAGAAAAGGATGCTCACTTTCACCACTACTATTCAACATCATAATAGAAGATCTTTCTATGACCATTAGACACAAATAAATAGATAATGTCCAAATTGGAAAGGAAGAAATAAAGTTATCTCTATTTATAGATATGAATGATTCTCTCACACGCGGTATGGGAGGCCACACCCAGAGAGATGTCTCTGTCCTAGGGAAGGTCCATGCCCACCTGGATGGCCATGGCAGGCTTCCCAGACACAGGGAGACACTCCTGGAGGGGCCGCAGTGCTGGTGTGACTGGGCAGACCTGAGGGGGGCTCATTACTGGTGACAAGGGCGTCTCTACTTGGATTTTCACAGGGCCCCAAGCACTAGGATGGAAGCGCAAAGTCAGATGACTCTGACCAATATGGGGGTCAGGGCAGCTGTGGACAGGGTGGGAGGTGACTTCAGTGGTCAGGGTGGACTGTGGGCAGGGAGGGTGTGGTGCAGAAGACACCGTTGCAGTGGGTGTGTTTAGGAGAGCTGTGGTCAGTGTGGGGTTTCTCAACCAGGATGAAGGCGGGCTGGCCTCAGCTAGGATGTGCTTTGGTCGGGGCTGGAGAGCTGAAGACTGATGTCGTGACCCTCAACAGTGAGCCAGGAGAGCCAGCTGTGCAGACGCGTGAGCTTGGTCTGAGTAGGACCAAGACAGGTGCTTTAGTTTCCTAGCTGCGAAGAAACACCATGCAATGGGGTGGCTTAAATAATTTATTGGCTCAGTTTTGAGACTAGAAGTCCAAAATCAAGGCATCAAGGCAATGCTGTCGACCAGAAGACAATGGCTGTGGTGATCCCTGACCCTTGGCTTTTCATCATGTGGCAGAGAGCAATGGCAGCTCAGCTGGCTTCTCTTCTGGGTTTCAGCTTCTGGTTGCTCCCTCTGGCTTCTTCTCTCTCTGGCCTTCTCTGGAAGGTCGGTCTTCAACAATACGATTAAATCCCACCCTCATGTTTAAGAACAGGCTTTTCTGGACACAGTGCTCCAAGCACCACAGTAGGCTTGGAGGGTTGGGTGGAGCAGGTGTGTGGCCTGGGTCTGGAGAACCTACACCAATCTGGAGACCCCTGCCCTCTCCTGTCGGGATGCCAGAAGCTTCCACCAAGCGGGGTGGAGGGAGACACATGGCCATGAGCCTGACCAGGGGAAGGGGATGGTCTCCAGGCTCACCTCAGGGTTTGCCCAGACCCTGACATCTGACACCACCCCACCTGCTCTTTACCCCAAACCCCAATGTCATGCTGTGTGGCTGATGCGTGGCCTTTCCCCAGTGGCGCTCGCCCAGGCTGCCCACTCCCCGCTGACCCTACGGCACATAAAACTTGGACACGGCCCACACCCAGCCTCCAGCTTCCAACAAGCTAATCGGTGAATTGACACAGACAGAAGAGGGAGGACAGGAACAGGCCCGCCCTGCCCCACAGGAGCACGTGCAGGCAAGAGGCTCAGGGAAACGAGCTCTGCCAGGAGCAGAGCCTGAGGCGACGCACACGGGGGCACCTGGGCGAGGCAGAGAGGCCAGGGCCGCAGGGCAGGGCTCCAGGACACGTCTGTGGGATGAACTGCTGGAGGCATGAAGGGGGTGAGTTTAATATTTATCTCTTTGAAATTTAGGAAAACGGGAACTTTGGTTTCCTCTCTGATGTGTAAAGTTGCCACTTCCATCTTCACTGCTAGATAAGAGCTCCACAACCTAAAATCAACTCATCTTTGATCCATCAGAGAATCCATGTTACAGAGCAAATGGCCACCCTGCCGCCCCAACCCTGCAGAGACAGGTGGGAATGGAGGTGACTGTCTCCAGGAGGGGAAGCCACTGCTGGAGGCAGCAGCTGGTGGAAAACATTTACATGGTTGACAAATCGCAGTGCCTGAGTGTGAACTACCATGAGAGAGAACAAAACCCTGGGCCCTCAAGTGAGGAGACCCCTACAATTATGTGAGTTTTACCTCCAAGACCCCACCCCAGGGGAGATACTACCCATCTATATTGGTAGTCACTTTAAAAGTAAATGGCAGAGCTGGCCCACCTGCCCTCCTCTCCCCTCTTTGTCCGCTGGCCTGGCGCGCGGCGCCCATGCCCCACAGCAGCCGGCCCGCCCACCCTCCTCCCCCCTCTTTGTCCGCCGGCCCCGCACACAGCACCCACGCCCCGCAGCAGCCGGCCTGCCCACCCTCCTCTCCCCTCTTCCCCCTCCTGCTCCAGCGGCTCTCCAACCACCACCATGCCCTCTTCCGCCTTCACCGGCTCCTCCGCCACCGGCCTCGACAGCCTTGCCACCCTCACCTTTCCTCCTCCAGAACAGTTACTGGGGGAGTGGAGACAATACAGAGCAGCTCCCGGAGCCATGACAGAGATCAAAGGGATGGCGTACCCCATCCTGGAACGGCTGACTTTCTGGGAGAACCAGCTCCGGTGAGATCACTGAGGGGCGCGGGCTTTCCCGGGAGGGACGGCAAGCGGCCGGAGTCCCTCCCTTCCTCCTTCCCAGGCCAGCTGGCAGAATTGGGTAGGCGGTCCCCTTGGGCCGCGGTGGCTGGCGCCCCCACCACGCAAGGCCCCCCAGACCAACTGAGAGAGTTGGGTCGGAAATCCCCAGACTGTGGAGAACGGTGACCGGGGGGTCCCTTCCAAACATGTGACTCCCCGGTTCGGCTGGGAACAGTGCACTCTCCCGGGCTGAGAGAGCTGACGCCCTCCCGCCACGCTTGGCGCCCTGGGCCAACTAGGAAATTCGGTCGGGCGCTCTCCCGTGCTGCGGCGGCCGGCGACCCTCCCCGCGTTCGGACCCCCGGGCCGGCTGGCACTCTTCCAAGATGCTTCGGCTGCCGAACCTCCCCTACGGTGAGAGTTTTCCAGAGTTAAAGGACCCACAGCAACTTTCATGGTGGAACCCATAGACAAACATGTGCCAGAAGCGCGACCTACTGGGCAGGATAAGAAAAACAGAACCCAGAGATTTCACAGAAAAATCATTCAACCTGTGGGGTCCAACACCCAGGGAAATCTGACTAAATGCCCAGACGCCAGCAGAAGATAACAGATCACGCTCAGAAAATTGAAAATATGGCCCAGTCAAAGGAACAAACCAATAGTTCAAATGAGATACAGGAGCTGAAACAACTAATGCTGAATATACGAACAGAAATGGAAAACCTCTTCAAAAACGAAATCGATAAATTGAGGGAGGACATGAAGAAGACATGGGCTGATCAAAAAGAAGAAATAGAAAAACTGAAAAAACAAATCACAGAGCTTATGGAAGTGAAGGATAAAGTAGAAAAGATGGAAAAAACAATGGATACCTACAATGATAGATTTAGAGAGACAGAAGATAGAATTAGTGATTTGGAGGATGAAACATCTGAATTGCAAAAAGAAACAGAAACTATCCGGAAAAGAATGGAAAAATTTAAACAGGGTATCAGGGAACTCGAGGACAATGTGAATCGCACAAATATACGTGTTGTGGGTGTCCCAGAAGGAGAAGAGAAGGGAAAAGGAGGAGAAAAACTAATGGAAGAAATTATCACTGAAAATTTCCCAACTCTTATGAAAGACCTAAAATTACAGATCCAAGAAGTACAGAGCACCCCAAAGAGATTAGACCCAAATAGGCATTCCCCAAGACACTTACTAGTTAGAATGTCAGAGGTCAAGGAGAAAGAGAGGATCTTGAAAGCAGCGAGAGAGAAGCAATCCATCACATACAAGGGAAACCCAATAAGACTATGTAGATTTCTCAGCAGAAACCATGCAAGCTAGAAGACAGTGGGATGATATATTTAAGTTACTAAAAGAGAAAAACTGCCAACCAAGACTCCTATATCCAGCAAAATTGTCCTTCAAAAATGAGGGAGAAATTAAAACATTCTCAGACAAAAAGTCACTGAGAGAATTTGTGACCAGGAGACAAGCTCTGCAAGAAATACTAAAGGGAGCACTAGAGTCAGATACAAAAAGACAGAAGAGAGAGACATGGAGAAGAGTGTAGAAAGAAGGAAAGTCAGATATGATATATATAATACAAAAGGCAAAATGGTAGAGGAAAATATTATCCAAAGAGTAATAACTCTAAATGTTAATGGACTGAATTCCCCAATCAAAAGACATAGACTGGCAGAATGGATTAAAAAACAGGATCCTTCTATATGCTGTCTACAGGAAACACATCTTAGACCCAAAGATAAACATAGGTTGAAAGTGAAAGGTTGGGAAAAGATATTTCATGCAAATAACAACCAGAAAAGAGCAGGAGTGGCTATACTAATATCCAACAAATTAGACTTCAAATGTAAAACAGTTAAAAGAGACAAAGAAGGACACTATATACTAATAAAAGGAACAATTAAACAAGAAGACATAACAATCATAAATATTTACGCACTGAGCCAGAATGCCCCAAAATACATGAGGAATACACTGCAAACACTGAAAAGGGAAATAGACTCATATACCATAATAGTTGGAGACTTCAATTCACCACTCTCATCAATGGACAGAACATCTAGACAGAGGATCAATAAAGAAATGGAGAATCTGAATATTACTATAAATGAGCTAGACTTAACAGACATTTATAGGACATTACATCCCACAACAGCAGGATACACCTTTTTTTCAAGTGCTCATGGATCATTCTCAAAGATAGACCATATGCTGGGTCACAAAGCAAGTCTTAACAAATTTAAAAAGATTGAAATCATACACAACACTTTCTCGGATCATAAAGGAATGAAGTTGGAAATCAACAATAGGCGGAGTGCCAAAAAATTCACAAATATGTGGAGGCTCAACAACACAGTCCTAAACAATGAGTGGGTCAAAGAAGAAATTGCTTGAGAAATTAGCAAATACCTCGAGGCGAATGAGAATGAAAACACAACATATCAAAACTTATGGGACACAGCAAAGGCAGTGCTAAGAGGGAAATTTATTGCCCTAAATGCCTTTATCAGAAAAGAAGAAAAGGCAAAAATGCAGGAATTAACTGTCCACTTGGAAGAACTGAAGAAAGAACAGCAAACTAATCCCAAAGCAAGCAAAAGGAAAGAAATAACAAAGATCAGAGCAGAAATAAATGAAATTGAAAACAATAGAGAAAATCAATAAGACCAGAAGTTGGTTCTATGAGAAAATCAATAAGATTGATGGGCCCTTAGCAAGATTGACAAAAAGAAGAAGAGAGAGGATGCAAATAAATAAGATCAGAAATGGAAGAGGAGACATAACTACTGACCTCGCTGAAATAAAGGAGGTAATAACAGGATACTATGAACAACTTTATGCTAATAAATACAACAATTTAGAGGAAATGGACGCATTCCTGGAAAGACATGAACAACCAACTTTGACTCAAGAAGACATAGATAACCTCAACAAACCAATCACAAGTAAAGAGATTGAATTAGTCATTCAAAAGCTCCCTAAAAAGAAAAGTTCAGGACCAGACGGCTTCACATGTGAATTCTATCAAACATTCCAGAAAGAATTAGTACCAACTCTCCTCAAACTCTTCAACATAATCGAAGTGGAGGGAAAACTACCTAATTCATTCTATGAAGCCAACATCACCCTCATACCAAAACCAGGGAAAGATATTACAAAAAAAGAAAACTACAGACCAATCTCTCTAATGAATATAGATGCAAAAATCTTCAATAAAATTCTAGCAAATCGTATCCAACAACACATTAAAAGAATTATACATCATGACCAAGTAGGATTCATCCCAGGTATGCAAGGATGGTTCAACATAAGAAAATCAATTAATGTAATGCACCACATCAACAAATCAAAGCAGAAAAATCACATGATCATCTCAATTGATGCAGAGAAGGCATTTGACAAGATTCAACATCCTTTTCTGTTGAAAACACTTCAAAAGATAGGAATACAAGGGAACTTCCTTAAAATGATAGAGGGAATAGATGAAAAACCCACAGCTAATATCATCCTCAATGCGGAAAAATTGAAAACTTTCCCCCTAAGATCAGGAACAAGACAAAGATGTCCACTATCACCACTATTATTCAACATTGTGTTGGAAGTTCTAGCCAAAGCAATTAGACAAGAAAAAGAAATACAAGGCATCAAAATTGGAAAGGAAGAAGTAAAACTATCACTGTTTGCAGACGATATGATGCTATACGTAGAAAACCCAGAAAAATCCACAACAAAATTACTAGAGCTATTAAATGAGTACAGCAAAGTAGCAGGCTACAAGATCAACATTCAAAAATCTGTAGCTTTTCTATACACTAGTAATGAACAAGCTGAGGGGGAAATCAAGAAATGAATCCCATTTACAATCACAACTAAAAGAATAAAATACCTAGGAATAAATTTAACCAAAGAGACAAAAAAACCTATATAAAGAACACTACAAAAAACTGCTAAAAGAAATCACAGAAGACCTAAACAGATGGAAGGGCATACCGTATTCATGGATTGGAAGACTAAATATAATTAAGATGTCAATCCTACCTAAATTGATTTACAGATTCAATGCAATACCAATCAAAATCCCAACAACTTATTTTTCAGAATTAGAAAAACCAATAAGCAAATTTATCTGGAAGGGCAGGGTGCCCCGAATTGCTAAAAACATCTTGAGGAAAAAAAACGAAGCTGGAGGTCTCGCGATGCCGGACTTTAAGGCATATTATGAAGCCACAGTGGTCAAAACAGCATGGTATTGGCATAAAGATAGATATATCGACCAATGGAATCGAATAGAGTGCTCAGATATAGACCCTCTCATCTACGGACATTTGATCTTTGACATTTGATCTTTGATAAGGCAGTCAAGCCAACTCACCTGGGACAGAACAGTCTCTTCAATAAATGGTGCCTAGAGAACTGGATATCCATATGTAAAAGAATGAAAGAAGACCCATATCTCACACCCTATACAAAAGTTAACTCAAAATGGATCAAAGATCTAAACATTAGGTCTAAGACCATAAAACAGTTAGAGGAAAATGTAGGGAGATATCTTATGAATCTTACAACTGGAGGCAGTTTTATGGACCTTAAACCTAAAGCAAGAGCATGAAGAAAGAAATAAATAAATGAAGAAATAAATAAATAAATAAATAAATAAATAAATAAATAATGGAAATCAAAATTAAACACTTTTGTGCATCAAAGAACTTCATCAAGAAAGTAGAAAGACAGCCTACACAATGGGAGATAATATTTGGAAATGACATATCAGATAAAGGTCTAGTATCCAGAATTTATAAAGAGATTGTTCAACTCAACAACAAAAAGACAGCGAACCCAATTACAAAATGGGAAACAGACTTGAACAGGCACCTACCAGAAGAGGAAATACGGATGGCCAAGAGGCACATGAAGAGATGCTCATTGTCCCTGGCCATTAGAGAAATGCAAATCAAAACCACAATGAGATATCATCTCACACCCACCAGAATGGCCATTATCAACAAAACAGAAAATGACAAGTGCTGGAGAGGATGCGGAGAAAGAGGCACACTTATCCACTGTTCGTGGGAATGTCAAATGGTGCAACCACTGTGGAAGGCAGTTTGGCGGTTCCTCAAAAAGCTGAATATAGAATTGCCATACGACCCAGCAATACCATTGCTAGGTATCTACTCAAAGGACTTAAGGGCAAAGACACAAACGGACATTTGCACACCAATGTTTATAGCAGCGTTATTTACAATTGCAAAGAGATGGAAACAGCCAAAATGTCCATCAACAGAAGAATGGCTAAACAAACTGTGGTATATACATATGATGGAATATTATGCAGCTTTAAGACAAGATAAACTTATGAAGCATGTAATAACATGGATGGACCTAGAGAATATTATGCTGAGTGAGTCCAGCCAAAAACTAAAGGACAAATACTGTATTATCCCACTGATGTGAACGGACATTCGAGCATAAACTTGAAATATGTCATTGGTAACAGAGTCCAGCAGGAGTTAGAAACAGGGTAAGATAATGGGTAATTGAAGCTGAAGGGATACAGATTGTGCAACAGGACTAGATACAAAAACTCAAAAATGGACAGCACAATAATACCTAATTGTAAAGTAATCATGTTAAAACACTGAATGAAGCTGCATCTGAGCTATAGGGTTTTTTTTTTTTTTACTATTATTACTACTTTTATTTCTTTTCTCTATATTAACATTTTATATCTTTTTCTGTTGTGTTGCTAGTTCCTGTAAACCGATGCAAATGTACTAAGAAACGATGATCATGCATCTATGTGATGATGTTAAGAATTACTGAGTGCATATGTAGAATGGTATGATTTCTAAATGTTGTGTTAATTTCTTTTTTTTTTTTCTTCTTCCCGTTAATAATAATAAAAAAAAAAAGTAAATGGCAGGCGGGCCACAGTGGCTCAGCAGGCAGCGTTCTCGCCTGCCATGTCAGAGACCTGGGTTGGATTCCTGGAGCCTGCCCATGAAAGACAGGTGCATGGGGGGTTCAGTGGTTGCGGCTTGCCTGCCATGTGGGAGGCCCGTGTTCAATTTCTGAACCATGCACCCCTCCCCCAAAAAAGTAAGCCTAAATACATCCATTACAAGACAGAGACTATCAGAGCAGATAAAAATACAGACCCAGCTGTATGTCGTCTACTTTTAAAAACCTACTTTAAATAAAAAGACACAGATTGATGAAAAGTAAATGTGTAGATAAAGATATACCATGCTAACGGTACCCAAAACAAATAAGTTGATAAATTAGTTTCAGATAAAGTACACTTCGCAGAAAGGAAATTTATGTGGAATAATAGAAGGGGCATAATGATAAAAGGGTCAATTCTCCAAGAAGGCACAGCTGTCCTTAAAATGTCTATGTGCCTAAACAACAGAATGTCAAAATATGTGAGGAACACCTCCTCCCCTGAGCGCCTGCACATCCCTTCCTCCTCGGTGTCTGTGTCCAAATGTTCTTCTTATGTGGACTCCACTCACTGGATTTTAGAGTCCCCCCAGTCCACGATGGCCTCAGCTTAACCTGAGGACCCTATTTGCAAATAGGTCACGTTCAGAGGTCCTAGGTGGCCTGCGGACACCGTTCAACCCACACTGCACGAAAAGCGCTCCACACCAGCATCACTGGGGAACTGCAAAGAAAAGCACCAACGAGAGCCCAACACGCATCAGATGGCCAAACCCCAGCCCCAGCCACACCAGAAGTTGGCAAGGAGGAGCAGCAACAGGGACTTTAGTTCTGCAGGGGGCACGAAAGCTGGGGCAGCCACACAAAGACACCCTCAGAGATTCTTGCAAACCTAGACATTGGCTTACCAGACATTTCAGCAATTGCAATCCTAAGTATTTACCCAAATGAGGGGGAAACTTATGTCCATCTGCAAACTAGCACACAAGTTCTCGTCACAGCTTTTCATAACTGCCAAAAACTGAAGGCAATCACGATGTCTTCCCAACAGTAGAATGAATAAACAATCTATGGTTCACCCACACAAAGGAAAATACTTCAGCAATAAAAGGAAATGAGGTTTCAAGCTGCAAAACACATGGAGAAATATTAACTGCACACAGCTAAGTGAAAGAAGCCAGTCTGAGAAGGTTGCATACCATATTAGTCCAACTAAGTGAGGTACTGGAAAAGGGAAAATACAGACACAGTAAAAAGAACAGTGCTTCTCTGAGATTCGAGGGAAGAGGGAGGAACAACAGGGGGAGAACAGGGGCTTTTAGGAAAAACTATTCCATATGGTTCTGCAGTGGGAATATGTAATATTATGCTCTGTCAAGACACACAAACCTTGACAGCACAAGGAGTAAACCGTGATGAAACTTCAGACTTCAGTTAACACTTATGTATCAATGTCGGATCTTTAATAGTTGCAAACGTGCCACATTAATGCAAGATGTAAATAACAGGAGACCTGTGGGAGGGGGGAAATGGGCACTCACTGTACTTACAGCTACATTTTCCTATGAAGCTAGAACACCAATTTAAAAAATCCATTAATAATAAAGTTAAAAATTCAAAGACTTGCTCTTCCTACAAACAAAACAAAGAAGACGGCAGGACACATCCCCAGGTTCACTCCAGCCCTCCGGCTCCCTCCAGCCCTCGCAT